>NC_087070.1:51367982-51598036 GCF_963678635.1 Symsagittifera roscoffensis | reverse complement strand
ATTTGCAAAACATATGTTGATATAATTGATTTGATGTTATGAAGTGATTTAATTTACATATATTTTTTTAAACTTTTTTATTCCAATATCTAAGTCAGGGGGGTTCTAGAGCAACCTTGTTAACAAAAAAAAACAATCAAAATTCAAAAGTCTCCTGGAAATTTTTTATATCGAGTCCCAAAAAAATTTTGAGGCGTGGATCGCTACGCTCCTCGGGAACGCCTCTCGCTGGTGTAGTCAGTTTTTTTTAGGGTTTGATTAAAAAAACAAAAGGAAAACAGATTATTAAAATTTGAATTTCTTTTCCATAATAAATTTAACAAACAAAGTTTGTGAATCAATCTCTAAACGACCATACCCACTCAGAATAATATCAATAATTTTAGAAAACTCGGCGGCATTGTCACCATTCAAAATATTAATGAAGCGTTCAATTGTTACATTAGTGATTAAATCAGTTTGAGTTTGAATGGATCGAGTTTGTGAAGCAAAGCAAACTTGTGGCAATCTTCTTCGTAGAGGAGCACTGCCAATGTCAGTTGAGTTGTTAATAGAATTGTTGTAGTTGACAGCAATTTTTAATTTTTCCATCAGGGGTCCCGATAGGTGAAGTTTACTGCAACCCAATATTAGATGCTTGAAAGATGAGAGTAGACAAGGTACAACGAAAGTGGTTGAGGTCATCTTGTTCACTACGTCGACACAATCTTTTGTTAACTCGATGAGAACATGGATGTGGGGATGGTCATTGTCGAGCAATTGGGCGCAAGACTCGTTCTGAATTGAGTGGGTTGCAAATGCAAAATTTGTATTTAGAGGGAGTTGTGAGGCGTCGGGTTCATTGTTCAGAAAAAAATTTAAAGTTTTTCCCAAATTGTTTAAAGTATTCCGGCGATTGTTCATACATTGCTTCAACCATTCTGATAATTAATAAATGAAACTGTTTTTTTTTTCAATTTACTCAAGCCACTCGACATTTTTTGTTGGAATAATCTTCTTCATCATCGTCTCCGTTTTCACTGTTACAGTCTTTTTCGGAGTAATCCGATCGTTTTGATTTGTATCGTCGTTTTTGAGGTTTATCGTTTCCTGTTGTGGAAGTTGAAATCTTTTCACCAGTTGGTGCTTTGATCATTTTTTTTACTTTTGAATAATTATCTGCTAAAAAATCAAATTCTTTCGTCGTCAAAGTAACTGCTTGATACATTTTGAACACCTCTTCCTCAGTTTTCTTATACAATTTTAGTGTAATATACGTACCTGTTTTTTCAAATGTTTTTGTTCCAACTCTGACTATACGTTTTTCTCCTGAAGAAATATCACGAAAGTCATCAAAAAAGTTAGTATCACTTTCAAGCGTGTACATAGTTGGTTAGCGGTAATTTTATTCAACCGTATCAGTCAAGAGACAATTTAAGAATGTTACCCAGCCGGTGAATAGCTTAACTCGGGCGACTTCTTTTACGGTATACCTTAAGCTTCATTGGGGACTTTTAATTTGTTTGCAGTGGAAATTTATGAGTTTAAGTTATACATGTCAAATCTGTCTGGCTAATTCCCGTTTTAGCTCAAAAATCTCAACGTTTTTACCCTGGCGGCATGCATGTTATCTCTTTGAAGTGTAAAACTTCTGTCATTTTGTGCTTAGGGTATCATGAAAAGGCGCCACGCTGTTTCTTTGAAGTATAGTCTTTCAAAGCGTTCACATTTCTACTTTAATTGCAAAAGCCCTGAAAACATATTAAAATTTTACAAAACCAGATTTATGGTAATTGGCTAAATCTTAGACCACCAGCAATAAAAAAACTAAAAGTGGTACGTCAAACTAAATCTACTCACTATTTTTATTAAATCTCTCAAAATCAAACAAAACAAAATTTTCAACGATGGCAACTCCACAGCAAATCATTTCAATTAATTCTCTTGAAAGAGCTATATTATACCAAATTTATACCAGAGATTCTATCGTAGTGGTTCAACAGGAACGGAAAATGCGTCATCGAAAAGCAAGTACTTTGAACGATCTTGATCCAGGAAGCAGAGAATTCGATGAATGGGTCACTAAAAACCATATGATGTTACCCAATTATTTGCTAGATCAAATTGGTATCCTCATACAAAGCAGAAACAGGTCTACGAGAGTTGTTGTGTGACTGAATCGTATCCTGCGCTAAAGCGCACAGATATTCAAGACCCTACTTGCCTTGATCGTTCACCGAGAAAAATACTGTTTAGCTACGATTGCCAATCGATCCCCTTCTACGAAAGTCAGGAAGGATCCATTAGAGATTTAGCAGAGCGAGAAACCTACTGGAACATTGAGTCGATTGAATCACTAGATTCAACAGAGAAAAAAGATGAGGACCAGCAGACGCCCAAAACCCCAATAAAACCGGATATTTTTTCAATCACTCAATAACAGCAGCAGCACACTTCTTCTGCTTCTTCTTCCGGCAGTCAAAGTCCTACTGCACGAAACTTAGTAGCTGAGACGCCGCCTATCAATGCTTGCTTTGCGCCGAAAAAACGCAAAATGCAATTTGGAGATCTCTGAAAACTCAAAAAAAAACTTTGTTTCCACCGAGAGTGCACCAGTTTGGGGGTTTATTATTTAAGTTTTTTTAATTATTGTGGCTGAATCTTTGTTTATGTTTTCTTTCTGATTTTTTCTAATTTAAAGTTTGCTCTGTAATTTTTTTCAGAAATCTTTGAACGAATAAAACTAAACAAAAAGAAACCAATTTTGAAAAATTTTTTGTTTTTGAAAAAAAAAGTTAAGAATTTCAAAAATTTGTTTAAAAACAAAGACTGATATCAAAAATTATCCTCTGTTTTCGACGGGTAGTAGGTGATCAACTAAGCTAATGAAAGTTTACCTGTATATCCAACACTTAACATGTTATTTCTGTTAAAACCGAAACCAGAAAAAATATGCAAAATTTCGTTTTTAGTTTTTTTGTCAAAAATTGATTTCTTGAACTGCAACTTTGTCTCATACTGTTGCTATAATGGTATTACGGATGATGAAACCCGCAGTGCCTTGATACAAAGCTTTTTGAAATGTAATTTTTGAGATAATCGAAATTCGTTAAAATTCATCGTTGGCTAAGTGTCGTTCACTATGAAGGCGTGCTCAGAAATGGATGAAACCAATTTTTTTAGACTCAGCGGGGTCGAAAACAAGGCGTAGCCGCCGTTTTTGAGTCTAGGCCGCCATGTTTAAATAGATATTTGGTGGTTTTTGAAAGGACTGCATATCCACTGAGCCAATGGTCCTCAACACCCTCTAAAAGTAAAAGCTGAAACACCGCAAAGGACCCAACAGATACCTGAATCAGTGAACATATACGCGGAATGAATTTAATAAAAACATAAAAAATCAAAAAAGAATAAATTGAACTGTTTGGTTTTTTCGATTTTCAGAAGTTTGACATGAAAAAATCCCATTATTTAATTTTTAAAAAATTTATGATATGAAGCTTTATCACTTCTTTGAAGTTCGTCACTAGCTTGAAAACAAGAGCTCCAGTTTTCATTTTTAACTTGAGCGACTAATAAAAACTAACAAATTTATCAATTACAACAACAACAAAATTTGCAATTCAATCAAAAATTTTGATTTCAGATTTGATCCTTTTTTTATTCTTAAACAAAAAACCGCCTTTCAATTACAGTAGCGCCTTTTTTTGATCACCTTGGAGTTGCATTCTTCCATTCCTAGTCTGAGCTATTTTTACAGCTCAATTGATGATTAACTACATTCGGTGTAAGGCTTTCATTTCACTCTTCTGGGCTTAGGTCTACTCGGGTGAGGTCTTTTTGAATTGAGTGCCGATGAATTGTTTGAAGCTACAAAACTTATTTAGGAACTTTGTGGTTAATTCAGAAAATTTGGTTGATTTATGAGACTATTTTGTAGGTTTACAAAATGAGCTTAAGTTGTTTTCTTTGATGTATCTGTGTGCAATTTGGGCGCACCCTCTCGATTTTATTTATCTAAGCTCCACCTTAGGAAACCACTCCTAGTTTGGCAATTAAGCAAATGATAGAAAAAGTTTGAAAATCTAAACAGATTTAATCACAGTCGTAAAACAAACGGAAAATCACCCGAACTCTTTTGACTTGTAAACCAGTATCTGCTTTATTTGAACCTAGATTTCCGAAATATCAAAATTCTCAACAAACAACCTCGCAATGTCTAAAAAACCGGCGAAGCCTCAAAAAACATCTAATGGCTGTTCACAAGATTGGCTGTTCACAAAACATCTAATGGCTGTTCACGCCGACGACCAGCGAAGCCTCAAAAAACATCTAATGGCTGTTCACAAGATTGATCCTGTCAAAACTGACTACATCCGTGGTCACTGTGAACTAGAGGATAAGTCACTTCGTGTCATTTGGGAACATGTAGTGGAGCGTCACAAAACAATCGATGAAACGGAAGAAAGAAGAATTTGTCTCTACGACATGAATGTGTTCCAAAATGATCGCGCATATGCTGCGCACATGCGAACCGAACACGGTCTGCCAGCATGGGATGTGAGCCGAGAAATCCAAGGTTTCGCAAACTGTCAAAGCCACTGAATTTTATGAAAGTTAGATCAATGCTGTGAGTATTGGATTTTTCACTATAAATAGGCTGAATCTCTTTGTAAAAGTATATGGCTCTTTGAAATTTGGGATAAAATGTTTTTCCTTTCAACAATTTGAATATCAGCTCTGTTTTTCCAGAACCCGAGGGGCCCACGATGGCCAAAAAAAGTCTCGTAGATGTATCAATAACTTTATTCATATTCTTGGATTTGGTAATACATAACCAACTAAACCCGATAATATTGAGAACCAAACAGAGGTTTGTTCACAAGTTAACTGCGTTAATGAAAGTTTAAAGATACAAAAAGTCAATAAAATCAGAATTAACACCATTTGTGACATGAAAACTACTTCAGACCGTGGTACAGTCACATTATTGCAAAATTTCCATGATTTTTTTCCGTATTATTTTCGTCATACACAAAATCGGGAACTATAGTTCCATCAGTCTCGTCAACTACTGTGTCATTCATTTCAATTTCCCTGCCGCTTTCTCTCACCCTCGAACTTGCAGAATAAATATATAAATTAATTAAGCATCTGAACAATAATAAATTTCATATCGTGTATAACCTGTATAGACACTCGGTTTATTATCATCATCAAAATCATAGTGCATTTCCAAAACATAATTGGCTGGGACATGATCAGTTTTGGCATGATTTATATTTATTATTACGTTATCGTCTAGACGTAACAGCGACGACTGCAACCGGATTGCAACCATGGTGAGTAATTATGGTTTACATACGTTTCAGTGTTAATACATTTAAATCATGGAAATACTCTACAGCATTCAATAGACCGTTAAAACTATGCTGGCCAAAGCTAAACTTGCTTTGTTTTTTTACCCACTCCAAAAGTATGGCAGCATTCCAAGTCGAACGTACCAAAGGGCGAAAGAATGCTAATTTATGCTTTTTTCTAAACATAAATCGGGTGAAAAATTTTTTAAGGATCCTACTTTGATTATCCGCCAGGGATCTAGAAATTTGCTACATGGGTATATGACTCTTGGTAAAATCCTCAGGGGGGAGGCCACCCAAAAATTTGGATCCTCAAGTGAGGATCTTGTAATCCACCAGCAAAATGCCGGCTGACTACAAGATAATTTTGGACCCCTTAGGTGTCGGATCTTAGGCGCCCACGTCTTATTTTAGGTGATTTTGCCCCCCCCCCCCCGCCTAAGGATCCCTGGCGGCCCCTCATACTACTCTTGCTATCGCAAGAGAAGTAAACCAAATTTGATCTTTGAAGTGGTTTTAAAACTTTTAGGGCAATATAAGCTAACTAAGCCGATATAACAAAAACAGAAAACAAAAACAGAAAAAAAAACGAAAAAACAAAATTTAAATCACGTCAAACCACCAGAGAATATAAATAACATGAAAAAGCGGACAAGGAACGGACGGAAACTAAGACAAAACCACGGATCCAAAAAAAAAACATTTTTTCAGAGTTTATTTGAAAAAATAATTACTGCCCGAAACGATCTCCACATAGTTACTACTGAGCCTAAAAAATGGTAACTTTTTTTTTAAATTTTCAAGAAATTGATCGTGTTTACCATTCCTACTTAACTAACCATTCTGTGAAATTATTTAAGGTTGAAAAAATCTACAACCTGGTTGCAACCACACTGCTGATTGCAAGGCTTTAGAATGATTCAAATGATTTTGTTAAACAAGTCAATGAAATGAAAAAGTCTATATCTCGATTTGATAACGCTTGAAGGTCTGCATAAGAAGAATCGTCATATATTACCTTGTCGAATTCGCTTGGTTGCGCCTCATAGCTAATATCTTCGAAGAAAGTTACTGCATGAAGATAGAAAAATACGCCCATTAAGGGCAGCATTATAACTCCCCACAATCCCACGAAGGCACAAAAGAAACTGGTAAAGGGAGAGCAGAAGACTGGGCCTGCCATTTCAGTTCTGTAACAAGGACATCATTTATAACTAATTCATCTTCATTGAAAACAGAAAGTCTTTTCATCAAAGCACTTTGCCAAAAAGCACACGAAACAAATTACACAAAAAAAAATTACAAAAATTATACAAGCAAAAACATGATCAATAACGATACTAGGAAAAACTGAATGAGTAAAACTTTGAGTCTACAAAATTTCTTAAGTGACGCACGCCAAGTATGACGCATTAGCACTACCAGTCAATTTGAAAAAAGAAAGAAATTTACCAACTAACAAAAAAACACTTTAATTGCACATCGAAATTAATTTCAATACACAAGTGTATGTCAAATGTTTTCTGTTTTTTTTTTCAATCAGTTCATAAAAATATTATAACATCATTAGATACACATAGTTACAATAACAATAAACAAAACAAACTCGATTACAATTATCGATGATTATTTTTCACCTGAGAGCTTCAAGGTCGTTGATAAAAAAATGTTATTATATAAACTTGAAGCTTTTCCATGAAACTTTACCATCAGTTGCCACAGAGGGGTCTTCTTTAAATAATAATAAAAAAAAATTCTTGAATTTTATCTTTGCTTTTCTGTATGTTACTATGTCTTTAAAGTTGACTTTATCATCTGTTGGTTTGTTCCAGATTATGACGGAATTTTTAAAGAAGGAAATTTCTATGTATTGCCCATTGTATCTGTCGCCAAAAAATAATTTTTTGTTTCTAGTATTAATATCTATTTGGTGGTTATCATACTCAATGTTATAATAGGCTGGCAATAATTGATGTTGTATTTTCCAAAAGTGACATAATATTTTATAGTCCAGAAACATTGTTACCGGTAATATATTGTTTTAGCTTCAAGTCTGAAGATGAGTCGTATTTTGCACAATCGCAGCAAGTTTTTACTGCCCAGCTTAACTGTTTTTCCAGAGATATCATTAGGTTAGCGGATATTCCACTTAAAAGAATTGCTGGGTAATGCAAATGACTAATTACCAGTGCATGCATTATCAAGAGACTTGTTTTCACTGACAATGGCTTTTTGATTGATTGAAGTGTTCTTATTCCTAATGCCATTTTCCTGAGAATATTTTTGATTTCATCTTGGAATGTGAGAAACTGATCTAAAACTACTCCTAGGTACTAGATCAGTTTTTAACATTGGTTTTTTCCTCAATTATTTTATCATCTGGAGCAGGGATGTCGAATACTCGGATTTTTTGATATTCGTTATTCGCCGCGGCCCAACTATTCGATATTCGACTTCGGCCGAATAGTGCCCTTACTATTCGGATTCGGCTTCGGCCAAATGTTACTACTCGAACAACTATTCGGATATTTGGTTATTTTCTAAAAAGTATTGAACATAGCATTTTTCAAGTAGAATTGGCTGGGACTTGCGTAATAATGTAAAAATCGCGCCATTTTGCCACTCCTTTTTCTTTTCTATACTCGCACTTAGCCATCTTAAAAAAAAACAGAAAAATATTGTGAAACAAAACAGTAAACCAATATTCGGAATATTCGGGTTTTTTAGCAGTGGACCCTGGATTATTCGGTATTCGGCAAAAAAAAAAAATATTCGGATTCGATATTCGGATTTCAAAATTTTAATATTCGGATTCGGCTTCGAAGTGCCGAATACTCGATATTCGGGTCGAATACTCGGATTCGAGTCGATATCCCTGATCTGGAGTTATAGTATACTTTTCATCCTTTTTCCTTGAAAGTTTTTTGCTGAAAACGATGAGTTCTGTTTTTTTTTGCATTCAATTGAAGTGAGTGTTCCAAAAAATAATTTGACAATAGACTACAATTAGCTTTGAGTGCTTTAATAGCTTTTTGTGGATCGTTATTTTCACAGAATAGTAATGTATCATCCGCATATTGAACTATTTCACATGTTTTATCAATTTGTTTGTTGAGATCATAAATGTAGAGATTGAATATTAGAGGGCCAAGGACAGTGCCCTGTGGGACACCCTTCTCAAGTGTAATCCAATCGGATTCGGTGTTTTTAACAATTGTTTTCTGACTTCGGTTGGTGATAAAGGAATTAATCATTTCTATAGCTTCTTCGGAAAAATTTAACCCTTTCAGTTTTTGTTTAAGATAAGTATGATCAATAGAATCAAATGCTTTAGAGAGATCCAGCAAGGAACATGCTACAGTTTTGTTGTTGTCTATTGCTTTTCTGAATGCTTCAGTGCAATAAAGAATAGCGTCGATTGTTGAATATAATGTTCTGAACCCAAATTGTGTATTACTTAGTAATTTTTGGGATATCAGATATTCGATGATTTGTTTATACAACAATTTTTCAAAAATTTTTGAAAGAGCCCCAGTTATAGAGATAGGCCTAAAATTTTTCTGGTAGTTCTGGATCTTCTTTTTTGTATATTGGTGTGATAATTGCTTTTTTGACCTTGCAAGGATATGTCTTGTTTTTCAAAAACTCATTGTATAGAAATGTCAGATGTGTGTATATTTCATTGCAGCCATCCTTCAGTGCCCAGGCTGGAATTTTGGATGGACCTGGTGCCTTTTGACAATTTAAATTATGTATTCCTTTTACATTCACCTGATGTGATAAATCAGAATGAAAATTGATTATTATTTCGAATTTTGCATGTAGAAGTCGATGGACTTTGCCTGATTTTTGAATTTTTCTCATAAAAGGATCCAAGAGTTGAGAAATTGTAATTTAGCAGGTTCGCCATCTGTAAATTGTTGGTTATGAAATCGCCGAAGGAGTTTCTAAGTAATAGAATGAGGTTGGAAGATTTTTTTGAGTTTCTTGTATCGTTTATTATACTCCATTTTTCGCGTTCGCTTTTTTTCGAGTTAAACAGTTGGGAAAAATTTTTATCATTTTCGTAGTTTACCTTTGGTTTGTCGTTGCGAATGAAAATAGTCTTCTGTGGGGCACATTCTTTAATGGTGTCAGCAATGTTAGATGTGAAGATGTCGAACATTATTTCGGGATTATTATTGCTATAGAAACTTCTCCAATTTATAGCTGATAGTTTTTGTTTGAATTTGTAATTGGAGTAATTGGATTTGTCATAAATTTTACGTTTGATTGGTCTTACATTGATGTTCAGCCTAAGTTCTGTAATGAATGCTGTTGCTTGGTGGTCGGTCTTAATTGGTGGTGTGAATACTATTGAATTATTTGTTAGATCTTTTATGCCTAGGTCGGTGATAATATAGACAATTAGTGCTTTTGAGTGATTAGGTGTTAATTTGTTAGTGACGTCCAGATTATATGATCTTAAGAATGTATCGAAAGACTGTTTGCCGTCCTAGTTGAGATAGTTGAGATTGTAATCTCCTAGTAAAATTAGGTTTGAATTAAATGACTGTGCATGGTCAATTGATTTGGCTAGATCTTCTAAGAAGTCTGTTTTGTTGTTTCTATTAGGATTGTAGGCTATGTTTAATAGAGTGGTTCTATCATTTGTTTTGAGTCCGGCTTTAAATTCTATCCAGATGCTATCATACTTTTTGTGCATGTTGTTTAAGTCATGTCTTACTTTTGGGTTTAACTTTTTAGGAACCAGTAACATGACCCGTCCACCCTTCAATTTTTTACTTGATTCATAATTTCTATCACATCGGAACAACTTATGTTTGTCATTGTCTATGGCCCATAGTTTATTGTCATTTGTATCATTGAACCATGTCTCGGAAAATCCGAAAATTGTATTTTCATTAAAAGTTTTGATAAGTTGTTTGAGATCTGAACGCTTTCTAGCTAAACTTCTACAATTAAGAAGTAGTACTTTTAAGTTATTGTTGTAATTTTCCAGTTTTGTCTTTATTTGATTGAATTCCATGAATGGTCCTGGATTTGGGTGGATGTCCCCTGATGTTAGGAGACTTTTATGAAGGTACCTTTCTTGTTTTTTATCAGTCTTGCTTGTGTTTTTTATATAATAATTGTAATAGTAATAGCTTATGTTATTAAGTATAGTGCAATAATGTTTGTTCGATTATATTGTGGCAACCCATGGAAAAAGATACTTTCCTTTTCTTTTATTCAGTACCTCATAAGCTACAAATTGATCGCTTTCGCAGAAGCTGATGACAGATATGCTAGTTAAGGCAAAAAGTAACAGCATATCGCTTTGTAGAACAAATATAGTTAAAACTACAAATAACAATCGTTTATCAAAAAGATAGTCTTAACTAGCATTACTTAATAATGAAAACCTTGCGAGTAGTTATATGACTGCTGGTTACGATTCAGGTTATGGTTATAATTGCTATCACAGCCCCATGAGTTGTTGTTGAAATTATTTTGACCAGTTTGTCCGCCATGACCAGTTTGTCGGTCATATGGGTGCATGCGATCGTTACTATAGGGTCTATTGGTAGACCCATAAACCTTTTTATGTTGATAATTGGAAAGCAATTTTTGGTTGGAATTTGCTTTTCCAGTATAATCAGGGGCTGGTTTTACCCTCGGGAGTTTACTTGAGTGTTTGAACACGTATGAGCCGAGGCAATTGCGCAAGAATGGTATACCTAATTCATCGTTCAGGTGTATAGTGTCAAAAAATAAACTCTGATAGCTCTCCAAGCTTTTGATGTTTGAGTTTAGATTTAGCACCTCAAATCCCGTCGTCGAACCATGCATTTCATTCAGAAAACGATTATAATGATCAATTTTGTCATTAGCATCATCATTGTTAAGTATTGGTGGTATTTCGCAAATAATAATCGATTCTGGTGAAAATTTTGCAGTTATTAAAGCGATAAATTCTTCATATTTGGCGCTAAACTCATCAATCGTTGAGTAAATTTTTTTTAAGATGGAGCTTGTCCCATCTTGGATTATCACACACTTAAGTTTTTTTTCACTATATTGGTCAAGGACTTTTATTTTCTCCTCAGTGGAGCTACCCCTGTATGCATGAACAATCGTATCATTGGGGAAAGTTTCAGTTTTTACCCTAGCAATTATACTTGAACCCAAAATCAAGTTTACACACTCCTCTGGTACAGGAAAAGGCGAAAGTTTCTCACATTTTTTGATACTTCTTTTGCTTTCGTCGATGTTGATTGTAGTTTGCCATCCTTGTCTGCTTCCGATGTTTTCTCACTAAACTCCATTATTTTACGATAATCTTCCTTTTGGTCGTACAAATCGGAGTAAATCTTGTACAATGCTGATTTTTGAAGTCCATTAAATTCTTCTTGGCTAAGTTTTTTTGCTTGACATGGTTAAAATGAATGCAACTGACTGGTAACTGGAAGGACAGTATTTCATAATGACTTCAGATCCTGTAATTCTGCTAAATAATCTAATTACAGTGCTGTGATAACTATCTTTTTCTGCAAATTAATTTCCTTTTTTCTGCTTTATAACTTTCTTCTGCAAATATAAGTTTTTCTCCTTCCCCAAATTTATTTTGTTCGCTCGTCTGATTCGATCAAGCAATGACTACCTGTTTTTCTGCTAGAAATATTTTCTGCTAGAAATAACTTTTTTCTGCAAAAAAAAATTTTCTTTTTCTGGCGAATAATTTTTCTGCAAAACAGTTTTCTTTTCTGTTGAAAAGCTATAATTTTCTTTTTCTACTAAATTGTTTTTCTGTAACTGTCTTTTTCTTCTTCCAAATTCGGTTTTTCAATACAGATTTTCGAATAAAGCTTGAATGGAATTTTCCAAATTTTAGGGTTTGATAATATAATGCACGGATGTTTTGTTTTTATTCGAATATATTTTCTAGTTCAGACTAATCTCTGTCTAAACGACTGTATTTTTTTAGAGAATTTTCATTCAGTGTTTGAAGGTCAGAAAGATCAAAGGCGAAAATAATGAAAAAAGAGCAAAAAAAGCCGACTGCTCTAAAACATGCCTCTAAAACATGCCTCTAAAACATGCCTCTAAAACATGCTCTAAAACATGCCTCAAAAAAAGAGCAAAAAAACATGCCTCTATAGAGCAGTCTATGGAGCAATGAAAGAATTAAAGTTAATAAAAATAAAAGGAAATGACCCTCGACCGAGTTGCAAATTTCCGAGTTAAGCGCATCAACTCGGATATTGAACGGACCCGGAGGGGTATAATATAAGTACTACTATTTAAATTTTTAAATTACCCGAATTAACTTGCTTTAACGATTTTCAATCAAATATGTAACATTCGCCCAAATACTACACAGCGACGGAGCGTAGAAAAAGTACCTATTAACGACTGGCAGGCGTCAGTTACCTTAATTCTACTCGTTTTTCTTCGTCTCGACCTTGCCAGTTGATTTTCTGGTCTGTTTAGGGCTAAGTAAAAAGTTACTATTTTTAGGCCATCAGTCAAACGACCTTTGATCAGTTTTCGTTTACATGCGAACACAACCACATAGCTGAGTCTCGGATCCTCAGACTACGTGATTGCTATTAAAAACACGGCTCGAATACCCTATTTTAATATGTTTTTGGTGACAGTTCTATATTAAATCCATTGGAGATGGATTGACCCTTTTCTCTTCCTAGCTACTCATATTCTAAAATATCAAATAATACTGGTGTCAATTCAAAGTTCTATGGCATCAGAAGAGCTAAAAAGTTAGTTTACTATAGTCTTTCACCATATATCAGTCACTGGGGAACCGGGCCTCCGCTTCCGTGATTTCCTCAAGATAACGTCGTTATCTCTCCCAATTCTTGGCACGGGAGGGTACTGCTCTCCACTACTTCCCCACCAAAGCCTCTTTTCCCACAATCTTCTTCTGCTAAGGGTCTTATCGTGCGTGATTGTCGCGATAAGAGGCTTCGTTTTTCTGTGTTAACGTGCGACTGTTTTCCACTATATTTGCTGTTGTTCTGACTTTTTCACCTTTTTCAGTCAAAATGGCCGTTTTTTGTATTTCTGAGAAACATCCACTTATCAATCGAAATTTTAAAAATAGAAATTTCTAAAATATTTCTACCATCCTTTTCAGCACTTTTTCGTCGTTAAGGCATTTAACCGTTCTTTCGTGCTTCGCCGGAAGGTTGCGCTGTGCCAATCTGGCCGAATGGCACATACTCCCCGGACAGTCCCCATCAATGTCCCTATTGATCGCATAACACCGGGTTATCGTCAAGTAGTGTTCCAGTTCTTTATAATCAACCTTACAAATCGCATTAGAAAATGAAATTTATCTACTCCACCTCAATTCACTCTGGGTCACAAATGGCATCATACTACATCTCACTGCCTTTCAACATTTTCACAAAACTTGCACCATGAGGAGTGTCCTAGATAAAATTTCCTTTCTGACTACTTACGTCATCCTGCCATAAAACTTCTTTTTGTTCTTGCTGATTAAAAAGATGGGACGTGGCACGGCCACGCACCCATTAAAATTAACTTAATGTCATTCACCAAGTTTAATCAGTTATTTATGCGGTCCTCTTTGATATTAAAACTAGGAAACTCTGTGGCTACAAGAAACAAGAAAAAGAGATAGAGAGCTTGAGGCAGGAATACAAGGAGCAATTGGAACGATTGGGAATCGCGACGACGGAACTACCATTACCTGCAGGGATTGTTCCTCATGGGCAGTCCCCGATGGAGCTTCTGACGCCTCGCGAACTAAGTCAAACAACGGAAATGCATCCCAATAGGTACTGGTAGAGAGAAAATCGGATCCAAGCGACACCCTGGGTGATCCAGTCGTGAAAACAACCATGCAGCAGCTGGTGGAAGCCACTAGCCGACTCGTGGCCAACAGGAGTGTGCCAGGTTCCGGGCTGACCGCACACTCTGGAACAACCGATATTACCGGCTGAGTGGAACTCTCCTCAGAAGTACTGAAGAAGACAGGAGTTGCTAGTGACGAAGTCAGGAAAAACCTCCAACTGAAAGATAAGGGAGATGCCGATGAAGAAAGTGTCGCGTGTATTTGACATACAGAAGAACAGAAGATTAAGAACAGCTACACGGGAGTCACAGATACGGACTTGCGAGTATGCTTGAATCAATCAATTTGGAGTCCAGCGATGAACATGCAGCAAACATCCCCTGGAACGTCGCAGTTGATATTGTGCGAGATCCTAGTGAGAGTTTTCCTGAATCGTGGAAGTAATGATTCTAGTAGGCACAAAAAACGTGTCCAAAAGTTCGGACTCAGAAGAAGCTCAATGGGAAGCAATGCTGGTGTGCATGCTTACTGCAGTGTGGCAAAAGTTTCAGTGCGCGGAACTGAACATCTGCACTTTAACGATGTGCACAAGAACACAGTCATCCACGGGTAGAAGGCAAACTGAAACAAGAGACGGAACAACTTAGTGCGTAATCTGGGCAGTCGCAATGCTGGACGGATGATCTTGATGGACTTGGAGCATGAGCTGAGAGCTCTGGATTAAGCCAGATTCACCACTGACAGCATACACTTCGAGAGTATAGAAAGACAAGCCTGGATGAACCGTGACTTCCAGGAACAATTAGGTGAGTTAGAGGTTGAATTATTCGACACTGGAGCGCTGAGCACGGAATAAGTGACGTACGTGCCGGCGATTTCAGCCTTTGGGCCTCCTAATCTGGAGAAGCTTGGGATTAGTCCCAGACATGCCACAACTGATGCAGAGCTCGAGTGAGCAAGAACAGAGGTCTGACATGATCACCTGCACAGCAGAGGTCTCTTGAGCAGACTCAGATAGCCAGCACCGGTGGAAGCTGCATTATGGCCAGCAATCAAAGACAATATGGAATCCATGAGCGAGATCATGGACGTGTTAAAGGAAGGCGGATTCCAGAAAATAACGCCAAAACCAGTGTTCGTGTTATCCCCGGAAAACGCCCACCTCCCAGAGGGAATGAAGCTTGTGCATGGAATGATAGCGCTACTCTCAGAGAGGAAATATGATGTGATCATATTTGCACCAATTCGCGAATTAGAGGCGAGGAATCTGAGACCACGTCGGTCAGGATTGACTGCAAAATGGTCGGATATCTCAAACGCTATGAGAGGATTCAAAGATCATTCGCTAGACATGCTGGTGCTAGATGGAGTGTTGGGATTGGAACTGTCCAGTTTCAGCAGAAAGCTCAAGATGAAACCAGGAATCGACGATGATCATCAAAAAACATTTGGTATATCTAATGACCTACGGAAGCTCTCTTGGAAGCTATGGCAGAGCGTGAGAGGAATAAATGTTTTGAGAGGACGGATACCATGTTGGAAGTGTTGGGAGCAGGATGGACCACGTCCTTCCTGCCAAAAGTTTACCCGGGACTCTCTCGCTATCCAATAGGGGAATTCGTCAAAGTCATTATGGGATTATCTATCGTAGTGATTCTGGTACAGTTCATGACGTTATGAGCAGAAAATTTCATCAAAAGTCCAGCGGTGCTGCTCACTGAAGGAATACAAAATCTCCGACTGGATGGACTCCTGATATTTATTGCAATCACGCATGGAAAATTGGGAGGATTGATAACTTTAACCCACTACCCCAAGCAGATGAGGGAAAAGGTGAAATTGTTCGAAAAGAAAGGTTTACAGACTATTAGAAGATCGTTTCGAATTTTAAATATTGTGCAGCTTCAATTGTTACGGAGCCATTCCCGAGAAACAGGAGGGCTATTGGGAAAATTTTGCTACCCCTCTTGGTCGAAAATGAGACAGCTCTTGAACCGCATTCAAGAATCTGGAGGGGTCTTGGGAAAAGACTGGAAAACTGATTTTAAACAAATTTCAGCTTCCTGGTATTTCCTGAAATGAATTGAATAACATCAAGCTCATTTTTCAGAATATTAGAAGCTAGGAGTTGAGGGAAAGGGTTGATCCATCTCCGATGGGTTTGATGATTTTTATCTACTGAACAAAAACAATAGTAAAATTATACTTAAGTAGTAGCACTGTTTTTAGGAGTGACCTCGCGGTCTGGGGATACTGAGACCCAGACATGAAATACTATTTTTGGGTGTAACTATGTTAGTTTGTGCGATCTGGCCGATAGCCTTAAGTACTAATGACGTGAATTTGTCGACCCGATGTTAATGGCGCACACATTGAACTGGCTTTGGTAGAGACGGTTGAGAGCACGTGAAGCTGTGTATAGACGCTAGCCAGTCGTCTTAGGACCTAGCTTTATTTTCCGCCGGTATGTACTTCCTGGCGAATGTTACACAATACAGACCTGCTGTGACAGAAGAAAATTTGATTCTCCATCCCATCTTAAGCTGGAATACAAGGAACTTCCGGTTTCATTGTTTCTCGATTGGAAAATAATTTGCCATCAATGGAAATACCGAAAAATCAAGTACCCGAACAACACAATTGATGAGAACAAAAGACTACAGTTTCAAGCGAGACTCAGCAGTCATTATATCAAAAAAAAAAATTTTTTTACAAAAAATCAGCTCTTAATTGGAACCAAACTCAAAATGCAAATTAAAACACAAATAACAGCATTTTATCTTCCAAGATTATTTCGAACTTTAAGTTTAGGGAATATTTTTTATATTTTTTCGTGAAGATCATTATGGCATCCTATGGAAAAACAACATTGAAACAACTTGAATTTATTTGAAGTTAAAATTCAAACCATTATTTTGTTATATTTAAAGAAATACAAAATCTCCGAGTGGATTGACTCCTGACATTGATTGCAATCACGCATGGACACTTGGGAGGATTGATAACTTTAACTCACTACCCCTAGCAGATGAGGGAGAAGGTGAACTTGTTCGAAAGGAAAGTTCTACGGACTATTAGAAGAGCAATTCGAATTGTAAATATTGTGCAGCTTCAATCGTTACGAAGCCATTCCCAAGGTCGGGAGGGCTATTGGGAAGTATTTGCTACCCTTCCTTGCGACAAAAAGACAGCTCTTGGACCGGATTCAAGAATCCGGAAGGATTTTGGGAAAAGACTAGAAAATAGATTTTAAACATTTTTTAGCTTCCTTGTATGTCCTGAATTGAATTGAAAAACATCAAGTTGATTTTTCAGATAATGAGAAGCTAGGAAATGAGGGAAAGGGTTGATCCATCTCCGATGCATATGCTGAATTTTATCTACTGAATAAAAACAATAGTAATGTGATAATAATGTTGTAGCCCTGCTTTTAGGAGTGATTTCGTGGACTGGGGATACTGAGATCCACCCATGAGCTCACTATTTTTCATATAGCTATGTTAAACCGAAAAAACCAAAATAATACAAAAAAGATAAAATCAGTATAAATCATCCCCCCAAACGAGATGAGATCCGACACTCCCGTTTTTTGATGTTAGTTATCTTGTTGTTAAAGGCATTTATATTATGCAAGATTTTTACGTCAAAATTGTGGTCTTTTTCTGGTGCCTTTACTAAAGGATTGTTTAAGTATTCAAGCACGTTAATGCTAATTTGCGCTCAATACGGAAAAGTCTTGGGAAGAGAGCGGAAAACTTATTCGACAAGCCGTGCAAGGAGCAGCAGGAAGGGTCACAAGAACAACAACATTCGACTGTTGGGTATCGTTAACAAGTTTTGTATCACTTTGGTACACAAATTAAGATATCAATCTGTGGGGCGCTCGACAGTAACTGCACTGTAGTGACCCTCCACGGAGTCGCAAAGTTCCGAGTTAAGCACCTTGATTCGGATATTCAACGGACCCGGAGGGGTATTATAGTTTTAGTATGACCATTTATACTGCTTTTAGAATATTCCTGTATATTCCTCTTTTTCAGTAAAATAGACAGCAAACAGACCGATTTCTAGGGTCAAAATAGTGTTTTTTGACGCCACCACAGATTGCAATTTTTGAGCTATCGATAATTTTTGAAACAGAAAAAGCCCCAAGTCAGTGAGTTACATGTTAACTGAACAAACATTTAAAAAAAGCTGTTTCATTTTAGTTTGAACGTGGTTGCAACTAGTTCATAGAAAAGATGTGCTAGATAACACTCGAGGCACTCTGGACGCCGAGCGTTAGAGGGAAAAAAAGTGTTTTGAGAGGACGGATAGCATGTTGGAAGTGTTGGGAGAAGGATGGACCACGTCCTTCCTGCCAAAAGTTTACCCGGGACTCTCTCGCAATCCAATAGGGGAATTCGTCAAAGTCATTATGGGATTATCTATCGTAGTGATTCTGGTACAGTTCATGACGTTTCGAGCAGAAAATTTCATCAAAAGTCCAGCGGTGCTGCTCACTGAAGGAATACAAAATTTCCGACTGGATGGACTCCTGATATTTATTGCAACCACGCATGGAAAATTGGGAGGATTGATAACTTTAACCCACTACCCCAAGCAGATGAGGGAGAAGGTGAAATTGTTCGAAATGAAAGGTTTACAGACTATTAGAATATCATTTCGAATCTTAAATATTGTGCAGCTTCAATTGTTACGGAGCCATTCCCGAGAAACAGGAGGGCTATTGGGAAAATTTTGCTACCCCTCTTGGTCGAAAATAAGACAGCTCTTGAACCGCATTCAAGAATCTGGAGGGGTCTTGGGAAAAGACTGGAAAACTGATTTTAAACAAATTTCAGCTTCCTGGTATTTCCTGAAATGAATTGAATAACATCAAGCTCATTTTTCAGAATATTAGAAGCTAGGAGTTGAGAAAAAGGGTTGATCCATCTCCGATGGATTTGATGATTTTTATCTACTGAACAAAAACCATAGTAAAATTATAATTAAGTAGTAGCCATGTTTTTAGGAGTGACCTCGCGGTCTGGGAATACTGAGACCCAGACATGAGTTACTATTTTTGGGTGTAACTATGTTAATTTGTGCGATCTGGCCGATAGCCTTAAGTACTAATGACGTGACTTTGTCGACCCGATGTTAATGGAGCACACATTGAACTGGCTTTGGTAGAGACGGTTGAAAGCACGTGAAGCTGTGTATAGATGCTAGCCAGTCGTTTTAGGACCTAGCTTTATTTTCCGCCAGTATGTACTTCCTGGCGAATGTTACACAATACAGACCTGCTGTGACAGAAGAAAATTTGATTCTCCATCCCATCTTAAGCTGGAATACAAGGAACTTCCGGTTTCATTGTTTCTCGATTGGAAAATAAACTGCCATCAATGGAAATACCGAAAAATCAATTAACCGAACAACACAATTGATGAGAACAAAAGACTACAGCTTCAAGCAAGACTCAGCAGTCATTATATCAAAAAAAAAATTTTTTTTTTTACAAAAAATCAGCTCTTAATTGGAACCAAACTCAAAATGCAAATTAAAACACAAATAACAGCATTTTATCTTCCAAGATTATTTCGAACTTTAAGTTTAGGGAATATTTTTTATATTTTTTCGTGAAGATCATTATGGCATCCTATGGAAAAACAACATTGAAACAACTTGAATTTATTTGAAGTTAAAATTCAAACCATTATTTTGTTATATTTAAAGAAATACAAAATCTCCGAGTGGATTGACTCCTGACATTGATTGCAATCACGCATGGACACTTGGGAGGATTGATAACTTTAACTCACTACCCCTAGCAGATGAGGGAGAAGGTGAACTTGTTCGAAAGGAAAGTTCTACGGACTATTAGAAGAGCAATTCGAATTGTAAATATTGTGCAGCTTCAATCGTTACGAAGCCATTCCCAAGGTCGGGAGGGCTATTGGGAAGTATTTGCTACCCTTCCTTGCGACAAAAAGACAGCTCTTGGACCGGATTCAAGAATCCGGAAGGATTTTGGGAAAAGACTAGAAAATAGATTTTAAACATTTTTTAGCTTCCTTGTATGTCCTGAATTGAATTGAAAAACATCAAGTTGATTTTTCAGATAATGAGAAGCTAGGAAATGAGGGAAAGGGTTGATCCATCTCCGATGCATATGCTGAATTTTATCTACTGAATAAAAACAATAGTAATGTGATAATAATGTTGTAGCCCTGCTTTTAGGAGTGATTTCGTGGACTGGGGATACTGAGATCCACCCATGAGCTCACTATTTTTCATATAGCTATGTTAATTGGTGCGGTTTGGCCAATACCCTTCAAGTTGTAACGACTTCGTTGACACGAAGTTACGTCAACCATACATTGAACTGACTGTGGTAGAGACAGTTTAATGCAAGTGAAGCTGAGTTTAGACGCTAGCCAGTCCTTTTATAACCTAGCTTTAATTTCCGTCGGATTGTACTTCTGGGCGAAATTTTTAAGGCGCTCCTGAGTGTTATTTTTCTAACACCATGATCGGCAGACCCGTTAACGAAGTACTCCGCGCCGAGAGTATGCTATAAATAGGGCACTTAACCAAGAGTCGGAAAGGTGTTTCGCAGCGCGGAAGCCTTTCGGATTCCCCGATTTAATTTTTGAACCTAGAAAGAAAGGAAAATACACGTGTCATGAAGAATGGTGGGATTGACCGTCCAGTCGTTCCTTGAGCGGTATATGACCAAAAACATTTTAGTGCCGAAGAAACGAAAAAACGAAAAACATAAAAAGAAACCGAAAAAACCAAAATAATACAAAAAAGATAAAATCAGTATAAATCATCCCCCCAAACGAGATGAGATCCGACACTCCCGTTTTTTGATGTTAGTTATCTTGTTGTTAAAGGCATTTATATTAGGCAGGATTTTTACGATCAAAATTGTGGTCTTTTTCTGGTGCCTTCACTAAAGGATTGTTTGAGTATTCAAGCACGTTAATGCTAATTTGCGCTCAAAACAGAAAGGTCTTCGGAAGAGAGCGGAAAACTTATCCGACAAGCCGTGCAAGGAGCAGCAGGAAGGGTCACAAGGACTACAACAATCGACTGTTGGGTATCGTTAACAAGTTTTGTATCACTTTTGGTACACAAATTAAGATATCAATCTGTGGGGCGCTCGACAGTGACTGCACTGTAGTGACCCTTCACCGAGTCGCGAAGTTCCGAGTTAAGCACCTTGATTCGGATATTCAACGGACCCGGAGGGGTATTATAGTTTTAGTATGACCATTTATACGGCTTTTAGAATATTCCTATATTTTCCTGTTTTTCAGTAAAATAGACCGCAAACAGACCGATTTCTAGGGTCAAAATAGTGTTTTTTAACGCCCCCACAGATTGCGATTTTTGTGCTATCGATAATTTTTGAAACAGAAAAAGCCCCAAGTAAGTGACTTACATGTTAACTGAACAAACATTTAAAAAAAGCTGTTTCATTTTAGTTTGAACGTGGTTGCAACTAGTTCATAGAAAAGATGTGCTAGATAACACTCGAGGCACTCTGGACGCCGAGCGTTAGAGGGAAAAAAAGTGTTTTGAGAGGACGGATAGCATGTTGGAAGTGTTGGGAGAAGGATGGACCACGTCCTTCCTGCCAAAAGTTTACCCGGGACTCTCTCGCAATCCAATAGGGGAATTCGTCAAAGTCATTATGGGATTATCTATCGTAGTGATTCTGGTACAGTTCATGACGTTTCGAGCAGAAAATTTCATCAAAAGTCCAGCGGTGCTGCTCACTGAAGGAATACAAAATTTCCGACTGGATGGACTCCTGATATTTATTGCAACCACGCATGGAAAATTGGGAGGATTGATAGCACGGAATAAGTGACGTACGTGCCGGCGATTTCAGCCTTTGGGCCTCCTAATCTGGAGAAGCTTGGGATTAGTCCCAGACATGCCACAACTGATGCAGAGCTCGAGTGAGCAAGAACAGAGGTCTGACATGATCACCTGCACAGCAGAGGTCTCTTGAGCAGACTCAGATAGCCAGCACCGGTGGAAGCTGCATTATGGCCAGCAATCAAAGACAATATGGAATCCATGAGCGAGATCATGGACGTGTTAAAGGAAGGCGGATTCCAGAAAATAACGCCAAAACCAGTGTTCGTGTTATCCCCGGAAAACGCCCACCTCCCAGAGGGAATGAAGCTTGTGCATGGAATGATAGCGCTACTCTCAGAGAGGAAATATGATGTGATCATATTTGCACCAATTCGCGAATTAGAGGCGAGGAATCTGAGACCACGTCGGTCAGGATTGACTGCAAAATGGTCGGATATCAAAGATCATTCGCTAGACAGGCGGCTGGTGCTAGATGGAGTGTTGGGATTGGAACTGTCCAGTTTCAGCAGAAAGCTCAAGATGAAACCAGGAATCGACGATGATCATCAAAAAACATTTGGTATATCTAATGACCTACGGAAGCTCTCTTGGAAGCTATGGCAGAGCGTGAGAGGAAAAAATGTTTTGAGAGGACGGATAGCATGTTGGAAGTGTTGGGAGCAGGATGGACCACGTCCTTCCTGCCAAAAGTTTACCCGGGACTCTCTCGCTATCCAATAGGGGAATTCGTCAAAGTCATTATGGGATTATCTATCGTAGTGGTTCTGGGACAGTTCATGACGTTTCGAGCAGAAAATTTCATCCAAAGTCCAACAGTGCTGCTCACTGAGGGAATACAAATCTCCGACTGGATGGACTCGTTTGGAGGATTGATAACTTTAACCCACTACCCCGAGCAGATGAGGGAGAAGGTGAAATTGTTCGAAATGAAAGGTTTACGGATTATTGAACAGCATTTCGAATTGTAACTATTGTGCAGCTTCAATCGTTACGGAGCCATTCTTAAGAAACAGGAGGGCTATTGGGAAAATTTTTCTACCCCTCTTGGTCGAAAATAAGACAGCTCTTGAATCGGATTCAAGAATCTGGAGGGGTCTTGGGAAAAGACTGGAACACTGATTTTAAACGAATTTCAGCTTTCTGGTATGTCTTGAAATGAATTGAATAACATCAAGCTCATTTTTCAGAATATGAGAAGTTAGGGGTTGAGGGAAATGGTTGATCATTCTCCGATGGATTTGATGATTTTTATCTACTGAACAAAAACAATAGTAAAATGATAATTAAGTAGTAGCCCTGTTTTTAGGAGTGACCTCGCGGTCTGGGGACACTGAGACCCAGACATGAGTTACTATTTTTGCATATAATTAGGTTAATTTGAGTGTTTTGACCAAAGCCAGAAGCAATAACGTTTTTGTCGACCCGATGTTAGGAAAACCACCAAAAGAACTGGCTTTGGCAGAGACGGTGAAAAACATATAGAGCTGTGTTTAGACGCTAGCCAGTCGTTTAAGGACCTAGTTTTATTTTCCGCCGGTATGTACTTCCTGGCGAATGTTACACAATACAGACCTGCTGTGACAGAAGAAAATTTGATTCTCCATCCAATCTTAAGCTGGAATACGAGGTACTTCCGGTTTCAATGTTTCTCAATTGAAAAATAAAGTGCCATCAATGGGAATGCACAAAAATCAAGTACGCGATCAACACAATTGATGAGAACAAAAGACTACAGTTTCAAGCAAGATTCAGCAGTCATTATGTCAAAAAAAGTTTTTTTTAGAAAGTCAGCTCTTATTTGGAATCAAATTCAAAATGCAAATTAAAACAGAAATAGCAGCATTTTAAATTACAAGGTTTCGCAATTTAAGTTTAAGGAATTTTTTCTATATTTTTTTCGTAAAGAGCTCTATGGCATCCTATGGAAAAACAACATAGAAACAATTTAAATTTATTTGAAGTTAAAATTCAAACAATTATATTGTTATATTCTAAAGAAAAGGGCAATTAAAATGGACAATTTCGTCATGCGACGGTACGTGCACAGGTTGAATAGGGCCGTACCACCGCTTCATAAATACAACGGCAAAGTTTTATGAATCAATAAAGTCAATTTTAATGCATCAAGAGAATTGTCAATTGAAGTCTATCCTCCTCGATTATACCACAGACAGAAATGTCTATGTGGGATGGGTTTTTAAGATTTTTGCATCCTCTAAGTTAGAGGATTGCACTCCTCAGAAGTGCAAACACTATTTTTGTTCTTAAAAAGTTCATTGTGTCCGAGTATGATTCGATCCGTTTTTCGCTTAGTTTCTCTGCCAGTTTCTGGACGGTTTTTGTAGAACCTGCTGCTGCTCCTCCGGTACACGCAAAAATAAGTGGAACAAAGCTGCTGTGTTACCCATCCAGAACTATTTTCCTGGTACGCTCTCCAAACGAAGTCTAGCTAACCGAGTAAGGGGAGGTAACTAGGGGGACTAAAAAACGAGTAAAAAGACAAAGCGAAACAAAAACCGAAAAAGAATAGAAAAAGGAACAAAAACTATTAAAACAAAAAGTTACGGTGTCTTTGACACCAAATTAGTTGGATCAAACCATTACATTAATTAAATAGTATACCCATACTGTTTTCATAAGACCGATCGTTTCGATCATTTCAGCAAGTTAAAAAGGTGCCCGAGTGTGGGGCGTTGTCAAGGGTTTTCAGATAGCTTTTAACTTAGCTGGACCACTAAGAGACTTGACTGGAAAAGGTGACCAGCCAAGCAGGGAAGTGGTTCTCAATTGGGGAACCCGACAAGTGCTGGACATGACAAGGGGACATCCAGCACCGACGGGACCGAACATAGAAGGCACACAGAGGTGTTTTGTTTGGTCAATCTACGAACCACTGGGAGACTGGACTGGAACAGGTGACCAGCCAAGTGGGAAAGTGGTGCTGAAGAGAGGTGCTGGACGAGCCAAGGAGACAACCAGCACGGAATCAGAACAACCAGAGGGGGACACACAGAGGTGTTCTGGTTGGTCAATCGGGTATCGTTAGAATCCACATTAAATTATAGGAGATAAGTGTAAAATTGGATGAGCGGAAACCCACCGTTTTGAGGAAAGTTTTTACTTGAGCAGAGCTTGGAAACAGGTTCTACGGTTTTCTCTCGAGAGGTTTAGCACCCAGCGCTTAAGGTAATTTTCGGCTTAAGAGGGGGCTAAAAAGGGGGAGGTTAGAAGGGGGGCTGGTTAGGTTAGAGATTGGCGGTTGCAAATTGTAAAAAGGGGGGACACGTTAAAGTAACTATCAATCGATATCGTCGATTTAGTTACAATATAATCTTACACGCATGAATTATAGAGAGAGGATATCCAGAATCAAGATCGAATTAAGATAGGTACCCTGGTAGGATCGGGTGGGGGGAACGGAGATAGACAGTTTTTGAAACCCGGAAGGACAATACCCCATAAGAACGTTAGGAGGGGGGAAGAAAACGCGTGGCAATCAGGTACCAGACGTTTTTTTACGAAAGGGCGACATTGGTCACCTCTGATTTTAGATGGGTTCATCTTTCTGTTTTTATAATTTTTTATCGTTTGTGGTTTTACGTTTTCGGTACTAGTTTAATCGGTTTTATGAACGGATAGGTGATCACAAAACACCGGCGAACAAGTTGAATTTCAACTTGCATCAGATTAAAAAAGAGGGAGATAATTCAGGGAGGTAAGCATTTGAAATTTTTGGCCAGTAAGGTTGGTTTTGGTTTATATCAGAGCTCAAGTGGTGTCACCGGGGACAGTGGTTCAAGAGTCCCAACATCGAAGAGAAAGAAATCAGTTTGTCCCAACACTAAGGAAAAAGGGGTCTTGGGACAGTGTGTGTGTCCCAACACTAAAGTGATGAAGTCCCGGGACAGTACGAAGAAGTCTTGGGACGGTACCAAAAAGTCTGAGGACAGTGCCGAAAGGTGTCGGGACAGTACCAGGAAGCCTTGGGACAGTGCGGAAAAGTCTTGGGACAATACCAGGAAGTCTTGGGACAGTGCGGAAAAGTCTTGGGACAGTACCAGGAAGTCTTGGGACAGAGCGGAAAAGTCTTGGGACAGTACCAGGAAGTCTTGGGACAGAGGGGAAAAGTTTTGGGACAGTACCAGGAAGTCTTGGGACAGAGCGGAAAAGTCTTGAGACAGTACCAGGAAGTCTTGGGACAGAGCGGAAAAGTCTTGGGACAGTACCGGGAAGTCTTGGGACAGAGCGGAAAAGTTTTGGGTCAGTACCAATAAGTCTTGGGACAGAGCAGAAATGTCTTGGGACAGTACCAGGAAGTCTTGCGACTGAGCGAAAAAGTCTTGGGACAGCACCAAGAAATCTTGGGACAGTACCAAAAGGTCTTGGGACAGTACCAAGAAGTCTTGGTACGGTACAGAAAAGTCTTGGGACAGTGCCGAAAAGTCTTGGGACAGTACAGAGATGTCTTGGGACAGTGCCGAAAAGTCTTGGAAAAGTACCAAGAAGTCTTGGGACAGTACCAAAAGGTCTTGGGACAGTACCAAGAAGTCCTGGTACGGTACAGAAAAGTCTTGGGACAGTACAGAAAAGTCTTGGGACAGTGCTGAAAAGTCTTGGGACAGTACCAATAAGTCTTGGGACAGTACAGAAAAGACTCGGGACACTACCGCAGAGTCATGGGACAGTGCCAAAAGGTCATCGGATAGTAACACGAAGTCTTGCGATAGTACAGAAAAGTCTTGGGACACTACTGAAAAGTCTTGGAACGGTACCAAGAGGTCCTGGGACGTGCGAAGTGTTCCGACATCTGAGCGAAAAGGGTCTTGGGACAGTGCGAGGTAGCTCAACACTGGAGTGGTAGGCATTGGGACAGTGCGAAACATCCAAATACTTAAGTGGAGAGCTCGAAGGACCGGTCAGAACGATTAAAATCAAGAAAAATTGGCTCTAGTAAGATCACGAACTGAAATTTTTTTTTACTAAAGTGATGAAGTCCCGGGACAGTACGAAGAAGTCTTGGGACGGTACCAAAAAGTCTGAGGACAGTACCGAAATGTGTCGGGACAGTACCAGGAAGCCTTGGGACAGAGCGGAAAAGTCTTGGGACAGTACCAGGAAGTCTTGGGACAGTGCGGAAAAGTCTTGGGACAGTACCAGGAAGTCTTGGGACAGAGCGGAAAAGTCTTGGGACAGTGCCGAAAAGTCTTGGGACAGAGGGGAAAAGTTTTGGGACAGTACCAGGAAGTCTTGGGACAGAGCGGAAAAGTCTTGAGACAGTACCAGGAAGTCTTGGGACAGAGCGGAAAAGTCTTGGGACAGTACCGGGAAGTCTTGGGACAGAGCGGAAAAGTTTTGGGTCAGTACCAATAAGTCTTGGGACAGAGCAGAAATGTCTTGGGACAGTACCAGGAAGTCTTGGGACAGAGCGGAAAAGTCTTGAGACAGTACCAGGAAGTCTTGGGACAGAGCGGAAAAGTCTTGGGACAGTACCGGGAAGTCTTGGGACAGAGCGGAAAAGTTTTGGGTCAGCACCAAGAAATCTTGGGACAGTACCAAAAGGTCTTGGGACAGTACCAAGAAGTCTTGGTACGGTACAGAAAAGTCTTGGGACAGTGCCGAAAAGTCTTGGGACAGTACAGAGAAGTCTTGGGACAGTGCCGAAAAGTCTTGGAAAAGTACCAAGAAGTCTTGGGACAGTACCAAAAAGTCTTGGGACAGTACCAAGAAGTCCTGGTACGGTACAGAAAAGTCTTGGGACAGTACAGAAAAGTCTTGGGACAGTGCTGAAAAGTCTTGGGACAGTACCAATAATTCTTGGGACAGTACAGAAAAGACTCGGAACACTACCGCAGAGTCATGGGACAGTGCCAAAAGGTCATCGGATAGTAACACGAGGTCTTGCGATAGTACAGAAAAGTCTTGGGACACTACTGAAAAGTCTTGGAACGGTACCAAGAGGTCCTGGGACGTGCGAAGTGTTCCGACATCTGAGCGGTAGGCATTGGGACAGTGCGAAACATCCAAATACTTAAGTGGAGAGCTCGAAGGACCGGTCAGAACGATTAAAATCAAGAAAAATTGGCTCTAGTAAGATCACGAACTGAAAAAAATTTTTACTTAAGAAAATTAGGAAAATTTTTTAGAATTCTTATCCTTAGAATATAAATTTGTAAATATTAATATTGTAAACGAGACAAATTGTAAATAAGAATCATGAGGCAAAGTAGGGTACCAATAGCAGAAAGGAGAGTACTAGAGTCAAAGACTAATCATAACTCTTCGCAGCGAAAAGCAATGCCGTCGGTCCAAAAAGTAATGAGAAAAAAATTTTCAGTGAGCATGGTAGATGTCAAAACCGTGTTATTGACATATAAATTTGAGGGATGTTTATTTGAGTTGGCCAGCGCCTGATGTAGTGCCGGACAAAGTATTTCTTAATTTTTTAGAGCAAGTTCTCTATTGAGCGAGTTGAAGGCATTTTGTGCATCAAGAAGTAGTATAACGTACTTTTCTGGTTTCTCAAACTCGTTCCTCAATATCTGTATAGCTCATTCGATTCCGCACTTCTGGCCTAAGCAGAGTTGGAAATTTGTTTCGAGATTTCTAACGTCTTATTTTATACATTGGGTGATTGTTTTGCCAATTATTCTTCTCAGAACCTCGCCTATATGTATGGGCTGTACCCCTGGATTTTTGTCCAGAGGTAAAAGGCGACACAAGTTGTACGCCATTAGTTTTTTATGGAGGAGAACTTTACTTTCTATTGCTTAGGATAGCTTAGCAATTGTTTTGCAAAGCTCAATGGATGTCTGGTTCAAGTGAGTTAAAATCCTTCTCCATTCGCACGCATCTAGACCTGAGCGACTGTGGCTTCCGTGGGTTTTCAGGGTTGGTTTTCGATCTGTTTTGTTGTTCATTTGTTCGAATACAGAGGCGTTGTATGGCATTTTGCCTTCACTTACTTCAGTTATATAGTTAGCGGTCGCTGTTTTGGCTTGAGGGTGTTTTTCTTTCAGGATAATAAGGACTGTTTTTCCTTCAATGATTTTGTTTAAGGGAAGTACTCCTTTTGTTTTCTTGTCTGAAAGGCAGCCAATGCCACAGATATTTTGCTTGTACTCATTAGTTTATCGAATTTCTTAAATCCCTCGCTTACTTCGAACTTCTTCTGTTTTGGATGTCTAATTTGGTGAGTTTTGGCTTCAGTGAAAAGTTCGTCTAATAGGCCTTGCTTCCATAAAATCATGCGGCGGCTCATTGTTTTGGATTTTGATCCCTTTGTTTCTGATTTAGTTTTGGGGAGCAGCAGATGTGGGAGAATCATTGCTGCTTTCATTGCGACGTTGGAATTGGGTGTTTCTTCTACTAATGACAACAGCTGCTGGTTCAGTAATTCTCCTGGAAACCGGGCTTGTTCTTGCTTAGAACTATGAAGCGCGACTTCCAGTTAACGACATTTGTATATATTTCGTTTATTTTAATTTCAAGTTCTTGGTTGATAAGTTTCCAGGGGTCGAAGGGCGCTGTAATGATTGCTGGGGGCGATGAATTGGATTGTGTTGCTTTGGGCAGTACATTTTCTTCAGGTATTGCCAGTGATGTTTCTTTCTGAGTTGTAATGCGGGCTGTGCTTGTTGGTCTGTTGGTGGAGTTGAGCACTTTTGAAAATATCTCGGGGTTGCATTGTATGCAGAAGATCCCATCGTAATAAAGTTTGCTGCTCTGTCGCCTACAGTCGCCTACTTAAGTCACATATGAGGTTAAAGAAAAATAGGCCCTATAACCATTGGCTCAAGAGTCAGAGACACTATCTCTTGTGTTTTTCTACCTCAAGCGGTTGGAGCCAATTCGGTTCACTGGTGACATGAGACTAAAACCCGTGTTATAGCTTAGTGGCCACTACCAAAATACCCCCACTCTAGAAATTAAGAACGCCCCCATACTTAGGCCTCAAAATACCTGAAATACCCGAACGCCGTTGAAAACAGGGTCAAAGCCTAATGTATAGTTACTTTTTATTCAGATGGATCAACCTAAAAACTCTCCCTAACTCAAAATATGTGCCAGTCGGTCATATTTGGAAGTTTGACCTTGAGGAATACGAACAACGTAATTTTGGGGTGAAATGTAAATTTTCAATTATCATGCTCAACTTTCTCGCGGAAACTGAAAATCTCAGAAATACAAGACCGGAACAACCGATTTACAATCGCGGGAATGTAGTGAAAAGAGCAGCGGGAAATTGCTATTCGCAATTTCCAGATATAAATCAAACACGAGTAGAGCTGTCCTATCCTGAATAGGAAGCAGAGCGATTGTAAACAAATCAGAGACAAATAAGAATTGGACCAGAGTGAACCCTCAGTGGAAAGGTAGACAGCTGGGGTATCCCAATGGTCCAGTTCCAAAACTCAATTCTCCAGTCAAAACTCATTTCCCTTAGTGGAATTAATTGAATTTTGGTGTGTAGATAAAGTTAAATCTGCTGCAAACTTCTGTAAATGAACACTGGCGCTGTATCTTGAGCAACTCAACATTCTGGGGATTCATATGCAGACGGCAACACGCAATGAGGACATCGATCTTGAGTCCGGGGAGTATGTGCCAGTCGGTCATATTTGGAAGTTTGACCTTGAGCAATAAAATCAACGACGTAATTTTGGGGTGAAATGGAATTTTTCAAAAAACGAAATGAGCCTGTTATACTCAACTTTCTCGCGACAATTGAAAGTCTCAGAAATACAAGATCAGAACAACCGAATTACAATCGCGGGAAAGTAACAGAAAAAAGAAGCGGTAAATTGCTATTCGCAATTTCTAGACATAAAAATCACACGAGAGTAGAGCTGTCCCATCTTGAACAGAAGGCAGAGCGATTGCAAACTTAAGCGGACACAATTAAGAAGTGGACCAGAGTGAACCCACAGTGGAAAATTGGACAACTGGGGTCTCCCAATGGTCCAGTTCCGAAACTCAATTCTCGAGTCAAAACTCATTTCTCCTGCTGGAATTAATTGATTACAAACTTCTTGAGTTAAAACTTAAATACTTTGATGCTAGAGTTACTGATTAATTTAGTTACTCCAATTCTCGAGTGTGCTGGTATGTGAGTGCCAATTTAATTTTCTTGAGTGTGTTTTATATTTGTTATAATGAGGTAGGGAGAGTTTTAGGTTGATCCATCTGAAATGGATCAAAGTTACACTGTCTAATAAAAAGTAACTATACGGACTGTTCCAACCCTGTTTTTAACGGCGTTCGCGTATTTTGGGTATTTTGAGACCTACGTATGGGGACGTTTTTATTTTCTAGAGTGGAGGGGGGGTATTTCGATAGTGGCCTTTAAGCTGTAACGACGGTTTTAGTCTCATGTCGCAAGTGAACTGAATTGGCTCCGACTGTTCGAGGTAGAAAAACACAAGAGATAGTGTCCCTGACACTTGAACCAATGGTTATAGGGCCTAACTTTCTTTAACCTCATATGTGACCTAAGTAGGCGACTGTTAAGTAGTGTTTTTATGGCGCTCCTGGGTGTTTTTACGACATCATGACTACGGAGTCGAACCCACTTGACACAGCTCCGGGCTACATGCCCATTCAAGAGTACCGGTGGTACGGTTCAGCGGGAACATGTAAACCATCCGGTCGTACCATGATAGCTTTTTTAAGAAAACTCGAGAAAATTTCCTGGTACGCTCTCCAAACGAAGCCTAGCTAACCGAGTAAGGGGAGGTAACTAGGGGACTAAAAAACGAGCAAAAATGACAAAGCGAAACAAAAACCGAAAAAGAATAGAAAAAGGAACAAAAACTATTAAAACAAAAAATTACAGTGTCTTTGACACCAAATTAGTTGGATCAAACCATTATATTAATTAAATAGTATACCCATACTGTTATCATAAGACCGATCCTTTCGATCATTTCAGCAAGTTAAAAAGGTGCCCGAGTGTGGGGCGTTGTCAAGGGTTTTCAAATAGCTTTTAACTTAGCTGGACCATTAAGAGACTTGACTGGAAAAGGTGACCAGCCAAGCAGGGAAGTGGTTCACAATTGGGGAACCCGACAAGTGCTGGACATGACAAGGGGACATCCAGCACCGACGGGACCGAACAGAGAAGGCACACAGAGCTGTTTTGTTTGGTCAATCTACGAACCACTGGGAGACTGGACTGGAACAGGTGACCAGCCAAGTGGGAAAGTGGTGCTGAAGAGAGGTGCTGGACGAGCCAAGGAGACAACCAGCACGGAATCAGAACAACCAGAGGGGGACACACAGAGGTGTTCTGGTTGGTCAATCGGGTATCGTTAGAATCCACATTACATTATAGGAGATAAGTGTAAAATTGGATGAGCGGAAGCCCACCGTTTTGAGGAACGTTTTTACTTGAGCAGAGCTTGGAAACAGGTTCTACGGTTTTCTCTCGAGAGGTTTAGCACCCAGCGCTTAAGGTAATTTTCGGCTTAAGAGGGGGGCTAAAAAGGGGGAGGTTAGAAGGGGGGCTGGTTAGGTTAGAGGTTGGCGGTTGCAACTTGTAAAAAGGGGGGACACGTTAAAGTAACTATCAATCGATATCGTCGATTTAGTTACAATATAATCTTACACGCATGAATTATAGAGAGAGGATATCCAAAATCAAGATCGAATTAAGATAGGTAATCTGGGGGGAACGGAGATAGACGTTTTTGAAACCCGGAAGGACAATAGCCCATAAGAACGTTAAGAGGGGGGAAGAAAACGCGTGGCAATCAGGTATCAGACATTTTTTTACGAAAGGGCGACATTGGTCACCTCTGATTTTAGATGGGTTCATCTTTCTGTTTTTATAATTTTTTATCGTTTGTGTTTTTACGTTTTCGGTACTAATTTTATCGGTTTTTTGAACGGATAGGTGATCACAAAACACCGGCGAACAAGTTGAATTTCAACTTGCATCAGATTAAAAAAGAGGGAGATAATTCAGGGAGGTAAGCATTTGAAATTTTTGGCCAGTAAGGTTGGTTTTGGTTTATATCAGAGCTCAAGTTTTGTCACCGGGGATAGTGGTTCAAGAGTCCCAACAACGAAGAGGAAGAAATCAGTTTGTCCCAACACTAAGGAAAAAGGGGTCTTGGGACAGTGTGTGTGTCCCAACACTAAAGTGACGAAGTCCTGGGACAGTACGAAGAAGTCTTGGGACGGTACCAAGAAGTCTGAGGACAGTGCCGAAAGGTCTCGGGACAGTACCAGGAAGCCTTGGGACAGAGCGGAAAAGTCTTGGGACAGTACCAGGAAAACTTGGGACAGAGCGGAAAAGTTTTGGGACAGTACCAGGAAGTCTTGGGACAGAGCGGAAAAGTCTTACGACAGTACCAGGAAGTCTTGGGACAGAGCGGAAAAGTTTTGGGACAGTACCAGGAAGTCTTGGGACAGAGCGGAAAAGTCTTGAGACAGTACCAGGAAGTCTTGGGACAGAGCGGAAAAGTCTTGGGACAGTACCGGGAAGTCTTGGGACAGAGCGGAAAAGTCTTGGGACAGTACCAGGAAGTCTTGGGACTGAGCGAAAAAGTCTTGGGACAACACCAAGAAATCTTGGGACAGTACAGAAAAGTCTTGGGACAGTAGTGATTTTATGGCGCTCCTGGGTTTTTTTACGACATCATGACTACGGAGTCGAACCCACTTGACACAGCTCCGGGCTACATGCCCATTCTAGAGTACCGGTGGTACGGTTCAGCGGGAACATGTAAACCATCCGGTCGTACCATGTTAGCTTTTTAAGAAAACTCGAGAAAATTTCCTGGTACGCTCTCCAAACGAAGCCTAGCTAACCGAGTAAGGGGAGGTAACTAGGGGACTAAAAAACGAGCAAAAATGACAAAGCGAAACAAAAACCGAAAAAGAATAGAAAAAGGAACAAAAACTATTAAAACAAAAAATTACAGTGTCTTTGACACCAAATTAGTTGGATCAAACCATTATATTAATTAAATAGTATACCCATACTGTTATCATAAGACCGATCCTTTCGATCATTTCAGCAAGTTAAAAAGGTGCCCGAGTGTGGGGCGTTGTCAAGGGTTTTCAAATAGCTTTTAACTTAGCTGGACCATTAAGAGACTTGACTGGAAAAGGTGACCAGCCAAGCAGGGAAGTGGTTCACAATTGGGGAACCCGACAAGTGCTGGACATGACAAGGGGACATCCAGCACCGACGGGACCGAACAGAGAAGGCACACAGAGCTGTTTTGTTTGGTCAATCTACGAACCACTGGGAGACTGGACTGGAACAGGTGACCAGCCAAGTGGGAAAGTGGTGCTGAAGAGAGGTGCTGGACGAGCCAAGGAGACAACCAGCACGGAATCAGAACAACCAGAGGGGGACACACAGAGGTGTTCTGGTTGGTCAATCGGGTATCGTTAGAATCCACATTACATTATAGGAGATAATTGTAAAATTGGATGAGCGGAAGCCCACCGTTTTGAGGAACGTTTTTACTTGAGCAGAGCTTGGAAACAGGTTCTACGGTTTTCTCTCGAGAGGTTTAGCACCCAGCGCTTAAGGTAATTTTCGGCTTAAGAGGGGGGCTAAAAAGGGGGAGGTTAGAAGGGGGGCTGGTTAGGTTAGAGGTTGGCGGTTGCAACTTGTAAAAAGGGGGGACACGTTAAAGTAACTATCAATCGATATCGTCGATTTAGTTACAATATAATCTTACACGCATGAATTATAGAGAGAGGATATCCAAAATCAAGATCGAATTAAGATAGGTAATCTGGGGGGAACGGAGATAGACAGTTTTTGAAACCCGGAAGGACAATAGCCCATAAGAACGTTAAGAGGGGGGAAGAAAACGCGTGGCAATCAGGTACCAGACATTTTTTTACGAAAGGGCGACATTGGTCACCTCTGATTTTAGATGGGTTCATCTTTCTGTTTTTATAATTTTTTATCGTTTGTGTTTTTACGTTTTCGGTACTAATTTTATCGGTTTTTTGAACGGATAGGTGATCACAAAACACCGGCGAACAAGTTGAATTTCAACTTGCATCAGATTAAAAAAGAGGGAGATAATTCAGGGAGGTAAGCATTTGAAATTTTTGGCCAGTAAGGTTGGTTTTGGTTTATATCAGAGCTCAAGTGGTGTCACCGGGGATAGTGGTTCAAGAGTCCCAACAACGAAGAGGAAGAAATCAGTTTGTCCCAACACTAAGGAAAAAGGGGTCTTGGGACAGTGTGTGTGTCCCAACACTAAAGTGACGAAGTCCTGGGACAGTACGAAGAAGTCTTGGGACGGTACCAAGAAGTCTGAGGACAGTGCCGAAAGGTCTCGGGACAGTACCAGGAAGCCTTGGGACAGAGCGGAAAAGTCTTGGGACAGTACCAGGAAAACTTGGGACAGAGCGGAAAAGTTTTGGGACAGTACCAGGAAGTCTTGGGACAGAGCGGAAAAGTCTTGAGACAGTACCAGGAAGTCTTGGGACAGAGCGGAAAAGTCTTGGGACAGTACCGGGAAGTCTTGGGACAGAGCGGAAAAGTCTTGGGACAGTACCAGGAAGTCTTGGGACTGAGCGAAAAAGTCTTGGGACAACACCAAGAAATCTTGGGACAGTACAGAAAAGTCTTGGGACAGTGTCGAAAAGTCTTGGGACAGTACAGAAAAGACTTGGGACACTACCGCAGAGTCATGGGACAGTGCCAAAAGGTCTTCGGATAGTAACACGAAGTCTTGCGATAGTACAGAAAAGTCTTGGGACACTACTGAAAAGTCTTGGAACGGTACCGCGAAGTGTTCCGACATCTGAGCGAAAAGGGTCTTGGGACAGTGCGAGGTAGCCCAACACTGGAGTGGTAGGCATTGGGACAGTGCGAAACATCCAAATACTTAAGTGGAGAGCTCGAAGGACCGGTCAGAACAATTAAAATCAAGAAAAATTGGCTCTAGTAAGATCACGAACTGAAGAAAAAAATTTTACTTAAGAAAATTAGGAAAACTTTTTAGAATTTTTATCCTTAGAATAGAAATTTGTAAATATTAATATTGTAAACGAGACAAATTGTAAATAAGAATCATGAGGCAAAGTAGGGTACCAATAGCAGAAAGGAGAGTACTAGAGTCAAAGACTAATCATAACTCTTCGCAACGAAAAGCAATGCCGTCGGTCCAAAAAGTAATGAGAAAATACTTTTCAGTGAGCATGGTCAACACATGAAGCGCAAAAGAGAACAAAACGAGAGTAAGCGCTGAAGAGGGACGAACGGTACCTGCTACAGAAATTGATCTTGAGACACCAGACCAGAGCGTTGACGAGGCGGAGAGGGAATCAACAGAGTCAACACTGATGCCGAAAGTGGAAGAACAAGAAAAAAAGACGACGGAGTTCTCGCCGATTGACATTGTATAAGATACAACGAGCAACACGCCGGGAACGATAAAAGATGATTCTCATGAAAAAAGATCGTCGTTCACAGAGAGGTTTGCAATGATGGTCGGAATGAAACCAAGAGAGAATGTTGAAATAGCACCTACGACAGAGAATGTTGAAATAGCACCTACGACCGAGAAAGGCAAGACAATTGGAACGGTTTCTGCAGTAGCAACAGAAGACAATCGAGACGATGATCATGCCGATCCTGTAGCAACAGCTAGCCACGAGGCAACAGTAGAAATTGGGACAACAGCTAACCAGCAGAAAACACCTTTACTTGAGCTGAGTGACTTGATGGCGAAGCTGGAACAAATCGATAAGCAACTGAAGTGCAGTGAAGAGGATCGACAATTGCTAAAAAAGGAAATCAGATATAATAAGCACGAGAGCTTGGATCACTTGGCAAAGGCAACTGAAGAGAGGCTACAACAAATGTCAGATAAAGTAGAGGCTACAGACAAGGAGAGAGAGAAGCTCATCAAAGCTGAGAGTTCATGTGCCATACAAGCCAAATTGGATGCCATCTTGAGAAACTCTACATCACAAGACAAGCCGGTAACAGATCGAACGCAGGGAAACAGAGTCGATTTCGTGGAATCACAACGGAACAAGCGAGAATCAACACCGTTACCGTTACCCCGGGGTGCAGCGAGCATAGGACCAGGGGGGGCAAGGACAATTATGAAGAGTGGAACCTCAAACACAGGACATTGGAAGCGTCCGCTACGAGCAACACGGACTCGAGTAAAAGAGGAGGAGGCAAATCTAGGAAAACCTTCACGAAGCCAAAAGAATTTAAGGACGACTTAGACGGATGCATCGACACTTGGGTCAGAGCGGAAAAGTCTTGAGACAGTACCAGGAAGTCTTGGGACAGAGCGGAAAAGTCTCGGGACAGTACCGGGAAGTCTTGGGACAGAGCGGAAAAGTCTTGGGTCAGTACCAATAAGTCTTGGGACAGAGCGGAAAAGTCTTGGGACAGTACCAGGAAGAGGAGGAGGCAAATCTAGGAAAACCTTCTCGAAGCCAAAAGAAATAAAAGAACGACTCAGACGGATGCATCGACACTTGGGTAGAAATCATCAGACTACATTTGGAACAAGACAACTTGAACAACGAGAGACAAGCCTGCACAGCGATACTCAGCAATTTAGAAGGCACGGCGTTAAAGTGTGTAGTTGCAAAGAAGGAAGAGGAACGTGATACTGCAGACAAGATCTTCGAGATATTATTGAACCGATTCGGATCGGGTATGAAGGGTCACCAAGCGATGATGAGATTTGAAAAGAGAAGACAGATGGACGATGAATCGATTGACCGGTTCCTGGACAATCTTGAGAGCTTTAGAAGAAGGAGTGATCCTGAAGAATCAACGAAAAGAAGGAACTTCAGCATTGCCTCGAAGTTTATCGAAGGGGTAAAAAGTGACGACTTGAGAACAATGTTAGCAACGTACTATACACTATCGAAAGTAATGCACCTACTCCGGAAGAGATGAGGCAGAAATCAAGGGAGTACATGTTGATGAAACCAAAGAAGTACTCGTACCCAGAGAATAGAAACATGCAAGGGGGGAGTCAACCACAGAGGTCATCATGGTACAAGCCTAGAGATGATATGGACAAACGCAGGTCATGCGCAAATTGCGGGTCAGCGGATCATCATGTGGCGGATTGCACGACGTACAAGCAAGGCATGAAGAGCCTGAGATATGCGACCGATGAGGAAGATATGAGCCAGACGGAAGAACATGAGTTCTACAGCGGCTTGATCATCAAGATAGGTGCAAGATGCTTCTTCTGCAATCAAAAGGGCCACTTTAGGATGGACTGTCCGTTGTTTTGGGAAGCAGCGAAGAACCAAAGTCACCCCAAACACAAGCTGGCCCTGGCGGCGGTACAGAACACAAGGAACAGGCAAGCTGAGTTTGACACAAAAAACACGGAGGCACCGAGTGCGGAACTACCGACAAAAACGGAATCCTCTAGCAATAAACTATGAAAAGGCAGCGGCGGAAGCCATCAACAAAGTAAAACAAGATCTAGCGACGAAAGAGATCGAGCAACGACTAAAGCAGGAAATCGAAAGGCAGAAGTTGCATGAGACGTTAAGTATGTCGATGCCGATAACGGAAGCCGAAGTGGGAGCGACAAGGAGTGGAAATTGCAACACTCTAAAAATGGTGATGGGCAAGCCATTCGGCATAACAAAGATCGGAGCCGGAATAATGTCAATAATCACTGTGGGCGGCCATGAAGTAACGAGAAACCTGAGTGAACCGAGCGACCAGACAATAATGCACATCGATGTGTACGCAGATTACTTAAATGCAATAAGTCCGCAGACAACTTCTAGAGCCTTGAGGGCACTACTCACAAGAGGTGGCAGCAAGTCAGTCCACGTCGATAGGTACACGATAGGTACACGGAAGCCTATGGTCCGCATGAGGTGATGTTAAACATAGATGGGATAATCATCTACACGAAAACTATGATAACATGTGACGAAGACTTAGCGGGACAGATCTACGTGGGCAGGGAAGAAATAAAAGTGAGATCGATTGGACACTGCGCCATGTTGGAGGATGATGCAATGCACATCAGGACGGAGGCGGACGTATCAGCACACGTGCTTGACATAAGTGGTAAGAAGACTCAGTTGCGTGGGTTACTCGATACTGGAGCGGTCGTGAGTGTAATACCAATCGAAACTTGGGAACGAATGGGCTTCAACAAAGATGACTTGATAGACTCGAGAATACGGTTGTCAGCTGCTAACAAAGGGGCGCTGCGGGTGCTAGGCAGAACACCAATAATAGCCCTAAATCTAGGGGAACGCAACCTGTGGATGAGCTTTATCGTGGTAGAAAACCTAGATGAATCTGATCAATTCATTTTGGTCAGAGACTTCATCAGGAATTTCGACGTAACGATTGATCTGAACAATGCCATGTTCAGGATTCGGAACCCGGCTACGAAGTACAAAATTAAACCGGTAATTCTGATAATGGCAAATGAGAATAAAGCGCCGGTTTTCTTGAGTAGGAGGGTAAGGCTGAAAGCAAATGAAGCGGCAATTGTGAGCTTACGGATGAAAAATTACAATGAACTAAGTGATAACAAGCAAGTATGCATAGTCCCAAATCCAAACAATCAAAGTGCTGCTGTTTTAGGAAGATCCTTCTCGATAACCAAGAGCGGCCTCTGCGTCAGTGTCTTGTTGATTACTCTTGACATACCCATCACAATCCAAAGCTGGGATATGCTTTACCTGTGAAAACTCGATATGAAATGACTGAAAATGTAAAAGAGAATGAAATACTTGGATGTCCCAATCACAGGGACAAGATTTGTATCTTGAGACGATTGAAAAAAATAAAAGATTCATCAGGTCTTGTGAAGTCACTTAAGTCAGAGACAGACGATTGACTTTCGAGCTGTTCCAATTTCCCAGAGAGACCCACACTAGAGGAAATGGAAATGGATACACCAGTTTTACCTGAAATAGAGCACTTGAGGGGCAAGGTAACGGAGGAACAGCTCGAAGCCATCAAGGATGTACTAGAGAGGAATGAGGATGTTTTTTCGAGACATAAAGGAGATATTGGATGTTGTAATTTTGTTGAACATGAAATAGAGCATGAGGAGACGGCGGTGCCGCATAGAGAGGGGGCGAGGCGTATGACCCCACACAAATCGGATGCATGTAGAAAGCAAATAGAGACCTTACTAGAGTATGATATGATAGAACCATCCAAATCACCGTGGGCGTGTGGAGTAGTGATGGCTAAAAAGAAGGACGACCAATTAAGGTTGTGTTGCGACCTTCGATATCTGAACTCCGTCACGGTGAAGGATGCCTATCCCATACCTAGAAGAGATGAGAGCCTCTCAAAGTTGGGGGACGCAAAAGTTTTTACGACTCTTGATTTAGGATCAGTTTTTTGGCAGGTACCACTGAGGAAGCAGGACAGGGACAAGACAGGGTTTGCCTGCGAGCTGGGGCTGTTTCAATGGAAACGGATGCCTATTGGTGTTTACAACGCCACGGCAACATTTCAACGATTGATGGCACACGCATTGATCGGTGTAACAAAGAAGTACGGCAACCTGGTAATGTGCTACGTGGATGACGTGGTAATTGCGACGCCGACACTAGAGGATCATATCGAACGACTGGACGAGGTGTTCGCCTGCATGAAGAGATCGGGACTAAAATGCAAACCATCAAAGTGTGAAATACTCAAGGACTCGATAAATTACCTGGGGAGAATGGTGGATAGACATGGCATCAGACCAGACCCAGATGCAGTAGAAGCGGCTCTGACGTGGAAATAGCCTAAAATGGAACATCAATTGATGAGCTTCCTGGGTTTTGCGAATTACTACAGCGAGTTCATCAAGGGCTATGCGGACAAAGTGTACCCGATGCAACAACTGATGAGGCACAAAGGCAAGAAGCTCACGTGGAACAATGCGGCGGAAGAATCATTCCAGAGAAAAAAAGAAGGAGTTGTGCAAAGCGCCGGTGCTAGGGATGCCAACGGAAAAGGGAACGTACGTGCTGAACACGGATGCATCGGTAGTAGCGATTTCTGGCATTCTCCATCAATAGCAGGAGTGGAATGGGAAGACAGTCTTGAGACCAATAGCATACGGGAGTAAAGTCTTGAGTGATACGGAGATGAAGTACGGGGCGCCCAAAGCAGCGATGTTTGCGGTGGTTACCTTTGCCGAGAAATACAGGGCATAACTAGACAGCGAGCCGTTCAAGTTACGAGTCGGCAACAGGGCACTCAGCTGGTTGAAAACGTACTCAATGGATCAAAGCTACATAGGGAGATGAATAGTTCGCCTGGATGGATACAACATAATAATTGAGCATAGGACGAAAGACAAACATCAAAATGCCGACAGTTTGAGTAAGAAGACGGAGTTCTACGAGAGACAGGAACAAAGGGAGGCGGATAGGCCAGAAATCAAAGATGGCTTCTTCTTCATGGATAAGGAAACGTATGATAGCCTTCCACTCACGAGATGGCTCGACAAATCTGGCAAACCCATAGAGGATCACCCCGAACTACCAAAGAAACGTCCAGAGAAAACAATCTTGAAAAAGACCCGAGGGATGCCAGTGGGGATAATGCTTAAGTCAAAAATTGTGAGGGAGACGCTCAAGGCAAAAGGCTATGATCTCAAGCAAGAAGAAACAAGAGATGCACAGATAAACGAAGACTTGATGAGATTACTCGAGAAACTGGCAGATGATAAACCTGTGGTACAAGATAAGGGTGCAGAGGAACCCGAGGTCACGATATTGAGAAGAAATGAGGCAGATGGGAGCGAGGACTCCTCGAAAAAAAGGAAACCTGAGAGGAAAAAAGTCGTGCAGTCATTGGTTGAGAGGACCCCTGAGGACATACTTGAGAGGACTATGGTCAGGAAGAAGAAGGTAGCATTCAAGGAGGAGGTTGAACACCTTGGACTGGGTCAAGAGTCCGGGGAGAGGGACAGTACAGAGTAAAATGCTGAAGAAAAAAATTTAACCCGGGAGTGTGAAAAATGGGATGAAAACTCAGAAAAGAGCAACGATGATCAAGATAGTCTATGCATGATACTGGCAGAAGAGAAGATGAGGCACTGAGATAGGGAACTACAAACTGATCCCTCCTCAGGAATATACAATTTGGATCAGCAGGAGGTGCGCGGAGGTGAAGAACTTGAAAGAATTGCAGTATCAAGGAAACCGTTCACGGAGCTATCATGTAACTCGAAAGTCAGAACAAACCTGGTGCCAGAAGATGACAGGAAGATCCTGAAGAGGATAGTTTGCGTCAAACTGAAAGATGACAACCACAGTCCTGGAGAAACGAATGGTCAAATAATGGCATTAAAGGAGCACGTCAAGGCGAGATATAGGCTGTCAGATCTGATAAGAGCCCAAAAAAATGACAAGATGACAAGCAACCTCTTCAAATGGATCCGGACGGGAGCCAAGGAGACCTAGGAGAAGACAGCTACAAGATCTTGAGTCAGTTCTACAAGGAAAGGAAGGATTTGCTCTATCACACAGCTGATGGGGTGGTAGCATGCAGGAGAAAAGATGAGGAGAAGATACTACACAGGCATAACCTCATCATACTACCACAGTTGTACCAGATGGAGGTGTTGCTCAGATCACACGATCAAATGGGACATCAAAGGATAGACAAAGTGCAACAGAGAATACTACACAGGTTTGATTGGCCGGGATTAAGAAAAGCCTGCGAGAGATGGGTGAACGCATGTCTGGCATGTCTACAAGTGAAAGACCCATGGAAGATGATGTTCCCACTCAAGTCCGTTGAGAGCTCGGAATTCAATGAGGTGGTTCAGATAGACCATCAGAAAATATGCATGACAGAGTCGGAATATAACCAGATACTGGTCATAATAGACCACTTTACAAAGTTGGCGGAAGCAGTGCCCTGTCAAACAGCCTCAGCGGAGGAGACTTGTGTCCCCTTGATAACACATTGGATATCACGATATGTTTGTCCGATGACATTTCAGTCGGACAACGGGAAGGCCTTCGTGGGTGACCTGACAAAAGAATTGATGAAGAGGTCACACATTGCTCAAGCGCACTCGACGACTTACCATCCTCAGACTAACGGGTTAGTGGAGAGACAGAACAGGACGTTGGTGAACATGCTGAGGGTATATTGCTCGAGATACATGACAGACTGGGATAAGTATCTACCGCAAGTGGTGGGGTCGTACAACAGCACGCAACACTCGACGACAGGAATCAGTCCCTTCATGATGTTAACGGGCAAGGAGAGAGCAATGCCCCTAATGTTCTTTTGCCCAGAATACGAAGGGGAAAAGACGTCGCCTCAAGCTTATGTGAAGGAGGCGGTCAAGAGACAACAGAAACTAAACGAGCTCTGCAGGAAGAACACGGCGCAAGCGCAAATGAGGCAGCGGAAGAAATATGATGAAAAGATACTTCAGGCTAAACCGTATGCAGTGGGCCAATACTTCTGGGTGTTCCAGAATGTCATACCTCACAAGGGGACGAAAAAACTACTCAAGAAGTGGAGAGGACCATTCATAATCACAGAAGTACACCAGCAGGGACGGTTCTACCGTTTGAGTACTAGGCGAGCAGCGCATTATGAAAACCTGAAGCCCCATGTCCCATCTCCGGAGGACTGGTGCGTACCGCAGAATATGGAGGGACTACAGTACCTGTTGGTAGAGCCAGCATGCGAAGTGAACGAAAAAGGCAGCAGGGAAAAAAATGATGGCAACGAAGACGTGAGCATGGACGATAATGAAAAAATAGAAGCAGGCTCAAAAGCGGAATCCTTTGCGGAAGAAGACTGGAACGACCCAGAGCAGGATGAGGTGCCAAAACGGACGGAACCCGACTTGCCGATAAGAGCAGGAACCAGGAGTGGTAATAGCAAACGGACAGGCATGAGGTACAATAGGTACGGGGACGACTTCTTGATTGACAAAATACAGCCTGATGAATCAACCGAAGAGTTACTGAGTATGGGCGAATTGGTGGCAGACGACGAATGGCAAATCATCAACGACAACGAACATTACCCGCAGGAAGACTACTCCACACCAGAACAAGAAACAGATCTGGAGCTGAGCGAGATAGAAAGTAGGGAAAACACCAACTTGAGAATACTGGAGTGGATGCGCGGTGTCGAGGGCAAAGGAGATGAGGAGCAAAGTATCCAGCAGGTCGACGTGTCGGCAGAAAAACACGTGAAAACGAAGGATCTCCTCTTGGGTTGGACAGCAACCGACAGGCCGCTCGAGATACCGCCATATGGGGACGTCGATAAATATTTTTGTCCGGCGAGTGGGGGTAGGACTTAACCACACCGAAAATTTGATGATAAAGAAACCGAGAGAAGTGAGAGAGATCAGAGGGCTGGAACTGGATGGGGAAGAGGCCGAGCCTACCATAGGACGAAACTTCAAAACAAACATTGAACTACCCAATGAATACTCGGAGAACAGCCTGATAACGGACTGCGACTTCATTTTGTCAGACAGGACTAGCGCGATCTGTATAACGGTGGACATGAGCTTCAAATCGAGGCTAGAGGCCGACTTAAAGAGAGAATATCAGAACGTGGAGTTTCTATTCAGACAGAGACCGGGGCTGGGAGGAATGGCTGCGCTTCCCCCATCAGTTTCACAAGTCGCAGGCAAATACCTGTGTTTTCTGGTAACAAGGGTCAATGAAAGGAATACGATAGATCCTGAGCACGTGATGTTAGCACTAACGAGGCTGAGAGACTTCATGATTGAAAGAGGGATAGTGGAGGTCTCGATGCCTGTTTATGACCCAAACAGGGGCAAGTTGATCCCAAGGGAGTTATATGCCATCCTACACGTGGTCTTCGCAGAAACGGAGATAATGGTACATCTACACAAGAAATACTACTTGAGTATCGCCTGAGCTACGGGCGAACAATGGAGGTCTTGAGTTAGGGGTACAATGGAGGTCTCGAGTTAGGGGTACAAGGGGATCTCGAGTAAGGGTAGATGGATTTTAACGTAACTGGCATGACAATTATAATTTAAAGAGTTGACGGTGCTAAAACATTAAATGAATCTGCATGCTCTTAAAAAACTTTCAATTGAACTATTTTAGTAGAACGAAAGGATAAGGTTTTAACTATAATAATGGGGGGGCTTAGGTTAGGAACATAGCATCTTAGTCTAAAGATCAAGTTTTATTTTCAGAATGATTTGTAAAATTGAGTTGACGACATAGCCTCACTCATTTGAAAAGAAAAAGAAGGTCTTGAACAAGTTCACGATCAACAACACTCGAAGTGAGACATTATTCAAAAATTCTCAAGTTGGTTCACAAGGTAATTCTCAAGTTGGTTCACACGGTGATTCTCGAGTTGGTTCACAAGGTAGTTCTCGAGTTGGTTGACACGTGAGATTGTCTAAAGATTGTGACAATGGCAGATCGCTTTTGGAAATCTATGCCTGCAGCGCTCAAGAGACCTACGTTCAAAGAACTGTACAAACGCTTGAGGGATCTGGACTACACCCAGATCGATGAGAGGATGGCGGTGATGTTGAATGCCATCCTACAGTTAGAAGCGCAGTGTGAATGCAGGGAATCAGCGACAGAAGCCGTTTTGATGGTTGACTGCACGACGGAAGGGATATCCAATCGAGAACAAACCAGGTGGTTGTCCTGGAATGTGGATGGAGGCGTGAGGGGGTTCGACTTGGCGAGAAATCCTGGCTTGAGTAACAACACAGAATATGGTGCGGGAGAGTTTCCACTCCCCGCCAGACCGCCAGCAGGGCTCGTGGCCCAATCCACGAGCAGGCCGTCGTCCATGATACGGTCTCAACAGACAGAGGAGGCATACCCGGACCTCAGCAGCCTGAAGAGGAAACTAGAGAGGGCACATAGGGAGAGGGACAAGGCGAACCTTGACAGGGATGGTGCGAAGCTTGAGAGGGACCAGGCAAACCTGGAAAGAGATCAGGCGGTCCTTGAGAGAGATCAGGCGTGAATGATCTCAGCATGATCAGGGCGGAGTACCTGCAAGAACAGAGGGTCCGCGAGAACAAGGCGAGCTGCAAGCAGCTGAAGTCGGAAATAGAGAAGCTCCAGAGAAGACAACGAGAGCTCGCGAGACAGAAAGAAAAGAGGACACGGACAAGAGAGCCAGCCGCCACAGCATCGAGACTTGGATCGCGAATGGAGGTGGATGAGGCTCCTAGGCCCAGCGGCCGGTTCAAATTAGACAGGGCGGCCCAGGAGCACATAAATGAGGGCCTGGAGGTGTGGATACCACCCGAATCGTTACCCTCTGTGCATAGTCTGGATGCGCAATCGGTGCGACCGTTGATGGAGGTCAAGCTCACAGGGTATACCCCTAGTTCAACCACAAGCAGTAGCCAAGCTGGGTCGGGTTCATCACGTCTCAAGGTACTACAAGAGAGGTTACAGTCGAGAGCCCGTGACGATTCAGTGAAAGAAAGGCGACCTCCTACTTGGAAGGACCATCCAGTTAGGAGCGTGACAATCGCGAGTTATAAGAAAAATAAAGATGGCACATACCACAGGCACAACCGGATGGATTGGACGGCAGCGCAGCGGGCCAGGAGGGACTGCTTCCATGACGCGGGCCGGGCTGAATATTTCACTCAACCCAGGATACCGGATGGTGCAGTTCACCTGATCATAGGGGACAGCTTGATACGGGTGCTGACGCGGATCCAATCACACTGGCAGGTTGGGTTCTTGAGCTTTTCTGGAGCGGCGACACCGCAGATGTTGGCGTTCCAGGAGATATTGGATATGGCGAAGATGTATACGGTCACTCTGATGATGGGGACCAATGATGTGTCTAGAGGAGAGTCAAGGAAGGTGATGAGGTTACACGAGAAGATGAGTTGTATCCTTCAAAAGCTGAGGATTTGGTTTGATCCTGCAATACTCACCATCTGTACGGTCCCGTACAACATGATGTTTGACCAGCATGCGATGGAAATGAATGAGAAGGTGCGAAATATTAATGGAGAAATCAGGCAGATTCAGCAGAGAAGCGTGCTCCCCGTGAGGTTGCTGGATGTGGCCGACCTGATGGAACACTCCCTCCCGCGTGATGCATCCTCGGATGGCATTCACTTCGACATGCCCAAAGGAACGGAATGGCAAAATGTTGTCTTCCAGAGACACATAAACCAGCTAGAGTCGGACCTGCTAGAAATGGCCCAGTTCACCTTGGGTCCACCCCAATCCCTCCTTTCTATGTCCCTAGATCCCTATCCAGCCGTCTGGGAGCGAAAGCTGGTTCGAGAGGTAGTTCAAGGAGTGGCCGGACCAGGCAACCAGGGTCCACGCCGATGGAGGCTGAGGAGGCGGAGTCTTCTACGCCCCAGAGTTCGCTGGTTTCATCGGTAGTGGTGGTGGACGACAAGAAGATAGAGAAAACAGCAGAGGCGAACAAGACGCGATATTTGGAGAGAGTAAAAGAGTTGGATCTGGAGGATTTGGAGTGCAGACAGGAGTTAGCGGAGGTCTTGGGACTCAAGGATGTGTCACACGAGGACTTGAGTCGACACCATTGTGTAGATTGGTTGAAGGCCCATGAGGCACCTTTCTCGAGAGCAAAGACAATGGAGTCAGCCGACTTGACCGGGATCCCGCTGAAGTCGGTGATGGGACCGATAAACTACAGACCACTCAAGCAATTGGGGAGTCCAGGACTTATAGTGGAACCTCCCAAGCACCGAACAAGTGTAGCCCGAATCAGGGGGCAACTCCCGCACAGTTAAGAGTGGTGGAGAAGCTGCTTGAGCCGGGGGACATGGGGCTCCCGGATGCCGCGTACGAGGGTTCTAGGTTAGCCGATGATCCTAGATATGGCAAACCCTGTGTGAATATACAGTTGGCGAAAACGTTGGCAATATATGATCGATCAGACCCGGGAGCGGCAAGAGTGATTTTTGTGGTGGGCTCGGATTTTGAAGGGACGTCTCCTAAATTGTTTTGTACGGAAACCTTGGTGTATTTGCTGCCTGGCGCCGAGCTAAATCAGATGCTCACCCTGGTGGTAGCGATCAAATCAGAAATACCTTGTGAGCCGGAGTTGCTGCTGTTTGCAGGAATGAACGATCACTTGCATTCGACAGGATTACTGGAGCACCTGAAGGGAGAGGCGCCAACGCCCAAGAAGATCTGGGAGGCGATTCAAACCTTGTTCGCTGCGATGAACGAGGTGCAGGAGTCGGTGGTTTCTAGATTCGGACCCAAGACGAGAGTGGCGTTTACGACGTCCCCGGGCTACGCGAGTATGCCACCTGCTTTGCAGTTCGTGTATGCCATTTTGATCCTGACAGCGGAAGGGAACTCGTGGCGGGTATTGATGGCTACCCCTAATCGCGAGCTAGAGCCGACACACTTGAGACTCCTGAAGTCAGAACTGGCAGCGGCATGGGCTGACGTGTCTCATGCCCTGAGGGGATTTTATGAATTGGCAGACATCCTCATGGTACTGGACGAGGTCCTCTTGCTTGAGATCTCGAACCTGGCTCGACAGTTGAAGTTCAATCCAGAAATTGGGGATGACCACCCGCCAATTAACCACTTGACAGCGAGTCTATGGTTTTGAAGCACGGATTTGATTATCACGAGATCCACCAGCAAGGCGAGGAGACCGAGCAACGAGAGAAAGAACGTGGCTGCGGCCGAGAAACAGTTGGAAGCAATGGCATACCGTCTGACGCAAGAGAGAGGCAGGTGGCCGTTCCTGACACCAAGGCTGGAGAATAACACGGACAAGACGCGGGAGAGAGCACCATTCCTCATCAAGCAGGTATGGGAGTTTCTCGAGGGACAATTGGAAGTGGCAGAGAGCAGGGACATGACAGTAGGAAGATTCGTCACGGCGGCGAACGAAGTTACCATTGGGGGGTTCTGGAGGGAACACGCGAGGGGTGATCTGAAGACGAGGAAGGATCACGAGATCTTGAGATTATTGAGTCCTTGTTGGGAGAAGAGGTACATGGCTAGAGTGTTCTACGCGAGAGATACCACCTTCGACGCCTTCTTGCAGGAATTGCTGCACATGCCCATAAATCTCTTGTTGGCCCTATACTTGGTCTACCCCAGATATCTGTTTAACATGGGTCCGGCCCGCATGTTCAGTAGAGGTGTGGAAACACTACGAATTGACGGGTATTTGACACTAGTACTCTTGACCCACGGGGAGCTGACCGCATTTCATAGATTGATGAAGTATCGAGAGCCTCTGTCGATGGGGAAAGCCCGTCCCAGCACGGAGACCTACTACTCCACAAATGCACGGCCGGGTTGAAGACGCTGTTGGTGGAATACCTCTTAATGCAGAATCGATACCTGACGGGAGAAGAGAAGAATCCTAAAACGACAGAGGAATGGAAGGAGGCGAATGGAGACATGCCTCTCTTGACGGATCTATGTCTAGCCATGAGATCTGACCCACTAGAGATGATCAGGGGCCTTGAGGAGGCTGTGACCTGCATCTACGGACCGGCAGTGACATATGCCTTTCCCGACCCGCTTGTGACGGCGTATCGACACTCAGTGGCACACGTGAGCTTAATAAGCGTGCTAGACGGAACCGCGCTGAATTGGTGCAGACAGGAGGAGCTGAGGGCATGGATGAGCGACACAGTGCTCTTCGGGAAGGTGAAAGATCCCGAACTAATGATATTCATTTTCCGGGGGCAGTTGCAGTGCAGAATGGGGGGGGGAACGTGAGGGTCCCATTGAGGCCTACCCCAAGTTCTGGAATTTGAACCTCCCGGCAGCGGATAAGCACGAGTTCTTGAGAATCCCGGCATGGAAGGGGAGTTTTGATCTGGTGAAGAGAGAGGTAGAGAGGATACTTGAGCGAGAGGTTCTGCCAACCGTGGTCCCAAGTTCCCGATAGTCAGGAGAATGACACTGGGGATGAATAGCCCGCTGACGGTCCCTTCCCTATACGCGAGAGCCATGGTGGAGAAGCAACAGAAGGAGTTCACAGATTGTTGGGACCCCTTGTTCATAGAGTACACAGTCGCAGTCTATTTCCACACGTGCGACATCAAAATAAACTCGCGGACGACCCAGGCGAAGAGGATGAGAGGCTCGTTGCCTGCAAAATTCGAGGTTCGGGACATCTTGAGAACGCTCGATCAAGCGAATCTAGAGAACATGTTGCCGGTATGGGACGACGGGAGAATGATCTTTGAAGAAGGACACATCGCACTAAAAGACGAAATGAAATTCGCCACCCGAAAGTACCGGGCGCCCCACGGATTAGAGCGAGTGGAGATGAAACAGGAAGAGAAAGAGCTGGACGCGGCAGGTTCCGCATATGTAGCCCTCACGGAACACAAGAAGCAGGATCCAGCAACACCTTCACCCCTATCAGTGGGCACCTCTGGAGATAAGAGAAGCGGTCCCGTAGAAAACAGATTTAGAGACATACTTGAGAGAAGACGAGCCGAATCAGAAGCGGTAAGCATGGATGGGACTCTCAGTGAAACAGGAGAGGAAATGGAAGTAGGGAATACGCCTGAGCCGGAACCAGCTGAGGAGGATTTCACCACTCAGGAACTGCTGCAGGATCTGAGCGGAGACGATTGGGCGGACAGGGCCACGCCACCTCTGACATCGTCCCCATGGAAGAACCTGGAATTACCCTTGACCAGCGAAACTTCCAATATGGGGATGATACTCTTGAGTACAGAAGAGAGTAAGCAGAACTTTTTTCTTGAGTGAATTTAATCAGGAGACGGAAAGTGAGACCACACTAGATGGCTTCAAAGAAGAGCTGTGGAACACGGTGGTGAAGTTCGGGGAACCTGTCTTGATGGGCAACGGGCTGGATGAGAAAGCAAGAAAGGAGTTACTGAGCAAGATAGTCAAATTGAGGGAGACGCGACAGAAGACCGGAGATAATGAATGTAAAGACAGCTCTACGCTGAAACAAAAAACTGATGATAAAATGATTAAGGTTAAAGGGGAGGATAAGCTTAAGACTAGTAATATGATTGAAGATATTAATATCCTTAAGACTCGAGAAGGGGAAGGCAAGAGTCGGGAAGGTTGGACCGGGAGAAAGAGGTGGAATCAGTGATGATAGTGACGACGCCCCCAAGCAAAGGTGTGAAATCTCGAAAGAAGAAAAGGGAGGTAGAGGTGTTGAGCAGCCCGTCGGCGGATGCTGTCTCTGAGAAGAATTTGAGGGAGACAGCTCCCATGATTCTAGCGCGATGGAAGACTGCGGCCTACAAGAGTAGCTCCGAACCAAGGAAGCTAGCCGAAGTGGTGAGAGAGATAGAGGTCTCGACAAGTCTGGCAACGGAAGAAGATTTCAAACCTCAGAAGGCAAGCTCGAAAAAGGGTCCGATGAATGGACAAACATGGGAAGTGGTTGTTAGCAAAGAATGGATTTCGAGCGAGCATCAGGCTATTGGCAAACAAGTGACCAGCGACCCTCTTGAGAAAAATGCGACGAGGAATACGGCTCGACCTTGGTGGGTGGCCCTGGAGACGATGAAGGAACTGGAAGACTGTCTGAAAAAGCTCGATCGTGGAGTGTCCCGCAAGCGTCGCAATTGGGCTACTCACAAAAAGCCGAGGTCAACAAGTTAGAATTGGGAAATCAGCTGACACGAACTTGGCAGAGCCTGTTGCGGGATTACTTTGAGGAGGCGATGAGAACACCTTCGTCCGCATTGCCTTTGATGGCAAATCCCTTCGTTAGAACAGTGGGGCAGCTGACGTTCGCGTGGAGCCTAGTGGGAATAGAATTGGAGGTATTGACTTCACACGATAAATTGAAGTTGAGCAACAAAAGTCTAGAAGTTTACCAGATGCTGATACAGCATATCGCCATAGATAATTCCGGTTTGAGTCTGGCGAGAAGGAAAGATGCCACTTTTTTCTTGAGGTGAATAATGTCCGTAATGGCCAATATTACCGTCAAAGCGTGTCATCAGAAGGCCACTGGAAGCTAACTATGGAGAGGAGAGTCTCCACCGTCATAGTGAAAGTGTACCAGAGTACGGGGATCGAAAAGGAGGATGACTCGAGGCAATCCCTAGAGAATCATGGGTAACTTGATGAAATTCGGAGATTCTACAACAAGAAATTCGAAGAGGGGCACGATGTGCATCGTAACTTGGCCTCGGCTGAGGATTACTCGAGACCCAACAAACGGGGAGAATACCAATATGATTCTGGAGTAATGGGGATAGCGTACAACCCTTTCTTGGATTCAGAGGCTGAGAGCGCTCACAGGAATCACGTAGTGACGGAGCTGTTGAAGTCTTGGACAGAGAAGATATTTGAAGTTGATTCAATGGAAAGGGAGAAACCGAGCCTGGGCCTGCTACTTGAGACGACGCCCAAGGTAATAAGCATGCCGCGCTCGGACAAGAGAGCGGAGTTGAAAATGGGGAAAGGAAATGGCATGATGACTACGAATTTGGGAACGGTTTGGAAGTTGCTGAGACCCTCCTGGTGCCCACATCCCCACGCAAGTTTGATTGAAGAAGTCACGGAACGAGTGAGGCTAACACCGACGAAAGATGAAGACTTGGGAACTTTGGTTGTGATACATAAACTGATCCTACCACAGAGTAAAGAATCGGGCGAGGCATTGAGTAAGCTAGGATCAGTAAAGAAGTTGGAACCCGGTAGCTGTCTTGACTTGATGTGCGGAGGGGGAGAGCACACTTGTGATGGACGATCATGTGTCAGAATACAATCTTTCCAGAGAGAAGACCTAGTCGCTTGGTTTGGCGACATAACAGAAAGAGAGAGAGCGAAGTGCAGATAGTGGCTGAGTGCTATACAAACACTACAGTGAATATAGCAACGGCGCTGGGATTTTTCTCAAGGATAGGCAGTTTGCAATCACTGGAGATGCTGGAGTCTGAGCACCATTTGGTGACAGCGTTGAGCGTGGAGTCGTGGCCGGGGCGTTGCAAACCATCCAGAAACACATCAGAGGGTGGAAGATTGGTCCTGATGCGGAAATGGGATTTCCCGTGAGCGAGGCTTCCAGTAAATGCAAAATCTTTGGGGGGATCAGTAATGGCCAACCTATGTGGGAGCCATTATCCATTGCACATGGCGATGGTGGAGGTATCCAGCCAAAGGATATTGGTAGACAAAGCCTTCTCGGTACCCAAATGCGTACGACTGGCTCGAATGTCGCATCATTCACACAAGCTGTTGAAGAAGATACTGGGAACGGTGCCAAGGGAACAAAGAGACGAATTGAGTGAAATCTGGGGAGAAGAACTCTTGAGAGACAGAATACAATCAGGAAGACTTCGAGAGACAGAATACAATCGGGAAGCCGATGAACAGTGTCCCAGCACAGGAGGAAAATGACACAACACACGAGAAGATGATAGAATTGGAACCTCTGCTGGAAGCCTCGGGAGAACGCAAATTCCGAAGCATCGATATTACACATGGGGAATGCCCATGCCATTGCTTGGCACAGACAGTGTGGTACCCGGAGCACTCAAACCTCTGTTTAGTGTGGGACGTGGAAGAAATTTGGTAAATCGGATTACCCGATCATTGGCAGAAGGTGACCATCTTGGTAGTGCGTACGATGTTGGTGTTGCGATGGATCGAGGAGAATGTGACGAAATATCGGGAGTCCAAGACACCAACGGCGGAATCGATATACGCTATCGATTATAGCAGAAGACTTGAGTTGTTTGAGACGGCGTGCAAGGTATTCGCCATACCTATGGAGATCAAGCAGGTATATAGCCGCATAAGATTCTGCCAGGGGTTTTGAAAAACATTGACATCTTGGTTGTATATGGTGACAAAAACCACATGAAAAATTATAGTAAAGAATATCGATAGTTCCTGGCAGTGATAGGACCGGAAGCCTTCAAGAGACCTTTGCTGACCCATCAAAATGCGATCACGACAGGTTGGAAAAGAGTCGGTAGGGTATATAGAGATAATACCAAAGCGAGAGAATTGATATTGGAGGAGGACTTGGCGAAGAACGTGAGCTTGAGCCTGCACAATTCCTTTTGCTTGAACAGGGAATCGAAAGTGAAAGTTGTACCAAATCAGACAAAGAGGTTGCAAGAGCAGAGGGAGTGGATGCGATCCTTCGAACAATTAAAAGCGTGGGAAGAGATCGTAATCAGCTCCGATGATGAGGAAGCGCTGCTAAGGCAGATCACGGTGTCAAACTCATCTGGGCCTGGCACCTCGAAGGCTAGGAATACGAAATGAGCAGGGAGCTCAATGTGGGTTTCATGAGTCTTGAGAGGGAAGGAAAGGGGCTCGAGTGTGAACTCGGATGAAATCCGAGGTCACGAAAAAGAAATTTTGACGAACCAAAATATTGTTATTAATATGCTATAATTATTGTATAAATCAAAATGCTGCATGACAACTTTCCGATTGGATTGGTCAAAATAATTTTTAATCATTAGCTTCAAAAGCGGAGATTTAAGGTGCAGGTATATGAAAATTTTGATTGCTGTTCAGCGATAGTGTGAGAGTTTTATATGGTTGTGAATTTTGGGGTGTAGATAAAATTAAAATCTGCTGCAAATTTCTGTAAATGACCACTGGCGCTGTATCTTGAGCAACACTCAGCATTCTGGGGTTTCACTGGCAGACGGCAACACGCGATGAGGACATCGATCTTGAGTCCGGGGAGTAAGTGCCAGTCGGTCATATTTGGAAGTTTGACCTTGAGGAATACGAACAACGTAATTTTGGGGTGAAATGTTATTTTTCAAAAATTCGAATTGAGCCTGTCATGCTCAACTTTCTCGCGGAAACTGAAAATCTGAGAAATACAAGAACAGAACAACCTAATTACAATCGCGGGAAAGTAACAAAAAAAAGAAGCGGGAAATTGCTATTCGCGTTTGGTAGCGGCCTTTAAGCTGTAACGAGGGTTTTAGTCTCATGTCGCACGTGAACTGAATTGGCTCCGACCGTTCGAGGTAGAAAAACACAAGAGATAGTGTCCCTGACTCTTGAGCCAATGGTTATAGGGCCTATTTTTCTTTAACCTCATATGTGACTTAAGTAGGCGAATGTTACAATAACAAAAAAAACACACTCAAGAAAGTTAAATTTGGTACTCACATACCGACACGACCTCTAGAATCCAGTAACTAAACTATAAAGCAACTCTAATATTGATGGGTAATTAAGTTTAACTCGAGAAGTTTGTAATGAATTAGTTTTAGCTCAAGAAATAAGTTTTGGGTCTGGACCATTGGGAGACTTCGGTTGTCCACTTTTCCACCGAGGGTTCACTCTGGTCCACTCAAATTTACTCTCTCTTCACTCGTGATTACTTTCTGTCTCCTGCCAAGAATAGGACTGCTTTACTCTTGTTCGAATTATGTGTTGGAAGTTGCGAATAGCAATTTCCCGCTGCTATTTTTGAATACTTTCACGCGAATGTAGTTCGAATCTTCCGATATTATTTTTCTGATATTTTCAGTTGTCGCTAGAATTGCAATTCACCCCAAAATCAAGACTAAACGTTTTCTCAAGGTAAAACTTCCAAATATGACCGACTGGCACAACACCATATGTCTACTTTTCGGAGGTGGCGTTTGCAAATATGGCAGTGCGTTTGGTCGGCCATAATTTGGCAGCGAGGAGGACTAATTTTTGGCGAAACAAAGAGTTATTTAGAAAAATAAGTTTTCTGTTTATGAAGAGAGGATGGTTTTGGGGATAATAACATTTGGGTTAAACTTTAAAATTATCAAATTTTATAAAAATCTCCAATCATTAGCAAAGTCTAAAACCGTAGATGAGTTATCATTAAAGCCGGCTACTATGGTTACACAGTTCAGTTTCTGGGAGGGGTGGCGCGAGACAGTAGCGGCATGGTTGGCTAGCTTTGCAGCTCTGTACGAGTGAACCGTGGCTCCGACATTTTTGGGGCTGCAGTACTTATGAGGTTTGGGAATATTTTCAAGAGGTTCCTATTACCCTTGGGTAGCCACTTCGGAGTGTACTTTGGCACGGTTATTCACTAAACAGGGTACAAAAGAGGTAAAACAAGAGAATGTGCCAGTCGGTCATATCTGGAAGTTTGACCTTGAGAGACACGAAAATACGTAATTTTGGAGTGAAGATTTAATTTTCAAAATTTCGAATGGAGCCTGTCATGCTCAGTTTTCTCGTACCAACTGAAAACAAAAAGTGAAAATCAGAACATCCAAATTTTTAATTGCGGGAAATTGCTCAAGAAAAACAACGGGAAATTGCTATTCGCAATTTCCAGATATAAAATAAGACACGAGTAGAGCTGTCTTATCCCGAAATAGGAGGAGAGACGATAAATAGAAGAAAGAACGACTATTCGGAACGAACTAGAGTGAACCTTCAATGGAAAGGTGGACAGCTTGAGTGTCCCAATGGTTCATACAAAAACTCAAATTCTAGAGCCAGAACTTACTTCTGTTACCAAAACTGACCAGTATCAAACTTGTTTAGTTATATTACTTGATTCTTGAGTTGCTTACCAATTTAATTACTCCCTGTACTCGAGTACATCAACATGTGAGTTCCCAATTTAAATTTCTCGAGTGTGTTTTATGATTGTTATGTTGAGATAAGGCGAGTTTTAGGTTGATCCATCTGAAATGCATCAAAGTTTCACTGTCCAATAAAAAGTAACTTAACGGATTGTTCCAACCCTGTTTTTAACGGCGTTCATGTATTTTGGGTATCTTGAGACCTAAGTATGGGGACGTTCTTATTTTCTAGAGTGGGGGGATATTTTGGTAGTAGCCTTCAAGCTGTAATGGGTTCTAGTCTCATGTCGCAAGCGAACCGAATTGGCTCCGACCGTTCTTGAGGTAGAAAAACACAAGAGATAGTGTCCCTGACTCTTGAGCCAATGGTTATAGGGCCTATTTTTCTTAAGCCTCATATGTGACTGCAGTAGGCGACTGTTACATAGTGTTTTTATGGCACTCCTGGGTGTTTTTACGACATCATGACTACGGAGTCGAACCCACTTGACACAGCTCCGGGCTGCATGCCCATTCTAGAGTACCGGTGGTACGGTTCAGCGGGAACGTGTAAACCTTCCGGTTGTACCGTGATAGCTTTTTAAGAAAACTTGAGAAAACTTCCTGGTACGCTCTTCGAACGAGGCCTAGCTAACCGAGTAAAGGGGGGGCAACTAGGGAAACAAAAACAAGAAAAAAGTATAGAAAAAGGAACAAAAACCATAAAACGAAAAGACAGTGACTTTGATACCAGATCATTTGGATCAAACCTTTATATTAATTAAATAGTATACCCATACTGTTTTATAAGACCGGTCGTTTCGATCAATCTAGCAATTTAAACCAGTGACTCTGAAAAGGTGCCCGAGTGGGGGCGTTGTTTAGGGTTTTCAGACAGATTGCAACCTAGCCGGACCACTAGGAGACTTGACTGGAAGAGGTGACCAGTCGAGTGGGAAAGTGGTTCACAAGGATCGAACCGGACCACTGGGAGACTTGACTGGAAAGGGTGACCAGCCGAGTGGGAAAGTGGTTCACAAGGATCGAAACGGACCACTAGGAGACTTGACTGGAAGAGGTGACCAGCCAAGTGGGAAAGTGTGCTGCTGTCAAGTGCAGAACAGAGACAACCAGCACAGGATCACCACAAGAGGACGCACAGGGGTGTTCTCAAGTTGGGCAACGGGTATCGTTAGAATCCACATTACATTATAGGAGATAAGTGTTAAATTGGATAAGCGGAGTCCCATTGTTTTGAGGAAGCTTTTGCACAAGCAGGCCTGGAAACAGGTCTACGGTTTTCTCTCGGGAGGTTTAGCACCCAGCGCTTAAATGATTTTTCGGCTTAAGAGGGGGGCTAAAGAGGGGGGAGGTTAGAAGGGGGGCTGGTTAAGTTAGAGGTTAGCGGTTATAAATTGTAAAAAGGGGGGACATTAGAGTAACTAATTGCACGGCATCGTCGACTTAGTTACATTAGATATTTACACGCGTTGGTTACAGGAAGCGGATATCCAAAATTAGAATCAGGTTAAGGTAGGCACCCTGGTCGGATCGGTAGGGGGAACGGACATAGACAGTTTTTGTGATACCCCATAAGATCGCTAGCAGGGGGGAGGAAAACGCGTGGCAATCGGGTACCAGACATTTTTTCGGACAAAGATTGACATCAGTCAACCTTGAATTTCAGGAGAATTCACCCATCTGTTTTTGAAATTTTTTCCAGTTTAAAATTTTATGTTTTGGTAAAAAATTGTTGTTGGTATTTTAACGAACAGGTGATCACAAGACACCTGCGGGGAAATTAGAGTTTCAAATAGCCTGAAAAGACTGGATCAATATTTGGGTTTCCACCATTAAGATAGGGATTTTGGGAAAATTTTTACAAGAGCTCAAGTGGTGGTAAAAGGTACAGTGGTTCAATAGTCCCTACAACGAAGAAGAAGAGACCCGATGTCCAGACACTCAGTGACGAGTCTTGGGACAGTACCGAAGAAGTCTTGGGACATTGCACTCTGGGGACAGTCTTGGGGCAACACAGTCTTGGGATAGTCTTGGGACAGTGCAGCCTTGGAACAGTCTTGGACCAGAGCAGTCTTGGTACGAAACAGTCTTGGGACATTGGTCTTGGGACATTGGTCTTGGGACATTGGTCTTGGGACATTGGTCTTGGGACATTGGTCTTGGGACAGTGGTCTTGGGATATTGGTCTTGGGACATTGGTCTTGGGACAGTGGTCTTGGGACATTAGTCTTGGGACAGTGGTCTTGGGACATTGGTCTTGGGCCATTGGTCTTGGGACATTAGTCTTGGGACAATAGTCTTGGGACGTTGGTCTTGGGCCATTGGTCTTGGGACGTTAGTCGTGGGACATTGGCCTTGGGACAATAGTCTTGGGACGTTGGTCTTGGGCCATTGGTCTTGGGACGTTAGTCTTGGGACATTGGCCTTGGGACAATAGTCTTGGGTCGTTGGTCTTGGGCCATTGGTCTTGGGACGTTGGTCTTGGGACATTGGTCTTGGGACACTAGTCTGGGGATACTAACAAGAAGCACAGGGACAACACTGAATAATAGGAAGGGGGCACTAAAAGAGTACTAAGTCAGGTTGAAGTAACAAATTGTAATATCATATTCCCTATCATATCCTAACACATAAAATTTTCAAGAGCTTAAGAAAAGTTGTTTTCAGCAAATCGTCGATTTCTTTTTAGAAATTTTTTTTTTCAAAAAAGGTTTTAACTTTAGAGTAGAATTTTGTAGGTAGTAATACTATAAATAGTAACAATTGTAAATAATGAGGCGGAGCAGGGTACCGGTAGCTGAGAAGAGATCTACCGAAGCGAAGACAAAGTATAACTCGTCGCTACGTAAAACAACATCAATGGGTCCGAATATAACAAAGAAGAACTTTTCAGTTAGTATGGTCAGCACGAGGAGTACCACGGAGAACAAAGCAAAATGAGGGCATAGAAGAAGAACGAGTAGAACCCACCATCGAGATTGATCTAGAGACACCTGATCAAAGTGTGGATGAAGCAGGAAAGAAGACGACAGAGTCAACTCCAATGCCTAATGTGGAAGAACCCAACCCGAATCCCATAGAGTTCTCACCATTAGACAACGCGGAAGACACAACAGGTAACACGCAAGAAACAGTGAAGGATGAGTCTCAAAAGAGAACGTCTCTTACTGAAAGATTAGCAATGATGGTCGGAATGAGATCGAAGGACGCAGCAGTGGAGGAGACGAAGGTTGAGAAAAGCAAAACATTCGGAACAGTATCCACGAGAACGACAGAGACCGATCAGAACGAGGGTCAGAGAAAATCGGGACCAGCGATCAACTACAGGACAACAACGGACCATGGAACGACAACTCTTGAGTTAAGCGAGTTGATGGCGAAACTAGATCAGATAGATGAGAAACTGAAGCACAGCGAAGAGGATAGAAATGTGATAAAGAAAGAAATGAGACACAACAAACACGAGTACTTGGACAACTATTTCCATCTAGCGACAGCGACAGAGGAAAAGCTTCAGAAGATGTCTGACAAAGTAGAAACCACTGATGAAGAGCGAGAGAAGAACATCAGAAAGGACATGCAGGAAATGAAGCAGCGATATGACGCAGTGAATTGCCAGTTAGGGAGTTTGGAAACGAGAATGGATACGATGAGTAGGGAACAGGCTGAGAGCTCAAGTGCAATACAGACAAAGCTAGACGCTATTCTTAGGAATTCAACACAACAAGACAGGCCAGCTGCAGAGAGGACACAAGGTAATATAGTGGACTTCGTGGAGCCTCAAAGGAACAAACGACAGTCAACACCGTTACCAGCAACCAGGGAGGCCGCTATTACGGCACCGGTGGGGGCCAGGGCCATTATAAAGAATGGAACAGTGAACACAACTAGTGGTCCAGGGGACTCCACGACTCACAACAACGTGGGACCGGATGCCATTACTTGGGCAAGCACCTGGGAAATGATGAACAGGACGCTAGAAGCCTTCGGCACGAGGAACATCGACTCGAGTGACAGAGGAGGCAACAAATCCAGGAAAACCTTCAAGAAACCGAAGGAGTTCAAAGAAGATTCAGATGGGTGCATTGACACTTGGGTAGAAGTCATGAGGTTGCACTTAGAACAAGACAACTTGAACGATGAGAGGCAAGCATGCACAGCGATACTGAGCAATCTGGAAGGCACGGCATTGAAATGCGTGGTTGCGAAGAAAGAAGAAGAACGCGACACAGCGGACAAAATCTTTGAAATATTGTTAAATAGATTCGGCTCAGGCATGAAGGGTCATCAAGCGATGATGCGATTTGAGAAGAGGAGACAAAGGGACGATGAATCGATTGACAGGTTCCTAGATGATCTTGAGAGCTTGAGTAGACGGAGTGACCCATAAGAATCTACCATTCGAAGGAACTTCAGTATCGCCTCAAAGTTCATTGATGGGGTGAAGAGTGATGACTTGAGAACGATGTTAGCAACGTACTACACATTGTCGAAAGACAGTGCACCAAATCCAGAAGAGATGAGGCAGAAGTCAAGAGAGTACATGTTGATGAAACCCAAGAAATACTCAGACAACAGGAACACAGACAACAGGAACACACAAGGGGGAAGTCAGCCACAGAGGTCGTCATGGTACAAGCCCAGAGATGACATGGACAAACGCAGGTCATATGCTAACTGCGGGTCGGCGGATCATCAAGTGGCGGATTGCACGACATACAAACAGGGCATGAAGAGTTTGGGATATGCACCCGATGAAGAAGATATGAGCCAGATGGAAGAACACGAGTTCTATAGTGGCTTGATCATCAAAATAGGTGCAAGATGCTTCTTCTGCAACCAAGAGGGGCACTTCAGGATGGACTGTCCGTTGTTTTGGGAAGCGGTCAAGAACCAGAGTCATCCAAAACACAAGTTGGCGCTAGCAGCAGTGCAGAACCAAAGAAACAGACAAGGTGAATTTGAGACGAAAGACCTAGAAAGACCAAATGCGGAGCTACCGACGAAAACAGTGAAAGCTGTAACACAATGTAATAGTGCAGTAGAGGCCACGGCGAAGAACGCACAAGAAATAGATTATGAGAAGGCGGCAGCGGAGGCCATCAACAAAGTGAAACAAGACCTAGCAGCGAAAGAAATAGAACAACGACTGAAGCAAGAAATCCTAAGACAGAAGATGAACGAAGCATTAAGTTGCTCACAGACAATACCAGAGGCTGCTGAGGGGTCGACAAAAAATGGAAACTGCAACACGGTAAAAATGGTTACAGGAAAGCCATTTGGCATAACAAAGATTGGGGCAAGAAAGATGTCAATAATCACTGTGGGCGGCCACGAAGTAACGAGAAACTTAAGCGAACCAAGTGACCAGACAATAATGCACATTGATGTGTACGCAGATTACTTGAGTTGTATAAGTCCACAAACGACTTCAAGAGCGTTAAGAGCACTACTCACGAGAGGGGGTAGCAAGTCGGTACGTGTTGATAACAGGTACACAGAAGCTTATGGTCCACATGAAGTGATGCTAAATATAGATGGAATCAACATCTATACCAAAACAATGATAACATGTGATGAAGACTTAATTGGGCAAATCTACGTGGGGAGAGAAGAGTTGAAAGTGAGATCGATCGGACACTGCGCCTTGCTTGAAGAAGATGCGATGCACATCGGGACAGAGGCAGATGTGACAGGACACGTGTTAGACATAAGTGGCAAAAAGACTCAGTTACGTGGGTTACTCGATACAGGAGCAGTCTTGAGCGTCATACCAATCGAAACTTGGGAACGAATGGGCTTCGACAAAGATGACTTGATAGATTCGAGAATACGGTTGTCAGCTGCAAACAAGGGGGCCCTGCGGTTGTTGGGCAGAACGCCGATAATAGCCCTCAATCTTGGGGAACGTAACCTGTGGATGAGCTTTCGTGTGGTAGAAAACCTAGATGAGTCTGACCAATTTATTTTAGGCAGAGACTTCATCAGGAACTTTGATGTAGCGATTGATCTAAACAACGCAATGTTCAGGATACGGAACCCGGATAGGAGGTACGCAATCAAACCGGTAAATTTAATAATGGCAAATGAAACCAAAGCACCGGTATTCTTGAGAAGGAGGGTGAGACTAAAGGCGAACGAGGCGGCGATTGTAAGCTTACGAATGAAAAATTACAATGAACTAAGTGACAACAAGCAGGTATGTGTAGTCCCAAACCCAAATAGTCAAAGTGCTGCTGTTTTAGGAAGATTCTTCTCGATTACGAAGAGCGGTCTCTGCGTGAGTGTCTTGTTGAATACCCTTGACATGCCAATCACGATACAGAGGGGGAGGAAACTGGGATATGCTTTACCTGTCAAAACTCGATATGAAATGAATGAAAACCATAAACAAAATGAAGTTGTTGATTGTCCCAATCATAGGGACAAGATTTGTATCTTGAGACGATTGAATAAAATAAAAGATTCGTCAGGTCTTGTGAAGTCACTTAAGTCAGAGACGGACGATGGACTATCGAGCTGTTCGAATTTCCCGGAACGGCCCACATTAGACGAAATACAGGGTGATAAACCGGTTCTACCGGAAATTGAACACTTAAGGGGCAAGTTCACGGACGAACAGCTCGAAGCCATCAAGGACGTACTAGAACGGAACGAAGAAGTCTTTTCAAGACATAAGGCGGACATCGGGTGTTGCAATTTTGCTGAGCATGAAATAGAACTTGAGGAAAACGCAATACCGCACAGGGAGGGGGCGAGGCGCATGACCCCACACAAATCGGATGCGTGTAGAAAGGAGATTGAAACGCTACTAGAGTATGACATGATAGAACGATCCAAATCACCGTGGGCGTGTGGAGTAGTGATGGCCAAAAAGAAAGGCGACCAGTTAAGGTTTTGTTGTGACTTTCGATACCTGAACTCCGTCACGGTGAAGGATGCCTATCCCATACCTAGGATTGATGAGAGCCTCTCGAAGTTAGGTGATGCAGAATATTTTACGACTCTTGATTTAGGCTCGGCTTTTTGGCAGGTACCGCTGAGGAAGCAGGACAGGGACAAGACAGGGTTTGCCTGCGAGTTGGGTCTGTTTCAATGGAAACGGATGCCGTTTGGACTTTGCAATGCCACAGCCACGTTTCAGCGGTTGATGGCACACGCGCTGATAGGCGTGACGAAGAAGTACGGCAATCTGGTAATGTGCTATGTGGATGACGTGGTAATAGCGACACCCACACTAGAGGACCACATTGAGAGACTCGACGAGGTTTTTGCGTGTATGAGGAGGTCGGGGCTGAAGTGCAAACCATCAAAGTGTGAGATACTCAAGGACTCGATAAAATACTTGGGCAGGATGGTGGACAAACACGGCATCAGACCAGATCCAGACGCGGTAGAGGCAGTCCTAACTTGGAAATTGCCGAAAACGGAACACCAATTGATGAGCTTTCTGTGTTTTGCAAACTACTATAGGGAATTTGTCAAAGGTTACGCAGACAAGGTTTATCCGATGCAACAGTTAATGAGGCACAAGGGCAAGAACTTCACGTGGAATAACGCAGCAGAAGAATCATTCCAGAGAATAAAGAAAGAGTTGTGCGAGGCACCAGTACTAGGGATGCCAACAGAGAAGGGGATGTACGTACTGGATACGGACGCGTCGGTAGTAGCGATATCTGGAATCCTCCACCAAGAACAAGAGTGGAACGGGAAGACAGTCTTGAGACCGATAGCGTACGGGAGCAAAGTCTTAAGTGACACGGAAATGAAGTACGGAGCACCGAAAGCAGAGATGTTCGCGGTGGTTACCTTTGTCGAGAAATATCGGGCATACCTAGGCAGCGAGCCATTCAAGTTGCGAGTCGACAACCGGGCACTAAGCTGGCTGAAAACGTACTCAATGGACAAAGTTACATTGGGAGGTGGATAGTTCGCCTGGACGGATACAATATGATAATTGAGCACAGAACACGAGACAAACATCAAAATGCTGACAGCTTGAGCAAGAAGACGGAGTTCTACGAGAGACAAGAACAGAGGGAGGCATATAGACCTGAAATCAAATATGGCTTCTCCTTCATGGACAAGGAAATGTATGACAGTCTTCCTCTCACGAGATGGTTGGACAAATCAGGCAAACCGATAGAAGATCACCCCGAGTTACCAAAGGAAACCACGAAGAAAACAATCTTAAGAAAGAACCGAGGGATGCCTATAGGAATAATGCTTAAGTCAAAGATCGTGAGGGAGACGTTCAAAGCAAAAGGCTACGATCTCAACCAAGTAGAAACGGGGGAAGCACAAATAGACGAGGACTTAAAGGGGCTACTCGAGAGACTAGCAGATGATAAGCCCGTGATTCAACAAAACTGTAAAGAGGAACCTGAGGTCACAATACTGCGAAAGAGCGGGACAGCCAGTGATAGAAATACCTCGAAGGTGACTAACCTTGATGGGAAGGAAGTGGTGCAGTCACTGGTTGAAAAGATCCCAGCTGAATTACTTGAACAGACTAGAGTCAGGAGAAAGAGAGTGGAATTCAAGGAAGAAGCTGAATACCTGGGACCAGGTCAAGATCCGGGGAGCGGTCCACGTCCGCAGAAGAAGAAAACACTGAAGGAGAAAATTTGTCCGGGGAGTGTGAAATATGGGATGTGGATTCGGAAGCGAGCAGTGACAATCAAGATAATCTCTGCACATGATATTGGCAGAAGAAAAGATTAGACACTACGACAGGGAACTACAAACAGATCCGTCCTCGGGAACCTTCAACTTGGACATGCAGGAGATACGAGGTGGTGAAGAATTTGAAAGGATTGCAGTTTCGAGGAAGCCATTCAGGGAGCTATCATGCAATTCGAATGTGAGAACAAATCTGGTTCCGGAAGACGATATGAAGGTGGTGAGGAGGATAGTATGCAAGAAGCTGAATGACGACGTCCACAACCCTGGGGAGATGAATGGGCAGATCATGGCGCTGAAGGAACATGTCAGAGCGAGATACAGGCTGTCGGACCTGGTAAGAGCCCAGAAGAATGACAAGATGACAAGCAATCCCTCCAAATGGATCCGAACGAGGTCTAAGGAGAAAGGGGAACTTGAGGAAGACAGCTACAGATCCTGAGCCAGTTCTACAAAGAGAGGAAAGAGCTACTCTATCACACGGCTGATGGGGTTGTAGCATGCAAGACAAAAGAAGAAAACAAGATATTACACAAGCACAACCTCATCAAACTACCACAATTATATCAGACAGAGGTGCTATTCAGATCACATGATCAAATGGGGCACCAGGGGATAGACAAAGTGCAACAAAGAATACTTCACAGGTTCGATTGGCCAGGATTGAGGAAAGCCTGTGAGAGGTGGGTGAATGCATGCCTGGCATGTTTGCAAGTGAAAGACCCTAGGAAGATGAAATTCCCACTCAAGTCGGTGGAAAGCTCGGAATTTAACGAAGTGGTGCAAATAGACCATCAAAAGATCTGTATGATGGACTCAGGGTATAACCAGATACTGGTTATAATTGATCACTTCACAAAGCTCGCAGAGGCGGTGCCGTGTCAAACAGCTTCGGCAGAGGAGACTTGTGACCACTTGATAACCCATTGGATATCAAGGTATGGTTGTCCAATGACTTTTCAGTCAGACAACGGCAAAGCCTTTGTGGGGGACTTGACTAAGGAATTAATGAAGAGGTCACACATTGCTCAAGCACACTCAACTACCTACCACCCTCAGACCAACGGACTGGTAGAGAGACAGAATAGAACGTTGGTGAACATGCTGAGGGTATACTGCTCTAGATACATGACGGACTGGGATAAGTATCTGCCTCAAGTCGTAGGAGCATACAACAGTACTCAACACTCAACGACGGGTATCAGCCCATTCATGATGTTGACAGGCAAAGAGAGAGCGATGCCCCTGACGTTCTTTTACCCGGAGTATGAAGGAAAGAGGACGTCACCTCAAGCTTACGTGAAAGAGGCGATCAGGAGACAGCAGGAAATTAACGAGCTGTGCAGGAGGAAAACTGCGCAGGCACAAATGAGACAGCGCAAGAAATATGATGAAAAAATAATACAGGCGAAGCCATATGAAGTGGGCCAGTATGTGTGGGTTTTCCAGAATGTGATACCGCCCAAAGGGACGAAGAAACTACTCAAGAAATGGAGAGGACCATTCATGATAACTGAAGTACATCAACAAGGACGGTTCTACCGCTTGAGTACTGGGCGAGCAGCACATTATGAGAACCTGAAGCCTCATATCCCATCCCCAGAGGACTGGTGTGTACCAAAAGACATGGAGGGACTAGAGTACCTACTGGTGGAACCAGCATGTGAAGTGAACGAGAAAGGCACCAGTGATAAAAAATGATGGCAATGAAAACTTGAGTTTGGATGACAACGAAAAAATAGACGCGGACTCTGAAGCGGAATCTTTTGTGGAGGAAGATTGGAACGATCCGGATCAAGGTGAGGTGCCGAAGTGGACAGAACCAGACTTGTCAATAGCAGCGGGGACAAGGAGTGGCAATCGCAAACGCACAGGCATGAGGTACAACAGGTACGGAGACGATTTCCTGATCGACAAGATAAAGCCCGATGACCTAAGCAGAGAATTAACAAGTGTGGGCGAGCTGGCGGCAGATGGTGAATGGCGGATCATCAATGATAATGAACACTATCCACAGGAAGACTACTCGACGCCGGAGCGGGAGACGGATTTAGAACAGAGCGAGATAGATAGGAGGGAAAATACGAACCTGAGGATATTAGAATGGATGCGCGATGTCAAGAACGAAAGCGAGGAAGGACAGAGCATACAGCAAGTTGACATATCAGCGGGGAAGTACATGAAAACGGAGGATCCTCTTTTCGGCTGGACGGCAACAGACAGCCCGCTCGACATTCCGCCAGATAATTCAGACCCAGCATCATCGACGGGGACGTCGATAAATATTTTTGTCCGGGGAGTGGGGGTAGGACTTACCCACACCGAAAATTTGATGATAAAGAAACTCAGAGAAGTGAGAGAAAAGTGCGGACTGGAGCTGGAAGGGGAGGAGGCCGAGCCTACCATAGGACGGAATTTCAAAACGAAGTTTGAAATACCAAACGAATACTCAGAGAATATCCTGATAACGGATAGTGACTTCATTCTGTCAGACAGGACTAGCGCAATCTGTATCACGGTGGACATGAGTTTCAAATCAAGACTGGAAGCAGACTTCAAGAGAGAATACCAGAACGTGGAGTTTCTGTTTAGACAGAGACCGGGACTGGGAGGAATGGCCGCGCTTCCACCATCAGTAGCACAAGTCCCGGGCAAATATCTGTGCTTCCTAGTGACGAGGGTCAATGACAGAAACACGATCGGTCCTGAACACGTGATGTTGGCACTAACGAGACTACGAGACTTCATGATTGAGAGAGGGATAACGGAGGTCTCAATGCCGGTGTATGACCCAAAAAGGGGGAAATTGAGCCCAAGGGAATTGTACGCTATCCTACACGTGGTCTTCGCAGAAACTGAGATATTGGTGCATCTTCACAAGAAATACTACTTGAGCATCGCCTGAGTCGGGTACGCGGGGGTCTTGAGTTGGGCATGAGGGAAGAATCTCGAGTTGGTGTGGGGGTACAAAACAGGTAGAGAATTTTAGAGGTGATTGGCATGACAATTAACATTTTAATAGATTGATGGTGCTAAAACATAAAATGAATCTGCATGTTTTTAGAAAATTTCCAATTGAACTATTTTAAATAGGACGGAAAGGAAAGGGTTTTAACTATAATAGTAAAGGGGGTTTTTAGGTTAGGAACACCACCTGCTTGTCTAAAAAAGGAGTGTTATTTTCAGATTGATTTGGTAAAGTCAAATTGACTTCTCAACTGTATTCAATTGAAGAAAGAGAACACAAGTTGAACGACACCTCAAGAAGTAATACTCAAGTTGCTCAGGTATTACTCAAGTTGCTCAGGTAATACTCAAGTTGCTCAGGTAGAACTGAATACTCAAGATCACTTGGAGATTTACGGAAATGACAGATCGATTCTGGAAGTCCATGCCAACGGCTTTGAAAAAACCCACACTTGACGAATTATATAGACGTCTGAGGGACCTGGATTATACTCAAGTGGACGAGAGAATGGCAGTGATGTTGAACGCCATCCTCCAGTTGGAGGATGAGGGCGAGTGTCGGGAGTCTGCGACAGAAGCAGTTTTGATGGTGGGCTACACCACCGATGGGATATCTAATCAAGAGCAAACCAGGTGGCTGTCTTGGAACGTGGATGGAGCAATAAGGGGGTTCGATTTGGCAAAGAACCCTGGCTTGGGTAATAACACTGAGTATGGAGCAGGGGAATTCCCACTACCGGCCAGACCATCAGCCAGATCCACGGGCCAGAGCACGAGCAAGACACCATTGATGTCTCGAGCACAGCAGACGAGGGAAGCATATCCGGACGTCAGCATCATGAAGAGAGAGCTTGAGAGGACTCAGCGGGAGAGAAACAAGGCGAACCTCGACCGGGATCAAGCGGTGCTCGAGAGAGACCAGGCAAAAGTTGAGAGGGATCAAGCGCGGAGGGAACTGGACATGATGAGAGCTGAACAGCTACAGGCAGAAAGGGTGCGGGAGATTGCCGCCAATTGCGAGCAGCTGAAGTCAGAGCTTGAAAGGATCCAACAACGACAGCGCGAGCTCGACATGCAGAAGGGGGCTAGGCCCAAAGAGCGGGTGGTGACCGGCTCAAGGCCAGAGTCACGCATGGAGGTGGATGAGGCTCCTAGGTCGAAGGGACGATTCAACCTCGATCGTGCTGCTCAAGAACATATGAACGAAGGGCTGGAGGTGTGGATACCGTCTGAATCAGCGTCCTAGGAGCCGCGTTTCCAGATCCTCTGGTGGAAGCTTATAGACACTCAGTGACCCACGTGAGCCTCATAAGCATACTAGATGGAACGACACTTAATTGGTGTCAACAGGAGGTGCTAAGGGCGCAGATGAGCAACACGGTGCTCTTCGGAAAGGTGAAGGATCCGGAGTTGGTGGCATACAATTTTCGAGGACAACTGCAGTGCAGGATGGGAGGCAAGCGCGAAGGCCCCATCGAGACTTATCCCAAGTTCTGGAACCTAAACCCCCTGACAGCAAGTGGGTAAGAGATCTTGAGAATTCCCGCATGGAAGAAGAGCTTCGAGCTGGTGAAGAGGGAGTTAGAAGCGATATTGGAGAAGGAAGTCCTGCCAGCAAGCATTCCCGAATTCCCGACAGTGAGGAGAATGACCCTGGGGACGAACAGCTCCCTGGTGGTCCCATCCCTTTTCGCAAGAGCAGCAACCGAAGAACAGCAGAAGGAGTTCATCGACGGCTGGGATCCTCTCTTCATCGGCTACACTGCAGCGATTTATTTTCACACCATCGATGCGAAGATAAGTTCATGGACAACTCAAGCCAAGAAAATGAGAGGGTCGATGCCCCCGAAATTCGAGGTGCGAGATGCCTTGAGAATACTTGAGCGGGGAGGTCTAGAGAACCAGTTGCCGGTGTGGGACGATGGCAGGATGATAGTGAATGAAGGGCATATCGCACTGAAAGCAGACGAAGTGCTGTTTGCCACAAGGAGATACCGGGCACCTTACGGACTAGAGCAGGTGGAAAGGAATCAGGAAGGAAAAAAACTGGATGCAGCAGGTCCATTGCACGTGGCCCTGACAGAGTACAAGGAAACGGGTCCAGCTACGCCAGCACCCCTATCAGTGGATACCCCTGGGGATAAAAGGAGTGGTCCCGTAGAGGATCGATTCAGAAGGATTCTTGAGAGAAGAGAAGCAGAATCGGGGGAGGAGAGCATGGATGAGACTCTCAGCGAGGCAGGAGAGGATATGGAGGTGGGAAATACCCCGGAGCAGAAGCCATCAGAGGAAGAGTTCACCACACAAGAGCTGTTGAAAGATCTGAGTGGAGAAAATTGGGCAGACACCCCCACGCCACCTTTGACCTCATCTCCTCGCAAGAACCTAGAGTTGCCACTGACGAGTGAGAATCCCAACATGGGAATGATCTTCTTGAGTGCGGACAAAAGGGAGAAAAACACCTTCGAGGGAAACAGGGATGCCTTCCTAGGTACCCTGGATGCGGATGCTTGGCGAAAATTCTTGAGCGATTTTAATAGAGAAGTGGACGACGACACCACATTGGACGATTTCAAGGAGGAGCTGTGGGACACGGTGGTGAAGTTCGGAGAACCTATCCTGGTGGGGACAGGTCTGGAGTAGAAAGCTAGAGAAGAGCTGCTGAGCAAGATGGTCGAGTTGAGGAAGGCACCACGAAAGACCAGAGATGACAAATGTAAAGACAGCTCTACTCCGAAACATAAAACTGACGATAAAATAATTGAACATGTAAGGGGGGATAAGGTCGGAACTATTAATATAATTAAAAGTACTAATATCTTTAAGGCTCGAGCAGGGGGAGGCAAAAGTTGGAAGGGTTGGGGGGAGACAAGGAAGTCGAATCAGTGATGGTAACGACAACGCCCCCGAGTAAAGACGTGAGGTCTCGCAAGAGGAAGAGAGACGTGGAGGGATTGGGAAGTCCTTCGGCGGATGCGGTCTCGGAGAAATACTTGAGAGAGACGGCCCCCATGGTTCTGGCACGATGGAAGACAGCAGCCTACAAGAGTAGCTACGAGCCGAGGAAACTGCTCGATGTAGAAAAGGAGATGGAGATCCCCGCCAGTTCAGCAACGGAAGAAGACTTCAAACCTCAGAGGATAAAAATGAAGCGAGGTTCAACGAGCGGGCAGACCTGGGAAGTGGACGTCGGTAATGAATGGGTCTCAAATGAACACCAGGCTACCGGGAAGCAAGTGACTAGCGATCCTCTTGAGAAAAATAAAACGAGGAACACCGCCCGACCGTGGTGGGTGGCCCTGGAAACATTGCAGGAATTGGAAGACTGCCTGAAGAAGCTCGACAGTGGAGTGTCACGCAAACGACGCAACTGGGCTACCCAGCAGAAGGCTGGTATCAATAAATTAGAATTGGGGAGACAGCTGAAGAGAATTTGGCAGAGCTTGTTAAAGGATCATTTTGAAGAAGCGATGAGAACATCATCATCGGCATCGCCGTTGATGGCGAATCCCTTTATTAGAACCGCAGGGCAACTGATGTTTGCGTGGAGCCTGTTGGGAATAGAGTTAGAGACACTAACTTCGTACGACAAGTTGAAGTTGGGAGGCAAGAACCTAGAGGTATATCGAATGCTGATGCAGCATGTTGCTAGGGACAACTCAGGCTTGAGCATGGCAAGAAGGAAGGATGCTACCTGCTTCTTGAGATGGACGATGTCGATGATGACTGAGAGTACCATCCTAGCATGTCACCAGAGAGCAATTGGAAGCAAGACGCTGGAGAGGAGAGTCTCCACAGTAATCTTGAATGTGTACCAGAGTACTGGGATAGAAAAAGAAGATGGTTCTAGGCAATCTCTGGAGAGCCACAGGAAGTTAGATGAGATACGGAGGTTCTACAACAAGAAGTTCGAGGAGAAACACGACGTTCACCGTAACCTGGCTCCTCCAGGAGAGTACTCGAAACCCAACAAGAAGGGAGAGTATCAGTATGTGTCTGGAGTGATGGGGATGGCATACAACCCTTTCCTAGACTTGGAAGCTGGAGGTGCCCACAGTAACTATGAGGTGGCGGAGTTGCTGAAGTTCTGGATAGAGAGGACAATGGAGATATACCCTGTGGAAAGAGAGAGACCTAGTCTGGGTTTGATTCTCGAGAGGACTCCGGAAGTAATAAGTGTGCCACGCTCAAGTAAAAGAGTAGAACTAAGAATGGGTAACGGGAACGGCACGTTGACCACGAATCTGGGAGTGGTGTGGAAGTTGCTCAGGCCCTCTTGGTGTCCACATCCCCATGCGAGCCTGATCGAGGAAGTCACTGAGCGAGTGAGATTGGCGCCGACAGAGGATGAAGATTTAGCGACCTTGAGTATAGTACATAGACTGATCCTGCCTCATATGAAGGAGTCAAGTGAGATGACGAGTGGAACAGGATCGGTAAAGAAGATGGAGCCAGGCAGTTGTCTTGACTCGACGTGTGGGAATGGCGAGCACACCTGTGATGGACGATCATGTGTCAGGATACAGTCTTTCCAGAAAGAAGACCTAGTCACCTGGCTTGAAGATATCACCGAAAGGGAGAAAAGTGAGATACAGATAGTGGCTGAGTGTTACGCGAGTACCACTGTGAACCTAGCAACAGCTCTGGACTTCTTCTCAAGAATGTGTAGTCTCCAGTCACTGGAGAGGCTAGAGTCAGAACACCACTTGGTGACTGCGTTGAGCGTGGAGTCATGGCCCGGAGTGTTGCAAGTGACCCAGAAACACATCAAGAGTTGGAAGGTTGGACTCGAAGCGGAGATGGGATTTCCCATGAGCGAAGCCTATGGACTGCCTCTAAATGCGAAGTCTCTAGTGGGGTCAGTGATGACCAACCTATGTGGCAGCCACTATCCATTGCACATGGCGATGGTAGAAGTGTCCAGCCAGAGGGTATTGATAGACAAAGCCTTCTCAGTGCCCAAATGTGTAAGACTAGCTCGGATGTCACATCATTCACACAAGCTGTTGAGGAAGATCCGAGGAACAGTGCCTAAAGAACAAAGGGATGACTTGAGTGAAATCTGGGGTGAAGAACTTCTAGGCTTGGAGAGCGAAAATACAAGTGACCTCGAGATACAAAACGTGACTGGGAAACCCATGGTAGGTGCCCCAAACTTGGGAGAAGTCGACGTGATACACGAGAAGATGATGGAACTTGAGCCTCTCCTAGAAGCCTCGGGAGAACGCAATCTTAGGAGCATCGACCTCACACACGGGGATTGTCCGTGCCACTGTCTGGCGCAGACAGTGTGGTACCCAGTCCAAGCCAATCTCTGCCTGATCTGGGATGTAGAAGAAATCAGGTCGTTGGGACTACCCGAGCATCAACAAAAAGTGACCATCTTGGTGGTGAGCACAATGCTGGCTCTACGATGTATGGAAGAAAACATAGCAAAGTATCGAGAATCGAAGACGCCAACCGCAGAGTCGATTCACGCGATAGATTACAGCAGGAGACTTGAGTTGTTCGAGACAGCATGCAAGGTGTTCGCCATACCAATGGAAGTCAGACACGTGTGGAGCCGCTTGAGATTCTTTCCTTGGTTTCGCGCGACGTTAACATCCTGGTTATATGTAGCGACGAAGTATCACATGAGGAAACATCAAAAGGAATATCGACAATTCCAGGCCGAGATAGGACCAGATGCCTTCAAAAGACCTCTGCTGACCCATCGAAATGCGATCACGACGGGGTGGAAAAGAGTGGGTAGGGTATCCAGAGACAACACTAGAGCGAGGGAGTCAATACTGGAGGAGGACCTGGCGAAGAATGTAAGCCTGAGTCTTCACAATTCCTTCTGTTTGAACCGGGAGTCAAAGGACAAGAGCTTACCGAATCAAGCGAAGAGATTGCAAGAGCAATGGGAGTGGATGCGATCCTATGAACAGCTGAAGGCTTGGGAGGAGATTGTGATCAGCTCCGATGACAAAGAGGCACTATTGGAACAGATCACAGTGTCAAAAGTATCTGGATCGGGTACCTTGAGGGCGAAGAACACAAGGTGAGCCGGTGGCTCAAAAGGAAAAATCTAGAGTCTTGAGAAAAGGGGGCTCGAGGGTGAACTCGGATGAAATCTGGGTTCACGAAAAAGAAATTTTAACAAATAAGATATTGTTATTAATATGCTAGATCTATTATATAAACCAAAATGCTGCATGACAATTTCCTGATTGAATAGGACAAAAGAAATTTTAAATCACCAGCTTAAAAAGCGGGAATTCATAAGGTGCAGGTGTGTGCAGATTTTGATTGCTGTTTACCGATAGTGTGAAAATTTTATATGGTCGTGAATTTTGGAAGGTAGATAAACTTGAGTCTGCTGCAAACTTCTGTAAATGACCACTGGCACTGTATCTTGAGTGACACTCGGGCTTCTGGGGATTCACTGACAACGACAGCACGCGATGAGGACATCGATCTTGAGTCCGGGGAGTATGTGACAGTCGGTCATATCTGGAAGTTTGACCTTGAGAGACACGAAATTACGTAATTTTGGAGTGAAGTTTTAATCTTCAAAATTTCGAATGGAGCCTGTCATGCTCAGTTTTCTCGTACCAACTGAAAACAAAAAGTGAAAAATCAGAACATCCGAATTTACAATTGCGGGAAATTGCTCAAGAAAAACAGCGGGAAATTGCTATTCGCAATTTCCAGATATAAAATAAGACACGAGTAGAGCTGTCTTATCCCGAAATAGGAGGAGAGACGATAAATAGAAGAAAGAACGACTATTCGGAACGAACTAGAGTGAACCTTCAATGGAAAGGTGGACAGCTTGAGTGTCCCAATGGTTCATACAAAAACTCAAATTCTAGAGCCAGAACTTACTTCTGTTACCAAAACTGACCAGTATCAAACTTGTTTAGTTATATTACCTGATTCTTGAGTTGCTTACCAATTTAATTACTCCCTGTACTCGAGTACATCAACATGTGAGTTCCCAATTTAAATTTCTCGAGTGTGTTTTATGATTGTTATGTTGAGATAAGGCGAGTTTTAGGTTGATCCATCTGAAATGGATCAAAGTTTCACTGTCCAATAAAAAGTAACTTAACGGATTGTTCCAACCCTGTTTTTAACGGCGTTCATGTATTTTGGGTATCTTGAGACCTAAGTATGGGGACGTTCTTATTTTCTAGAGTGGGGGGATATTTTGGTAGTAGCCTTCAAGCTGTAATGGGTTCTAGTCTCATGTCGCAAGCGAACCGAATTGGCTCCGACCGTTCTTGAGGTAGAAAAACACAAGAGATAGTGTCCCTGACTCTAGAGCCAATGGTTATAGGGCCTATTTTTCTTAAGCCTCATATGTGACTGCAGTAGGCGACTGTTACAGAAAGAATAGATTGTAAAATGGATTGTAGAGAAATGGATTTTAAAAATAAATATCAAAAAAGAAATGAAAGCAATAAAATTTCATCCTGGTTTTTCATGGGTGGAGGTTCCGGCGGGGATAACCGGGTAGTGGGGGAGTATCGCGACTTGACGAGCTTGTCTCTAAAATCCCGGGCCTTCTTCTTACAAGCGTACCATTATGAGCGTATCATATCACATGAATTTATTTAATAAGTTTATCACATTAATTAGGCTAATTGTATTTAATTATATTGTAATAAAAATATATAACCAAGATAAGTTGTGTGACTTACACTTGCTTAATAATATTAATTATTATTTTGCAATTAAAGTGTTCTTTTTTGGTTTATTTTATTATATTGTAAATAAATATATAACCAAGAAAAGTTGTATGACATACACTTGCTTAATAATATTAATTACAATTTTGCAATTGAAGTTCTCATTTTTTTGGTTTATTTTTAATGCCATAGTTAAGTGATAATCCATTTCAAGATTATGTAGTAATGACAAGAGCTGGTAGTATAAATAGTAACAAATCGGCATCAACAGTCAACTCGGCCAATGTAAGCAAGCGAGGGTCGGTTCAAAGAGGATCAGCGGCACCTTCTCATTTAGACGCTGACTCTCAAGCTGGCTTCAGATGTATGCTAAATTGAAGTTAGATTATTTTTTGTTAAGTTGTCTGATCCGAAATTACTTTTGTTTCAGCCGATTCTATTATAAGCGCTGATTTGCATGGAGAAAGATGTAGTACCGTCTTGGGCATTGGGTCCATATTTAATATCCGACGAAAGAAAAAGCGAGGCCCAGGAAATGCTACAGTGCAAGAAGATCCGACTTCTCATGAAGTCACTTTCACAATAACAGTCAGTCAGGCTGTTCCGACAGGTAGGTCAAACTCTTCAACTGAAAAACCTAATTTACTGAAATTGTTGTCTTTTCCTATCTCCATGTATCCTAATAGTTGTTTGATTCGGTAAATAAATTTAACATGAATTTGTAGATTTTCTTAAGATTAATGAACGTATTGAGTACTCTTCTTCTATAGGGCTGATTTTTTGTTTGTTTTTTTTTCAGGAAAAGTCCTAAAATTTGTTCACACTAAATTTTGGTTTTTCGCGGTTTGACTTGTGATTTCTTTACAATAGGTAAAAAGTTTAACCTATTAATCCAGTTTTCTCAAATTGGGTTAATTTTAACATAAAAGTGTCCATCAGAATGTCCTCTAAAAGTTCAAAGAGCTTTAAGGCCATCTAATTTTTTTATTCGAAACTCAAAAGTTAAAATAAGAATTTAAAATGTTAATTCAAACTTTTTCGCACATTTTGTGCATCATCAGGAATAAAAATTCTTTACAATATTTACAAAACGATCAAAGACCTAAAAAAAAAATGAGAATCATGTCTAAAAATGCTCGAAATTTTTTTTGACCAATCAAATTTAAACAACTGTAATTACATAATAAATTACGTAATCATTAATAACATTTTCCTGTAAATATCTGAGATTTTTTAGTTTTTGTTCTTTCATTGTTATATAATTTCGATTTAGGAATATTTTCCAATTCTGACATGTCAGTTTTTTGAATTTTAGCCATGTTTTACATGGACTATAATTTGAGTGTTAATTCCTGGCTCCTGAATTCATCGCGTGTGTTGATTCTCGGCCTCTCCCTCCAAATATGCAAAGCCTCTAGTTGAGTAGCTTCTGAGTGTTGGCTGTTTGGTCTATAATCTCTGACTTCAGCTCAGCAGCACCGCTTACCTCCTTATTACATTCTAACAAGTGTTGCCCCTACTAGGGAGTCCCCTATGCGGTGTTCATCGACCCTCGTGGCTAAATGTTGGACTGTCTGGCCGAAATAGGTGGAGCTACATCCACTACATGTAAGCTTATACGCCACTTTGGATCTCAGTTCACGAGCAAAGGAAGTTTTGAGGGATGCCAAGCATGTTTTCACTTTTCTTGTTGTAAAAATTATTTGTGCCCTGGATTTTTGCCGAATCTTTGCAGCTAATAGTTGAGATGGATTGCCTCGATATTGCATTGTAAAAAGGGGGGGGGGGGTTGAGTTTTTCAACCATTTATCATTTCTCGGTTCTGATGCCGTCACCTCTATATTTTTCTTTCCCTCAATGATCTTGTTAAGAGTTTCAAAAACTACACTGTCCGACCAATGTTTCGGATATTGATTTTCAATCCATTGTTTCTGATTTTTTTTCCAATGCCCGGTCAAAACTTTCCCATATTGAGGTACTCTGAAAACCCTATGGACCGTTCCTTCAATATTTTTTCTTTTGTTTAACAAAGGTGCGCAACCTCTAAAATTTAGAATGGTGCCGGTATCAGTGGGTTTTTGGTACCACCCACATGTGATCTTTTTTCCTGAGTCCACGTTGACATTTAAATCCAAAAAGGCCAAATTACCGTTGCTATCAAGTTCTTCTATGGAGAACTGCAAGTATGGATGCAATTTATTGGTAGCCTCGAGGACTACCCCAGGATCACCCTTGAAAGTTCTAACTATGTCGTCCACATAATCTTAGAAAAACTTAAACACCATTCTCAGTCCGATTTGCTTCTTGTTTTTTTTTTGCAAGTTATGTAATACCATACTGTTTCAGCGATGTCTGCGTATTCGAGTTCCGATATGTAAACACACGCTAAGTGGTACCATATGAAACAAGCTTCGCATTCTAACCCTTTAGTTCGATATGTCACCTTTTTCTGACATCCAGGGCAGACTTTCTCGTTATCCTCATTTAGCACACTCACTTTGGTACTTCTTTCATTAATGCTGGTTCGTATTCTTAGAGCCACAAATTGGCCAGTATTACTTCAAGGGAGGAGCTCATTGCTAAACCGCCTTTTTGAGCGTACCACAAACCAGTGTACCTTACTCACTGCCAAATTTAGTAAATTTCATAGTTTTGCGAGATATTTCCGGAGGATTGATTTGCTCATATAATCTCCTCGGGGCTATTTCAACAGCTTCCTTGAGCGGGACATTAGTGTATAAACTCTTTACATCAAGGCAGATTATACTCTCATTCAGAGTCCAACATCAAAAGTTAAAGATTTTTGAAAAAACAAGTTTTTTTTTTTTTTTTCAGTTTCCTTGCGTAATTGCCATGTTTGTAATTGCGAGGAAAATGCAACGTTTTCTTGCCGAAACAGATTTTTAAAAAATATTCTTTCACGTTCTTGAGATAATGCTCTGCGTGTTTGCAGACGAGTCTGAGAAACTGAACCCTCTCGTGGGCGTTGACCGAGAACCCACTGAGTCATCGATAAGCAACAAGAAAAAGAAACAAGCTGAGGCCCCTAAGCCCATCCAGTACTTCCACTATGCTTATCATTTGATCCCCCCTGATGACGGCGAGGAGGAAACAGTAGCTGATGTGGTGACATTTCCCACAGCAGCTAAAGTTTACGGAAAGGGAGCAACTGTCAGTGAGAATCCGGGTGTAAAAACATGGCGCGAGGGAGAAAAAACTTGGTTTACATTCCAACACAAGTAAAAGCTTTAACACGTTTATTTAAGTAAGAAAAAGTAGTGTGTCTTGTTTTTAACCGCCTAATTTACTTCGTGAAAGCAAAGTGCATTAACTTTGATTTTTTTTTCGGCTTAAGCATAAGATATCAGCTAATCGTTTACGCTCTCGGAAAGTTATGATACGAAAATAAGTCATATTTTTACTCTTGGCTTCGATAAGTTACGCTCTGCAATAATGTGACTGCTGGGCCAACCTTGGCGCTTGATGACGCTAGTTAAAAGGGTGGCAAATATAAATGTCCATTTTTTGGCTTGGTTGATTGAGGTTCAGCGGTCTGTTGCCTGTTATTAAGAAAAATAACCTCTATTTAAAATGTCAATCGCTGAATGTCAATTGGCTGTTTTTAGTCACAAAATCTCCGTGACAAAGGAGCTTCTCCACAAGTTATTCGATCACACTCTAGAAGTGAAGGTGTGGAATAGCAGAGAAAAAGTTTCATCAACCACCAGGTAACAGGTGTCATTCATGCACCAATTTTATATAACAAGTTTAACTGGAGGTTTTTTTGCGTATAAAATATGAATTCATGGAGATTTTAGGGTAATTGAAACCCTTTAACGAAACCCTATATTGAAACCCTTATAGACAATTCAATTAGTGCTTTTATAGAGGAGGGACGGTTGAAGTACATACCTTTAATGACAACGCATTAAATGCTGACTTGACCTAATTCCTGCAATATTGTCTACTGATGTATTTATATAATGCTGGTATGGGCCCTATCCAGCTTGTGCACGACCGTACCTAAACGGAAGGGCCCCTTTTATAATTTACCTTTTTTATTGAAACTGGAGATATCAATTATAGCAGTATGATGGGTTTATATGTGCAGACTTTTTACTAGATAAAAGCTGTTCGTATCAATAAAATAATCAGAGATCTGTTACTGTAGCTCAAATGACTTAATTGAGTTTCTTAAAGTCATTTTTAAAGCGTAACTAAATGAGAGATGCTGAATAAAGGCTCTTTTTCAAAGATTATGTACGAGATAAAATTAGAATGAATAAAATGAAAACTTTACCACGCAACTGGTTTTACAGGTTCGATAGACCAAAAGGTTTCCGTTTTCCTGGACCGAAGCCAGGCGAGGATCCAGAGGACATCGGGGGAGTGAAACCGACAGTGTTCAGCCAGTCCAGGGATTTCGTCTCTTTACAGCCTAAGAAATACTTCAGCTTCAGAGATGACGTCTATTATTCCAAAAGGAGTACGTAAATTTTTGATCTTTTTGGTGTGTTTACTTGAAGTTTACTTCTGAAACTATAAACTGAAAATCTTCGGCTTCAAGAAAACTATTCGTCTGTCAATTTTTGTCGGCTTACTTGTCACAGCTCAATTTTGTTACGATTCAAGAAATATTTTCTAGGTTAAATTATGTTTTTTTTTGTCATTTACAGTTCCTAGATGTAAATGAGCGGTTGTTTGTTTGGGGTTTCAGGAGACATCTACAGGATGTTGCCGCATGAGAAAGTGGAGCTGGAGAAGAAGTTTGCAGACTGGGCAGACACCAACCCAGAACTCATCCCCAAAGCACCCGGAACAGGACTCCCCATGGACGACAAGAACCCGAACGGACACAAGGTACTGCTGAAAGTTTGAAGGTTGCCTGCATTTTTAACCGACATGTTATAACCCAGGATTTCTAGAACCCGGACGCCAATTCTGCATGAGAAAAAACATTTACCGAAGATGAGCGAACTTGATTGTATCAAACTCTGGAAATCAGTAAACAAAACACTAAAAGTCATATAATATATTACCCTTGCGATAAGCGAGGGTATTGCAATCGGGTACTAGACTATTTTCCCGTAAACAACTCTGTCCACGACACCTCTAGACTTCTTCACCTATTCGTCCTCTTTGCAATTCCTACTCCTCTCGTTTGCAAATATTAAGCATGTTTGAGTCTGTTATTTTAAATGTCCGTCCTTTTCAAAATTTGCTTTTTATGTTGGTTGTGATTTTTCCAACTCGACTTGTTAAAATTTAATTTTTTTTGTGTCCTTTTTTTGGCCAAATAGGCTTCGGCCTATTTTATATCAGCATAGTGGCCTAATTTCGAGTAGTTTCAAGGGAAATATACTTTTCATGCTCACCTCTGTATCGTCAAAAAGCTAAAAATCCTAATAGAAATTATAGTTCAAGTTTTTCATGACCAAAATTTGTTTCGACTTTTTTTGTTTTTTCTTTTTTTTTGGCTTGATAAGTTTCGGCCGATATTATATAGGTTTCATGGCCGCTTATATCGGATAATTTGTTTTCAAGAAGGTAAAATTTTCTTAATAATCTGCGAAACTTATCCAGAAGAAATCCCATCAAAAAGGCCAGCTACCTGCCTAACAATATTAATTCACTGGTTTTTATAATAAGTCATTTTTGTCTTGCTTAGCCGACTGGGTTAACCGTTTTCTTTTCCTGATTTTAAACTCTCTGAGGAGCGTGTCACGGAAAAGACCTTCTCTAGTACAAAATAATTTTTGATTGTCTGTTCAGGGTTTGGAAGAGTCAGTGTACAATATGGGGGGAGATGGTGGCGCGGGTGGGGATAGAGAGGATGGCAGTCCCTCTGGCAAGATCCCACACACCATTGTCGGATATCAGACCAGTGCAGCTGAACTGGAGGAGAATATGAGGCAAGTCGAATTAATGACTGCATGCTTGGTTAGAAATTTGGATCTCTTTAACTATTCCCAACTTTTCAAGTATTTGCAAGTTATTAGTATCATGGAAAGGTCGCCATTTTTTAAGTCTTGTTTTCTTCTCTCAGTAAAGCTTTTTTTTTAAAAAAAAGGAATACATTTTTGGGTTCAAGTTTCAAAAAGTAGATTGAGCAAGAATCAGTTAAATCGCGTGAGAAATATGAACATCAGTAATCTAGTTATTTGTTTTGGAGTGTTGGTGTCCTACCATGATCCGTGCTCGGTGCCGAAGTATGAGGCAACATTTTTCAGACCAGAAAAAAAAAACAGAAATGCATGAAATTCTCGAGCAAAGAAACTACAGCAGTTCTCCATAAATAGCTGAGCAGCTTGTTTGTTGGTCCTTCAGTCGTAATTAAATGATCTTAATAACTTGGTTATGTGAGCAGGACCTATAGCAGACTGGGTAGATTGGCAGCTGCCAGTGACCGACAGGACAAGCCCATTGCCACCAACAAGGCCATGTCAGTCGCATCCTCAAAGGGAACTAGGAGGAACTCAGCCGCCAGCAGTGAGTAGTATGACAGGGGGGGGGGGGGTTATTCTCATGTAAGAAGGTTGGAAATACTGAAAACCATTTCTAACAATTTGAATTAGGCTTTCAAAAGTTCAGAAGAAATGACCTTGGAAATCAGTCAGTTTTGGACAGCCGATTGATTGAAAAAATTAGGTCATTCAGTCCATTCGGCCCGAGAAATTTCCCTGCACCATTTTCAGAATTCGACCTTTTTCAATATTCTAGGTGATTATCTCATAACAGAAGGATTTTAATGAGTGATAGTTCTCAGCCAATGAGCCTCTTTCAAGCTGTCCAAAGCTTAAGACTTTCGAGTTTTTGCATACTGAATTCTGATTGGAGTCTATAATGTTTGGAAATTTGGTCCCTCTGGCATGAGAAACTCCTACGAGCTCTTCTACTGTTTGCCACGAAAAAGAAAGAATTAAGATGAATAATGGCTACAAGAAAGCTATTAGTGCATCCGGATGAGGCTTTTTTAAACTCTCAATCCATGGATTCTATGGCTTCATGAAAATATGAAGGTGTCAGATAAATTAGATGTACCATGGAGGTCATGAAGAAACCTTTATGAAACAGATTTTTATTAAGAGTCGATGAACTTAGTTCAGACTCTTATATAGGTCGTGATGATTTTTTCCCCGAATTTTTCAGGAAAACTCACGCTCAAATTTAGTTTTTCGCGAATTGACTTTTAAGTTCAGTATTAAAAGAAAGGCCAACCCCAATACCGAACAGCGAAAATGTAAAGGTAATGAAAAACGTGATCGACTTCTATTTTCGAAAAGGGAAAAGGGAATTTAATTATCAGGTTTCCCAGCAAAATATAAATTTTACCCCTTTCTCCAGTTTTCTCAAATTGAGTTAATTTCATCAAAAACATGTCAATCATAAATTGTTTGAAAAAATTCAAGGAGCTTTACGGTCTTTTTTTCTGTCTGTTTGCTATTTTTATTAATATTTGAGGATCTAAGATTTTGTGAGGGGCGGAACTTGATATTTTAAAATTATTTTTCCGAGCGCTGCCGAAGCACAATAAAACCCTATTTGGACTAAATTTTCTGCGCCGCTGTCAAGTTGGTGAAAAAAAAAAACATTTCAAAAATGCTCTTTTTGATAAAAAAAAAAGTTTTTTTTTCGCCGCTCACTCCTCTTCAAAATTAGTATATATTGGCGCCAAAAGCGTTTTTTCAAAAGTTTTAGGTTTGGTCGGCCAAAAATGGGTGCTATAAAATATTACCTAAAGGGCACAGGGGATCGAATCCCTGAGGAGAGAAGAGAGAGAGAGGAGCCCCTGAATAATGTAAAAATTTTCCGTGAATCTACACACGCTAGTTTAATTGGGATTGAAAGATGGATGGCCTGCAGAAATAGGCCATGAATCAAGGGCCTGGCAAAAGGGCAATTTTTTGTGGAGAAAAGTCTTGCTTGAGTATGCAGAAAAGTTTTGCTTGAGTAGTCTAGCCACTTGATTCTTGGCGTATCGCGTACTACTGACGGCGATCATTTTTTCAATCCCAATACGAATCAATCTCGATTCATTCGAGAAGTATACAAACTATCCAAAAATAGAAAAATAAGGCCAGAAATTCGGGTTGACCGAAAGTCATCTTCACATTATTCCATGCATGAAGAGCACAGATAAATTATTGTCATTCAATTTTCGTACAATTCCTTAAATAGGTTGGAAACAGATTTGAACTGATTTCTGCGGCTATTTAAACCCAATGAAACAGTCTGGTGATGACGAAAAAAGTTTGTCATACAATTTCCAAACGTAATTTTCTTTGATGAGAATTCTTTTGACAGATAAATTGTATGGGATTACAGGATTTTAGGTTTTTCTAAAAAATGATTTGCAGAATATTATATAGACTCTGAAAATTTTGAAGTTAGATTATTTACAAATATCGATATCTCGAAGGTTATAAAACTTTTCCATTCGTTTTTTTTTGGTTAGTTTTTGTTACGACAGTCACTGAAAGTGACTACAAGGAACTGTGTATTTTCTACAGATTTTTTTCGCCCGATTATGACGTCCTTAAAAAGCACTTTCAGCCGTGTTTCGGATTCAGTAAAATTGTCTCAGTTTTCCGAAAAACTGGTTTGAATTTTGAAGAGTCAATGAACGCAGTGAAGACACTTTTTTCAAGTGTCTTAAAATTTGATCACGCTCCTATTTGATTTTTTGCTTTTTGAGTTCTTCAATCTAATTTCAATTCATTTGCTAAATGAAAGACAAAAACGCTCTCCAATAGTGAAATCGGAAGTGGCGCGAAAAAAAAACGTGATTTAGATTCAAATTCGAAAGTGGACTTTACTATATTTCCAAGTGGAATAAAAAACACTCTTTGACCCGAATTTCGAAAATTGAAAATGTTCAAAAATTAGCCAAAATTTTTTTCTTTGGGTTCATTGACACTTTTCAAACTTTCTGTTGGCTGCGTTACTAGGTTCAAAAAATGCAAAATGTGATTGTCCAAGAAACGATGTAAGATTCTAGAAACGAAAGTTAACCATAGTGTTAAAAATTAATTAATTAATTTCGAGTGAGATTATGATACAAACTAATGTAAATGTTAATAGTTCTTTTATGATGCCACGAATGGTGATGACTTCTGATACCACCTAGTTAAGGGGGGGGGGGGATAACTTGAACAATCTCTTATGTTTTACAGGAATGTCTCGCAAAAGTGTGAGTATTGCCCATGGTGGCAAGAAGGGAGGAGGGGGCATTGGGGCTACTTCACTTGACAGGGCGGTGGATGAGAGGAATGCGCATTTCCACAAGTACGGACTGACGTCAGTGTCTGTCAGAATGTCGATGCTCTTTGCTGGTCAGTTTCTTTTTTATTATTTCTCTACAACTCCCTTTTTTTCTTGTTTAGGTCTCGGTTTTGCCAGAATGCTTTACCGCTGATAGTTAAAAAATTTTTCCCGCTTACTATCTTAATTTTTTGGGTTCACTTATAAAACTCGATCTTGAAGCGGATAAAACGTTCTTAGGCCTTGAAAAATGCTCTTAAAAGTGAGATATGGCCTCATTTTAAAGCCCTTTTTCGTGATAAAGAGTAATGAACGTAGTGAAGACTCTTATATAGGTCTTGCTGATTTTTTTTTCAGAAAAAAAATATTGATGCACTTAAATATAATGCACTTTTTGAGTTCAATTGAAATTCATCTGCTGAAAGTTACGTAAAAAACACTCTCCAAATACGAACATGGAAATGGCACAAAAAACTTGAACGATTAGTTGAGGTTTTCTTAAAGAAGTTCAGTGTTTTTTTATGTTCACTTGCGTTCATTACTCTTTTCCAATATTCGATTGGCTATGTTTTGGATTTGAAAAAGTCATTTGAATTTTATCAAGATGAACAGGTCTGAGTTTTTTTGTTCCTCAGACTTCATTTAGCGAATAGTGAAGCTATGCAAATCATTTGGAGTCACTCTTATTCAACTCTTTTTTTTTCCTGCTTGGTGCTCTTTTTCCTGCTTGGCGTCGTTTGGCCATTACACCCTCGAAGCGAGTGTATTAGAACGAATCTTCTTTGAATTCAACCTAAGTCTCAAATACTGGTGCCACTTTTTGGCCACTTTTACGTCTTTTTGATAGCATGTGCTTGGACATTCAAATAGTAATAAGATAACACTGTTTTGGTGTTTGTATTTGGTGCCACTTTTGCTGAATTATTAGCATATGTAGCTGCTTTATTCGTGAATAGTGTTTGTCGGTTGTTAAGCTTGAGTGGATACTGCGTGTGAATCTAAATCTCTTGATTGCACTAGGTCGCAGATTCGAATCCTACATATAGACTAGTTTTTGCTTCAAGGCTTATTTCTACTTTTTCTTATTTCACTTGATAGAGCTGCTTTTTGGTCGTGTTCTCGCAAGTGTTTGAGAAGCGCAGCTTGGCCTCTCTGTAAATTTTAAAAGCGTTTCAGAAACAACAGCTCAATCAAGTCGCTTTAAAGTTATATTTTCCTAGAAGTTGCAATTTTTTCTCAAATATGGATGTTAAATTAATTGTAGTTTCTTCAGTTGCAGAGAATGTATCAAAGGCTATCCAGTCTGTTTGAGGATAGTCCGTGTATCTTATTTCCCCTTGTTCTAGACTAATTTTTTTTTGAGCGAAGATCTTTTTTTTGCGACTCAAGATCGCTTTTTTGCTCCTGGAGCTTTCACCTGCTACCACTATTGCAGCCAAAATCGGTCAGGCTGTGATCGGCGTGCAACTAGAGGTTAAGTGAGAGCTCGTCCTCGTACACTATCATTGCCATGTCGGTGATAGTTTGTGAGGACGAGCTCTCACGTGACTTCTAGCTTCAGGTTGATGCTCCGTTTCTTTTGGCTGTGATAACTGGTTACAAAGTTCTGTGCTTCTTGTTTATCTTGTTTATTTAATTCGTCTACTTTTTTTTTGTTCATTTCACAGGACTGCGTTCAGTGACCAACAGACTCGACTCGCCTGCGGAAGATGTGAATGACATGTTTGTGACTATCTCTCTAGACGATGATCTCCTCAACGAACAGCAGAGAGAGGCACTCAACCCAATGAGTATCAAGATAGAGTCGACCTCTGCCATGCCAAACACGCCTATGACATACTCGGAGCTAAGGAAACGGTAGGATTAGCAGAATTCTTTCTTTCGCAGGTTTCATTGGTAGCCAAAATCTTAAGTAGCACAATTCTTAACCTATTATGGCGGCTTTTTTATGACACAAAAAACGCATTTTTTTTGTTTGTGTTAAAATACGAGTTCAGTTTTTCACACAAATATGTCGCACATTTTTGTGAAAAATTTTTGCATTAATTATATATCACATGATGTAGCTACAGTCACCGGACATAGACGTTGCAACTTTTAGTTTTCAAGCAAGAAAATGAACGAAGATTTTTTCAAGTTTGACTGAGATGCGGGATGAAACTTTTTTTTGACAACAGCCTGATAAAAAACCATAAAAAATTGTTTTAAGGCGTCGTTTGGCCATTAAATTAGAGGGCGACAGTTAGTGCCAAAAATTCCCTGTAAACAGCACAAGCAGTTTGAAACTTTGGACCTGAAATTTTTTCGTTGGAAAGCTAAGTATCTCAGCTAGGCCCTCATATCAGTTTTTCCTTTTTACACTAGCGTTCAGCTTAGTGTATTATTACGAACCTTCTTTTTTTCTAACCTAAGTGGCAAATAAAAGTTCAATTAAAGTGTTCACTTATTTAGAAATTTCACTGTAGCATTGGAAATAGCATAGCATCTGTTTTCTGCTTATTTGTGGCTTTTGTTTGGTACCTATTAAGCTTCCGTGGCTGAGTGGCTAGTGTATGAGACTATCTAGGTTGCAGGTTCGAATCACAGACGTTGCCAATTTTTTTAAACTGATTGGAGGCTTATTTCTAATTTTGCTTATTGCACTTTATGCAGCTGCTTTTTGTGTTCTCGCTGGATGTGTTTAAAAAGGAATACAAAAAGTTGCTCAGCTCCGAAACTCAGATTTTTGCATTAACTCAGATTTGATGCATTTTGCTATCTAAATTGCTGACTTTTTAGTCAACTTGTGTATAAGAGCTTAACAAAGTTTTCAGTTCTTTTATGTGAAACATAACTTAAATGAGGACCTAGCTGAGATTCTTAGTTTTCCAACGAATTTTTTTTCTAGGCCTCAAGTTTTAATTTGCTTGTGCTGTTAACGGGGAATTTTTGACAATAACAATACTTCTCTGTCGCCCTGTTTAAAAGACCAAACGGCGCCTAAGAAACAATTTGTTACTGTTTTTACCCTGCTAATGTCTAATATAGTTTATTCCGTCAGAGGTGAAATTTTCAACCGTTAATCTTGATTAGTTGTAGAGAAAACGGCACAAACGTGAAAAAAAATCCGTTCATCTCGCTTGAAAACTTAAAATTGCAACTTCTCTGTCCCATGACTGTTTATCAGCATGCAATCTTGATCAGTTTCGAATGTCTGTGTCGTTTTCTTTTTGCCTTTTAAACCGACAAAGGGAAAGCTTAAGAAATTACGAAAATCAACCTATTTTCCATTGTCTTTTCCATGAGTTATGAACGTGTGTTCTTGTATAGATATTGTTGATTTCTTTTGTTTTTATTAGGTTTGTTTGGTTTAAAATTTATTCACACTCAATTTTCGTGGTTTGACTTGATTTCTTTCAGTTTACTTCATTTCTTTTGTTAAAAGGAAGGCAAACTCCACTATCGAATCAACAACCGCCAGTGGAATAGAAAATTTCCCGGGATGCCATATCTGCCTTGTAACAATGGAATGTGGAAAACAATTGGTAGGGCCTAGCATCAAAAGATCTAGCAAGATCAGATCTAGCAACATGCGAACAGCTCCCAGCAATAAAGATAAATGTCCAATTGCCGGATCCCATCTAAAATTTACTAAGCAAATTGGCAGAATTGGAGGACATGTCATACTACGACTCAAAAATGGAAGCGGGAATCGAATTATTCAAGGAAGTAAAGAAGAAGTCCCAAATGTTCAAAATCAAGAACAGAAGAGGAAAATAGCAAAACCGTTAGCGCTGAATATGAGGAAACTTAGACCTTCGTTAGCAAGAGTCATTGATGACCGGCTTATATTGAAAAACTCATTGATGAGTATAATTTCGTTCATCGGCTCAATGGTACTCCATGCACTTTTTTTTGTGGATCTACCACAAATGCAAAAGGGAGACGGGATGTTTCTAAATCACAACCAGAACTTCATCCCCTGAATGAAAACATAGTACCACTGAAGGAACATTGAGACGTTTATTACACCTTGAAACACCTTTCAGTAACCTTAAAGGTACTACTTTAAAGAATAGTATCATTTTAAAGAAAGTTATCATCTTAACTTTTAACACATTCTTGAAAAAATGTATTTATCCTTGTGCTGAGTTTTTGTAAACATATAATCTGACTAACGGACTGTTTGTGGAATTAGAGGGCTTCAAATATAACCCGACTCTTTCTATAAAAAACAATGGCAGAATGCAGAAGAATAGCGAACCCAGGTCAACTTTCAAAGGATGGTAGTATCACATCCCTAAATTCCATTTCTGTGATTCATTATTTGACCTTACTGATAACTTCGAGGCCCACTTTTGTTTATGCCTACGAGCTGAATTTACTTTTCAAAACAAGAAAATGTGAACTGGAAAATCAGTCAATACCATGAAGGAAGAAACAGGAAATAACATTTAAACACAAATATAAAAGGACAGATAAGGATTGATGATGAAAACAAAATGACTAAAACTCTGGTAATTTTGTTAAATAAATTTGATGAGTGTAATTAGCATCATATACTCATGGTTTATAAAAAATTGTAAAATCAATTGAGAGATATTCGCGAGAGTGATCAGCTTGATTAAAATTAAAAGCCTCTGCCTAAACTTCTTTCTTAGTCCTCTGAGCCTTCTGAGTATTACCGTCCTGACGATCTACGACATCCGGTTTATATATCTCTCGGGTTTTAAACTTTCCTCTTCATTTGGAAAGCGTTCCTTTAAAAGCACAGCAATCCTCTAGAGACCAGATAGAACAATACTGAGGTCTGACATAAAGGTCACAAAAAACGTGATCGACTTCTAATTTCGATAATGGAAATAAATTTTCAGATTACCCAGCAAAATAAGTTTACTTATTGATCCAGTTTTCTCAAATCGGATTAAATTGTTAAATCGGGTTAAATTGTCAAAAAAAGTTTCAATCGTGAATTGTTATACAAATTCAAAGAATTTTTTTCTTCTTCAAATTCAAAAGTTGAAGGTTTTTCAAAAAACAATTCAGGTTTTTTAAGATTCCGTGCGTTCATTACTCCTTTCTAAATGTCAGTTGGCTATGTTTGACGCTTCTGTATACCGATTTTTGCTTTTTGTGATGCGCAGTAATACTTTCTTTTAAGAAATTTGATTAGTCAGCAATAAGATTTTTCTTAAAAATTGTGTTAATCAGAAATTACTTGCCGCCGCTGAATAAAGTTTCTCGCGAAATATTGAATTAATTTACCTCACAAAGTTGTACGCTGTTTTAGTTAGTTTTTCAATTATGTTTCAATGAAGTGTGCTATTCTATGTGAATGTGGCGCTAAAATTTGCATATGCAAGGAAAAATAGTCTTAAGACCATGTTCGTTTAGTTTTTGTATGGGAAAAATGCAAGTTTCGTTAATATAATTTTTGTATTAAAGTTTGATAAAAATTGCTTTTATTAAATTGAAAGAGGAATCATTGATTATTTGACGATGTCGATCAGTTTGAACTATGAGCCTGCTTTTCGAATTGCGTTCTACAAAATGATTTGTTTTTACAGATGTCACCCGGCCTACTGCAGATACAAGTTCGGCAATCTCGACTGGTACAAGACGCCTCCCAAGGTTCAAGACAGGGACATACACTGGAATGATACCAACGTCGTTCTGCTCGGTAAATCGGAAATTAGAAATTCCCCTTCCTCACATTCTGATTTGACAAATAAAAAACAATTAATTAGAACAGTTTAGAAGAAAGTCGTTAAAATTGATTTTTCTCGGTTTAACATTTCATATGATTTCTTCTTAAGCTCACATCAATTTCATTTGCCATATGCTACAAAAATTACGCTCTCTAATATCAATCAGGCATATGGAGCAAAAAGTTATATCCTGCTTTCATTTTGCGATGCAAAACAAGAAAGCCGCTAAGTCAGAAAATTGTTTTGGAAATTTAAAGAGTTATAAGGCCATTTTTCTGCGAAATTAGGAAATGTACCTATTCTTTTGAGTGTATCAAATTCAATATAGGCAATTTTTTGGTTGGATGTGGATATAGAAAACCTCATTTTCTATGTGAAATGCAGTCATAATCTAACTCAAAATCTGCCTTTTTGATAATCATCTATTATCTCTTATTTTTTTCGTGGTTGTTATACGCAATGAAACGTCATGAAATTTGGCACCTCTTTAGGATTTCAATTAGTGTTTTTTAATAATCAGCATGTTGGTCTTTAGTTAGAGAAAAATTTATCAATTAATCCAGTCTTAAGGACATGTTTTTTTTTCGAAAAACAAGTCAGATTTTATTCGGTTTCCTTGCGTTCATTGACTTTTTTCTATTTTCATATCTGTTGGCTATGTTTGAGCTTACAGTTTATCTGAATGTATGTCCAAGTATTTCAAAATTGTCTTTTGATTTTGCAGCCTTAAAAACGGCAGTTCAACTGACAGATTTTGCCCCGCGACGGGAGTGATTTTTTGCTATCGTTATTTAGGAATGATGGACGCGGCTGAGGTGCGTGAGATCTTCCGAGGGGGTCTGTTCGAGGTGGAGATACACGACAGAGATGGTCGGAAGGTGAAACAGGAGAAGCCAGCGGCGCTGTTCGGGGAGGAGCCGGATGACGATAAGATATCCAGCATAGCACTTGTGGCCAGTAAGTTGCTGTTCCGACCGCTTAAAATTCTATTTTTCAAAGCGCTACTTTTTTTTGGCGATTGGGATCTTTTTTCCCGACCAGTCGAAGGAGTGCGAAACTGTCTAAGGAGTTTTTCAGCCAATTTGACTACCTCATAGAAAGTATGAAAGAGAGCAAGCGTTTTATCCAATGAAACCCATTCAGCCAGTTTTCGGATCTCAAAAGATATTTCAAAGTAGATATCTTAGTGCTAGTGTATTACTTGCGCAGAAAAATAATTTGTAAAAAAAAAATTGTGACTTTTCTACTGTCCCCTTACTCCAACGCCGACAAAAAGGTTACCAGCTATTTTATAAGGTTGTAGGTGCAGATTAAATAGGCTAAATATTGGGTTATTACCATGCATGCTAAATTTCAAAACACTCATGTAGTTGTTAAGTAAAATAAGTTGGTAAAAATCGCAGGTCGGGTGAAACGCTCGAAAAACCAAACTCTTAATTAGTTAGAACCTTTCAAAAGTTTCAATATACCATTTAGTATGTTTTTTTTGGAAGATTTGTTCAAAGTGATTAAAAGAAAAAATGCATTTTTGAAAAAACGCAAGATGAATGGAAAAATAGTTTCGGAGGTTTCGAAAAGATAGCTAAACATTAACTTATGATGCAGACAAGAGAACTGTGCACAACGCATTCGAGAGTAAATCTACGTGGGATCCTTTCGGTGTGGCCAAATTTGACCTGAGTGAGCTTCTGAGAGGGCGGAAGAGGTTGTGTCTCAAGACTCAGATCCAACAAGGACCTCTTCCCGAGTTACTGGGACTCCAGACGCAGGGAGGAGAGCCAGGAAGGATGGGAACAGGACAGGTGGTGGGAAACCCAACAGCCGTAGACGGACCAGGTAAAACGAGAAGTGTTAAGGTATTTGTTTGCACTAGCGAGCTAGTGAACGTAATGTCATATTACGAATTTTCCTCAAGTTCAAACTCAAATAAAAGTGCTCATTTGTTCGGTGGCGCTTTTGAAGCAATAGAATTATATCTGTTTACTTTTACTGCTTAGCATTATATCTTTATATCTGGTTTGTTGGTGGTTAGTGTTTGAGGATTTTCAAGTGACCATAGATCAGACGCTATGACCCGTGAATCTTAATCTCGTGGACGGAAGTTCGATTCCGGTTCAAAGCAGAATTTTCGTTAGTTTTACTTTTTCTTTTTTAAATTCATTTTTTGACCCTGTCTTTTTGGCGTTTTATCGATTGTGTTTGTATGAGAATTAGAATGAGATTGCACTATGATACTCTTTTCATTTTCAGGGCACTTGTAAGCTAAATTTAAAAAGATGAGATTGGGATAATAGGTTAACCATTTGAGGCAGGGACGGACCGTAATTAAAGATGAATGTACTTTTCGGTTTTAGTGTGATTTAAGGTTTTAGGAAGTGATTTTCCGAGCTCTCTGCAAAAGCATTCGTAAAAAGTGCAATTTCTGAATATGTGCCAATGTTATTTTGGTTTATTTGGAAGTTTTTCGACATCATCACTGATAATCATAGACATCGAGCCTTTGGGCTCCACCTTGTTAAATTCTTAAGGAGGTTCTAAACGTTAATTGTTTGTGGTCAAAATTATGTTGAGATTAGCCAATTGCTTGTCGTAGCCTCTATTTTAGTTTTTTAAGAGTAATGAATGCAGTGAGTACTCTTATATAGGTCTTGCTGATTTTTTTTTGGTATCAGGAAAAAGTCTTAAAATTTGTTCACGCTGTTTTAATTTTTCGCGGTTTGACTTGTGATTTCTTTTTAAGTTCATTGCATTTCCATTATTAAAAGGAAGGCAAAATCTACTATCGAACAGCAAAAGTGTAAAGGTCACGAAAAGCCTGATCGACTTCTGATTTCGAAAATGGAATTTATATATCAGATTTCCCAACGAAATATAAATTTTGCCTATTGATCCAGCTTTTTCAAATTGGATGAATTTAATTAATAAAGTCAATCATAGATTTTTCTACAATTTCAATGAGCTATAAGGTCATATATTTCTTTTCTCGGAAATTCGACAGAAAATGTGTATTCTACCAAAAAACACCAATCATAAGTGGTTTGTGAAATTCAAAGAGCTCTTAGGGCATAAAATTCCAAAGTTTTTTTTTCATTTCCTTGCGTTCATTACTTGTTTGAAAAAGCCAATTGGCTATGTTAATTTATTTTAGTATATTTGTGCCTATATATAGAGTCTGTTTCTCTGGCGTTATTTCTGTTGTTTCACTTATTGTACATGTTTCAGTGGATCTACCTCTGCCCGTGGGTGAATACCTGGAAAGTGGGGCTAGCATGAAACTCACTGTAGAAATCACCCGACTGTTGGCAACCCCCGCCGAAGTGGCCAAGAATGAGCTGCTTCCCGCCTCAGAAAAGGTAGCTTAACTGTCTCACAAGTTTCTAAAATGGTCCACTGTTTTCAAGAATTTTATTGCCGTTTTGCTAGCCTTGATTTGTTCTGGTCTCAAATATAACCTGATATTAAATTTTCAATATAAGCTCATTATAACCTGACATTAAAACTGATCAGTACGAATTTTCAGGTAAATATATTTTTTGCAGAGAAGATGATGCTTATCACTGATACAAATTGTTGTACAAAACTTGTTCTTGGCTTCCGCCTTCTTGGCTTCCATGTCTATTCATTGACCATCTCAATGCCTCTAAGCATGTGCTCTCTTTGTAACTTTCTATCTCTAACTCGCAACACAACTAACTGAAGAGCAACTGAGCAGACGATGAAAATCGTTCCGACAGTGTTCTGCAGAGTAATTCTATCTGGAAACAGAAACAACTGGGCTGCAAATGTCACTATTGAGGTTGATGTCTGAATAACAAAGGTAGCTATAATCGTAACTTTGGTGCTGCCTTTGATCACCGCAAATGAGGCGACAGCTTGGCTCATGAAACATAAGTAAACTAGTATTTTAGCCATTAAAGAGCAATCTGGATTTATTGTTCTGAAAGGCCGATAGTTCATTAGACCGAAAGCTCCGGTGCCGAAAATGAAGCCGAGATAGTTCCAGCTAGGGTTTATTTCATTGAAACTGCGGATATTCGTAAGTAGAAAAACGAAAGCAACACCAGAAAGAGTAGCCATTGAGACGCCAAGTAGACTTTTCATCTGAAGAATGTCGAGGGAGAAGAGAGCCTGTGGATTGCATATGAGGCCAGTGCCGATGACACCCGACAGCACCGAGGTGACGGAGAGTAGCGTGGGACACTTGCGCTCTCGGACGGTCTCGGCGACCACAGAAGAACACAGACAGAAGAAGGCATTTATGAGCATCGAGTCTGAAGGCAGAATGTAACGAAGTGATATGAAGTGTAAACCGTTAGCACCTCCCCCAAAAATAAGCCCATTGAGAAAGCTGAGATAAAGCTGTCGCTTGTGAAGCAATGAGTGAACTGAGAATTCGGTATCGAGCGATAATAAGGTCACAGATAATAAAACTCCATTTAGCCCGACCCAAAAAGAGATTAGCGAGGAGTTAAATCCAGTTTTGACGAACCCTAAACTGGCTGCTGAGTAACAAATGACATTGATGAGTAGCCAAATAATACCACGATTTGTTTCCCTCATGTCTAATAATATTGAAGATGATTTTCCCGTGTATCAACTTAACGTGTATTCTGCCTCAACTTTATTCTGCTCGAGTTGAAAATTCCCGCAAGCTAAACCGGTACCTGACAACTTGAGCGTGGTTAATTTACTCTATTTTCGGGAAAGGACTATCGATTCGATTGTTTTTCCTTTTACTTCGATTAAGTTTATACTGGTAATATATGAACCTAAATATGTATGTACTGGTAATTAAGAAACGATCACTGATACAAGTCTTTGGTATAAATATGGAATATTGTATAGCAAGAGGTATCAATGTTATATAGTCGGTGGCTCTAGTTTGTAGATTTGTGTGAAGTATCAGTTTCAGGCGTGCCTAGAGAACTCCTTTGAAAGCAACTTAACTTGTTAACTCAAAGGGGGATGATTGAAGGTAGATGAAATTGTTCCTGATCTTTCGCTTTGATTGATTCGAAAGCTATAAGAGAGTTCATTGTCATTATTGGGTACTTAGAGAAGCTCACCTGAAAGTCAATAAAATTTGAGGATCCACAGCTGCTAACAAACTGTTCCTGAAGATAAATTAGTTCATTCTATCTGAAAAAATGAAAAATCGATGAATATTAAATATAGTCACAAAGCTAGAAAAATACACGATCTAGAAGAGAAAATTCATCCAAGTTAAGATGCAAACTAGTTATAATTTAGGGGAATCGAAATAAAGGTTAGTGGAGCAGCTGGTTTTCTTAAGTCTACCTTTTAAAAAAATCACTGAAATTTTTTCAGCAAAGAAAAAAATTGCATCCGGATGCGAAGCACTCCTCTCGAGTTCGTTTAAAAGATTGTTTTTCTTAAAAAAAATTAAAGAAAACTGAGCTAGATACACAAACGAGCTTGCGAGCGTTGTGTTATACTGTCATATCAGTCTCCAACTGTGTTCCAACCAAAGGCGCATTCTTTTTCCAAAGAATTTGCGCGAAGATTATCGAAAACATTTTTGAGACTAAATGGTGAAAGGGATCTGCTCCTGCGATTAGCAAGCGTGAAAAAATCGAGACATCGTTTTTTAAGGTTAACCACTAGTTCAGCAAAATTTGGCCCACAGATAGTTTTTTTACAAACTCACATTCTTTTAATACTAGCGAACTTAAGTGAGCTTTAGTGTTATACTCGACTTTTCTTTTTATTCTAACCTTAGTAGCAAATATTGGTGCCGCTTTTGGGGCAATTTTACGTCTTTTTGATAGTATGTGCTTTTACATTCGAAAAGTAATAATTTAACACAATGATGCATTTTAATTCCTCAAATGAACCGAAAAAAGCTATTGGTTTCGAACAACATTACAATAATGAAAACTTGATTTCAGAAATATTCTAACTCAATTTATCTTGAATTTCATTATTTATACAAAATGTAATTTATGATTTCAATTTTGTTACATGCAAATTTGTGTGGATGCATTCAGTTTGGTATATTCCAAACTGTTACTTGCAAAATTGTGTCTATTTGTATGTGGTGCCATTTTTGCTGCATTGCATTGGCAATTTGTTAGCATATGTAGCTGCTTTGTTTGTTACTAGTGTTAACCGGTTGTGTAGCGCTCATGGCCGAGGGGTTAGTGTGTGAGACTCTAATTCTCGAAGGCGCAGGTTCAAAGCACATACGTAGCAAAGTTTTACTAATTCGAAGATTATTTCTATCTTTCCTTATTAACATGTAAAAAGTTGTGTTCTCGCTGGTGTTTGCGAAGCGCAGTTTATTGGTCGCGCATACATTACACAGTGACGGAGCGTAAAAAAATACCTATTGACGACTGGCAGGCGTCAGTTACCTTAATTCTACTCGTTTTTAACCGTCTAGACCTAGCCAGTTAGTTTTCTGGTGTGTTTAGGGCTAAGTAGAAAGTTACCATTTTTAGGCCATCAGTCAAACGACTTTTCATCAGCTTTCGTCTACATGCAAAAATAACCACATAGCTGGGACTCGGATCCCCAGACTACATGATTATTATTAAAAACACGGCTGGAAAACCATAATTTACTACGTTTTTAGTAACAGTTATATACTGAATCCATTGGAGATGGATCGACTCTTTCCTCTTTTCTAACTACTCATGCTAGCTACTCATTTTTGTTTGTTTTTTGTATGTTTCTGACTTTTTCAGCTAATTATCTTTTTTGTGCGTGGGTGTGTTTGCTTAATTTAAAAAATTAGAGCGCCAAAACTTCATAATCAGGTTATTCGAATGTTTGCCTGCTTTTTTTGCCACGAAATAAGCACTGCATATTATTTTGCTAACGGTTTTTTGTGTTTAAAATATGTTTGACTTTAATTGAAAATGTTCTTAATTTCTTCGTATAACATGTAATTTTACTGATCTATTTTTGATATCTATTTTTGTTGAAAGCTCTATTTGCTTCAATTTTTTTAGGCGGAAATTTTATTGGCGGAGTGACCTAGTTTTTGGGCGTTTAAAGGGAAAGTAGATTTTGAGATTTTTTGTCTCCGAACGGGTGGTGGGAGCATGAAACTTCAGAATTGCAGGACTTGACTTTCAAAAGTTTTTCATGACAAAATTTTGCCCCCGGCTCAACGACTGATTACCCAGATTGTACGGCTGAGTTTCCAGTCGATAAATGTTTCTGAATACGTATTCAACGCTTCAAATCCGGTGATTGTGTTTCGAGACGTGTTTTCAATAAGAAAATCTTTTCAGACCTTTTTTTGATGATTTTTTTAATTGAGTTTTTGAACATCTTTTTTGAGTCGATGAACGTAGTTCGGGATCTTATATAGATAGCGATGATGTTTTTTTTAATGAAAAGCCCTAATTTGTTCAGGCTCAATTTATTTCTTTAGCGGCTTGACTTTTAAATTTAGTTGATTGCCTTGTTGAAAAGAAGGCAAATTCCACTATCAACATGCGAAAGTTATAGGTTACGATAAACCTCATCAAGTTCTAATTTTCGAAATGGAATTTAGATATCCAAAATCCCAGCGAAACAAAAATCTAGCCTTTTGATCCAATTTTTTTCGAATTGTGTGAGTTTTGTCAAAAACTTGCACCCAGAATTTTTTCTAGAATTTCGATGAGCTATAAGGCCATCTATTTTTTCTTAGAACTTCGAAAAGAAAAATGATATTTTAAAAGATTTTTTTGAAAAACAATTAGATTTGTTCTGTTTACTTGCGTTCATTGACACTTTTTCACTCTTTGTCGGCTATGTTTATTAATATTAGGGGATCTATATTTCTTTATTCAAAATTTTGCCAGTCAATTTTTTCAAAAAAAATACCGGCCGTTTTTAACCATAAATTTGCGTTTTTTTGATAGCGCGCTTCCCTTAAAAATCAGTCTACATTGGTACCAAAGAAGTTTTCAGAAAATTGGTGCCAAAGGCGTGGTCGGCCGAAAATGGGGCCGACTAAACTTAGCCTTTGATTAATATGAAAAAAAAATTTCCGTGAATCTACACGAGCTGTTTTTTTTTGGGACTGAAAGATTGATGGCTTGCAGATATAGGCCATGAATCAAGGGCCTGGCGAATGGGTAAAATTTTTGGGTAGTAAAAAATTTACATGAGTAGTCTAGCCACTTGAATTGTGGCGTACCGCTCACTAATGACGGCGATCAATGTTTCAATAGCCAATACGAATCAATCTCGATTTATTTGAGAAATATACAAATTATCCGAGAAACGAAAAACCAAGCCAGAAACTCGGGTTAATTGCCAAACACATAAAATTCTCGTCACATTATTTCATGCATCAAGTGCACGGAAAAATTATAGTCATTCAATTTTCGTACAATTCCTTAAAAATATTGGAAACAAATTTGAAGTGATTTCTGCGGCTATTTAAGCCAAATGAAACAATCTGGTGATTGCGAAAAAAGTTGGCTTTATTTTTGTTGGCTATATTTTTGTTTTTTAGCTTGAAATTCTATGTTTGTGTGGTATCTCAAGTGATGTGAAGCTCGCTTCGCCTCTGTCATAAAAGTACAGTTGTTTTAGGGTTCTTTTTTAGTTTCACATGTTGACGAATTCTAATTTATCCTCATTAGACTAACTTGTAAGTCGCTTGACTCTTGAGCTCAAGATCGGGGTTTGAATTCGGGCACAAAGCAGAAATTTAGGCAGTTTTAAAAGAGCAGCTGCTTTTTGCCGTTTTAATCCTTGGTGTTTGCGAAGTGCAGCTGAGCTTCTGCGTTAAATTTGTCGTCTATTTTATTCTTTTATCCTTTTATTGCCCAATTGCAGCCGTCCACATCCTTAACCGGGATTTTCGAATCAGTAATTGAGCCCGCATCATCGGATTCTGAGTAATTTGTTCTAACAAATGTACTTATGATATCTGAGAAAACAGAACCTAAGATTTCAGTTTAAATTTCTGTTCAAATTGTTACGCCATCGTTGTTACGCTATTGTTAGATCTGAGATTTTCAAATAGCTTAAATGCTTCGCAGTGAATGTAAAATGTCTCAGGCTGTGTACCATGGTGATAATTTTTATCATGATTTTAAATTTCATTTTGCAAAACTTCAATAAGATTGAACCTCGAAAAATATTGAGCATTTTCACGGGGCTCCAGCTTCAACAAATGTTTTATAAACTCAGCAATAAGGTAAAAGAATTGTGTTATAGTATGAACTCTCTCTTTTTTTACACGAGCAAAGTTTGTTTTATAGTATAAACTCTCTTTTTTCCATCCTAAGTCGCAAATATTGTTGCGACGAAAGTATTGTTGCGACAAAATGTGTTCGTTTTGAAAGTGTTCGTTTTGATCAACAACCAGCTATTAAGTACAGCCAATGCTAAGGATATTAACAGAGACTATTATGTTACATATAGCACTTTAGCTTCAAGGTAGCATGGATCTGTAGCGCAGAGGTAGGGAAGGAGACCGGCAACAAAATAAAGAGGGTTCGAACCTGGGCAGGGTCGGATATTTTTAAAGAACTTTTTCGTATAATAGTTAATGCGTCCGCTTTATAAATTAAGGCATGTTGGTTGATATTTTTTTCTTTCAAATTGTCTGGTACTGCATATGCGTCATAATTGGCTTGCGTCACTTAGCAATGTTCTAGGCTGATAATTGGCGTGCGTCATTTAAGAAATTTGGTAGACTCAAAGTTTTACTCATTCAGTTTTTCCCAGTAGCGTTATCTGTCTTTATTTTGCTTGTGTATGCGAAGTTCAACTCGCATGTGTTAAAACCATTTTTTCAGAAACAATTTTGTTACAAAGGCAAAACTTTCACTAGTTGTACAATTGGTTTTCAATCCGGAACTCATGAATATATTTTCCTACAAATCTGTAAGAAATTGGATCTGCATATTTTTGAAACCTGAACTACTTCCAGGCCCAGCTCCTACTTACTCTGGTTGTGATATGCGTGTTTCTGAGTTTTGAGGCCTTGAAGTCTAATTCTGGCCGTAACTTAAGTGTTCTTTGACATGCATGAATTCATTTTTTTTCTGGGAAAACTTGAATATTCGTTTGTCTGATTCGATTCGCTCTCAAATTTTATTTATCGTGGTTTGACTTTAAATTTAAAGAAAGGAAAATTGCACTATCGAATAGAAAAAGTGTAAAGATCACGAAAGTGTGAAATTTTTTGGAAAAAAAAAGATTTTTTTTGCAATTTTACCAGCGGAAGAAAACATTTAACTAATGATCCAGTTTATTTTTCAAATTGAAGTATTTTATCTTGAAGTGTCAATCATAATCTGTTCATATTTAAAGAGCTCTTAGGTCATAAATCTTGTTTTCAATTGTTATCGGCTATGTTTTAAGTCGGCCTTATTTTCAAAGCTTTCAGGAAATTTTTTTCAAGCTCAAATTATTTATTTTTTCGAGGTTTGACTTTGATTTTTTTAAAAATTCAGTTCATTTATTTTGTTATCACAAAAGCAAATTCCAATTTCGATCAGCGAAAATGTAAAAATCACGAAAAACGTGATCGACTTCTAGTTTTGAACGTGGATTTTCAGATTTCCAATCGAAATAAAAATTTTACCAATTGATCCTGTTTTTTTTTCTTTCAAATTGGGTGAAATTTATCAAAAAAGTTATAACCACAAATTTTTCTGGAAGCTCAATAAGCTAGAAGGCCATATATTTTTTCTTGGAAATCCGGAAGAAAAAAATTAGATTTTCGAGTTTTTTTTTTAAAACAAGTCCGTATTTTTCTTCTTAATTGCGTTCATTGACTATTTTCCAACTCTCTGTTGGCTATGTTTTTGTATTGTAGCTTCAAAAAATATGTTTGTGTGGCCGACTCTGTCATAAAAGTACAGTTTTAGTTTCATTTTTTGACAATGCAAATTCTAATTTATACTTTGTACACACGGGTTGGATTCTTGCACAAAGCAGAAATATCATTTGTTTTACCCTGCCCTTCCTGATTGCACTGACTTTTATTTTTTCAAATTTAGTTATGATCTCTGAGAATAAAATTTTGGCTATGTTTTTTAGTTGGCCTTCATTTCTAAGCTTCGATTTTTATCATTTTACCAATTTTGACTAAAAGTGAGACGTTCTGTATTTTCATTTTTACGAACTCTGATTAAGAGTCGATGAACATAGTTCAGATTCTTATTGATAACGAAATTCCGATCAGAGCGTATGTGAAAAACAATGTTGTTTCATATTTCGCGGAAAAAGAAATAATCCCGTTGTAAAATTTAAATTTTTTTTTTAGTTGTTCTCTGCTAATTAGTTCTCGGGTTTTAATTAGTTCTCGGGTTTAAATTTTGAAATTTTAATCGCGTTTTAATTATTTATTATCGGGTCTTTCTTATTTTCATGACAAATCTGTAGATTTCCAAAAATATTGAATAATTTCGGTCTCAATAGAGCTCGCCTATTTTTGGTTGTCTTGCTTAATTTGGTTTCTGTTTTTTCCCTCCGCGTCGACTGAGTCAGTTTTTTTTAGTTGACAGTTATGTAATTATATGCGGCACTAAATTAACACGAGTCAGCTCGATTTCAGGTAGTCTCAAGTTTATTTTCATGGTGGCGTTTCAAGTTTTGAACGCACATGAGTTCCGGGATAAGTGCAACGTAGTGTGTATTATTTTTTCCTCCGGTTCTATCAAATGCTACAGTAAACTATAACGTAATTAGACAGTTTTGTTGTGCTATGGTTGCATGATGTTAATGGTTATGTATTGGTAATATTTGGACATAGATTTTGAGAAGACGATTTTTGCTCACAATGGTTCTCAATTTATAGTTTCACAATCTATTTTAACTTTCTGATACCAAGTGGAGCTTTTTTTACATGGAAAAGCCATTTCTTCGTTCTTGTATAAATATTTCATTGAATTCTTGCTTTTCAAAACAATAATTGATAACGGCTGAATAAAAGTGATTTGCTGTCGGTATTTATTATACAAGAACGTCTTCAAAACTTTTTTGTAGTATTAGTCTGTAGCCTCGACTCAAAGCCCAATTTCTCGTAGTATGCGTTTGAAAGCTTGTTTGTAATCAAATGCAGGGTTAGTAATTTTACTATTTTTTTTCAAGAAACGTGTTTGAAATACTTTTCATTTCAAATAACCTTTAGTTTTCTTTAATTTTCAAACTTTAGTTTAGACTCTTAAATAGGTCGCGATGATTTTTAGTTAAAGTCCTAAAATTTGTTCAGGCTCGAATTTATTTTTTTTGCGGTTTGACTTTTGTTTTGTTTTCAAGTTGTTTTCATCGCCGTTGTTAAAAGAAAGGCAAACTCCACTATCGGACAGCGAAAATGTAAAGTTAACAAAAAACGTGATCCACTTCTTGTTTCAAAAGTGGAATTTAGTTTTCAGGTTTCCCAGCGAAACAAAAATACTTATCGATCCAGTTTTCTCAAATTGGTTTCATTTTATCAAAACTTTTTCAATCATTATATGTTCTGGAAATTCGAAGAGCTTAAAGGCCATTTTTTTCTGCGAAATAAATAAGTTGTATCTATCCTGTTGAGAGTATCAATTTCAATAAAGGCAATTTTGTGGTTGTATATCGATTTTTAAACCATATTTTCTATGTGAAAGGCAGTCAAAATGTAACTCAAAATCTGCGTGTATTTAGTATGAATATTTTTTTTCTAAACCAACTCGCAATGAAAGTGGTCATGAAAAGTGTTCAGTTATTTGTTGGCAATTTTGCTATAATCGCGATCTGTAGCATTGGAAATTTCATAGCATCTGTTCTCTGCTTTATTTGTAGCTAGTGTTTGTGAGTTTTGAGGCGTCCGTGGCTGAGTGGTTAGGGAGTGTGACTCATAAAATCTAGGTAGCATGATCGAATCCGAGACGTTGCTGAATTTTTAAACTAATTTGAGGCTTATTTGAACTTCTTGTTTTTGCACTTCATAGAGCTGCTTTCGTCGTGTTCTGGCTAGTGTTCGCGAAGCATAGCTTCGCCTCTGTGTTAAATTTTCAGACTGCTGATGTTGGCAGGAGCTTATGATCTAACTCACGAAATTGATTTTGACAATAATTTTTGAATGTGGTATCCCTGAGCACATCACAATCAGTCAAAGATAATACTATTAATTTCAATGGAATAAAAAAACGGGAATAAAATATCGTTGCAAGCATTTTAATGAATCTGTTTTAAATTCAGTTGGAGCAATTTAACAACCACGATGATATGCATAGATCATAACTTTTTGGCATGTGTATGCAAAATGCATCTTCGCCTCTGTGTAAAGAAAATGAAATTGAAACAATCAGATTTGACATAGGAACGTCCAGTTGATGAAATAATTAACTTTCGTATATTCTGGCGTTCGTTCGAAAAACGTGAAATCGTTTAACGCAGGGGCGGATCTAGGATTTTCTCGAGGGGGGATTTTCAAAAAATTGTCCAAATTTTTGGCGACCCTTTTTTTAGGTCGACTAGATTGATTTTCCGAGCTCTTCCAATGCACTAAAAAGACCCTGTTTTGGCCAAAGTTTCAGCGCCAAAGAAAATTTTAAGGGTCCGTCACCAAAAATGAATATCTCAATATAGTAGAAAGGGGGGATCCTTTGGGTCGGCAGGGAGTCAAAAATCTGACCCCCTCCCCGTAAATCCGCCCCTGGTGTAACGTGAGATCGAAATCTTAGGCTTTTTAATTTCTTCGTGCTTGTTTTTGTTTTGCGAGAAAATCTGAGATGGCGCTCAGAAAAATATTTTCTGTTGGACTTGATTTTCTATCGGACTTTTTTGAATCGACTGTCCTTCATGCTTCTTCAAGTCAATTTTTGTTTTGAGTTTAGAAATTTAGGCTGTAAAATTGAAAAATCGAGTCCACCAATTTGTATTTGAACTTTGATTCGGTTCTCGACAAATCCATGGTTGATCAGGACACATAACATAATGTTTAAACCAACGAAAGGTGAGAAAATAGCCTGGGTTGTCATATGGGATTTTTGGACTCCAGCCTTGGCCGACCTTTAGTTGATATGGTTTTCCTTGTGGCTCCTCGTGCATGTCGCTTCTCTGCTGCTCATGCTTCAGAGATCCTGAGCCAAACCCAATTTTTGTGATAATGTTAACCTCACATTCGCAATCGTAATACGATAAAAGGTAGTTAAGATGCTTGTTCTCTTCAGAATAGTCGGTAATTTTTGCGAAATATTCAGTTGGTGTTATTAAAGCTTCCTTGAAGCCGTAGCTGAAATAGTAGATACATTGACCTTGGCAACAATCCTCTCGTAGTACGTAATAGTTATGCAACTGGAAAGCTGCACGGAATGCACTATCGCATTCTTCCACAGCAAATTTTTTCAGCCGCTTTTGTCGATTCGAAATTTCGCCTAAAGGATTTAAGTTGTTACCCATCCGGAGTTCAAATGCCGGGTTGCTTAGCCCGGTTTGGACTTCGAACGAGACTAAACAGTAATAGCTGCTCTTTGTCCTGCAAACATCCCAAAAGTGGTTGTAAGGAAGGGCAACTGGAATCATGAAAATTGTTGAAGACCAATTTAGCTCTGCTGTTGAATTTACTACAATGTCATTTCCACGAACAGCGTTAAACTTCAACGTAAAAATTGAAAGATACAAGCTATTCAAGCTATTAAGTTTCATTTTGCTTAACGTAATTCTACTGATTCTTTGATTATGGTTAGCAAAACATGAACAAAAGAACAGTTTATAATTCTAAAATTTGTACTTCATTGATTAAATAGTTTATTCAATTGAAAGGTCGACCGCTGGACGTTTTGAATGCGCTTCATTGTTCGGGTTTGGGAGAAACGTGTTCTAGTTATTAGATTTCAAGTTCAATGTTTTTTCATCAGTTCTGAATTTGTTCTATCGACATCTGTCTCATTTTTTGGTCTCTCAGCATCAAAACACCTACTTGAGTAAGCACCGAAGCAACTATGAAGCCTGTTCCCAAAGTAGCCAAAATAGTAATGCGGCCTGGAAAAAGAATAATCTGAGCTATAAACGTGAAAACCGAAGATGAAGTTTGAATGACGAATGTTCCTGAAACTGTGACGTCTGATGTTCCGCGAACAATACTAAATGCAGCAAATATTTGGCAGAAAATAGCAGCTAACGCAATGAGCTTCAAGTGAAGAGCACAGAGAATTACTTCCGAGAATGGTCTGTACGTAAAGAGGCCAGCGACTGTGGATCCAGTCATGTAGCCCAAAAAATACCAGCTTACTGGGAACTGGGAAAAGTTTCGAATTCTGGAAATCATGAGGACGAAAAATATTCCGGAAAATAGTGCTAGAGAGACGCCAAGTAGACTTTTCATCTGAAGAATGTCGAGGGAGAAGAGAGCCTGTGGATTGCATATGAGGCCAGTGCCGATGACACCCGACAGCACCGAGGCGACGGATAGTAGCGTGGGACACTTGCGCTCTCGGACGGTCTCGGCGACCACAGAAGAACACAGACAGAAGAAGGCATTTATGAGCATCGAGTCTGAAGGTAGAATGTAACGAAGGGACAAGAAATGACATCCAAATGCAGATCCTCCGAAAATAAAAGTGTTCAGAAAGCAAAAGTATAGCCTTTTGTCTTTTCCATGTTGGATTATGCGGAAATTGTTCTCGGTAAATAAGATTCCAATCGCGGTTATTGATCCCAAAAGACCGAACCAAGTTGTGAGCAAAGATGTGTTCAAGCCGGATCGAACGAATCCCAAACTTGCGAGTGCGTAAAAGACTGAGTTTGTGAGAAGCCACAGCAAACCTCTGTTTATGGTTCTCATTTCAAAGCAGTATTAGAAGCTTAAATAAGAGAAAAAAAATCGCGTTGCTTATTTTGTTAACTGAAGTGTTAAACATGCACGCCTGTTGTTACAGTTGTATATAATAAAAGAGTAGATAATGGCAGTAAAAATGAAAGAAAATCCAGGGGAACGCTGAAGAAATGGACCCTTGAATTTGAATGTTCATTTCATTCCTTCATTTTAAGTGTCACTGAACTCAATGATGAAATAAGCATTTGTTATTGTTTATCGCAAGTGAACATTTCAACCCTTAGGAATAATGCAAAAAAGCCTTTTATTTGTTTGATCTCTTTTCCGTAATCGCATAGTTGAAGAAGTTTCCTTATCAAAATATTCGGCGCTGTATCGACTAGCATAAAGCTCGTCTAGCATAAAAGTTTCAAAATTGAAAATCGTATCGAGAGGGGAAGGTGGCGGATTTTCGGAAAAACAAGCCAAAATAGGCGTTAATAAGGATTTCTTAAAAAAGGGATTTCTTAAAAAAGGATTTTTTACGACGGGGTACAACTGATCAGAATTTATGTGAGAAGGAATTTAATTTGCTGTTTGATAACTTAGTTTGTCATTTTTCTATTTCGCAAAAATGCAAGTTTCAATTTGAAAGGATTCTTCTTGTTTTGTATTTCTGAGAAAAAAGCTTTCAAAATTAAGCTAGTCTATTCATTTTCATGTTTCCACATTTTTATGCTAGTCGAGCTTTATGCTAAAGAGCGGTCACCAAATATTGAATTCAACATATGAATAACCTCTAAAATTAGTACTGGAAAATGGGAAATGAAAATTTTGAACCTTCTTTGGCAGAAAATTTTTGACTTAAGTCAACAGTGTAGCTAAAAGATTTGCAGCATGCCAGTTGTGAGTCGTCTTGCTGAAAGACATGCAAGGTTGCTTGTATTAGAGCGAAGCGCTGAATGCCTTCCAAGAATAGCGACTAGGAAGGAAATTAAAAAAGGAGTTGTCAACAGCAATTTGGTAAATTTTGATCGCCATTTATAGTTTGATGTTTGAAGTTCTCTCCTTATGCTTGAGATTAGTTGTTGCGTTATCGCTCTTTTTTTTCGGCCATGTTCCAACTTTTCTTCTGGTTCATGCAATGTTGATTTGTTCCTGTATTGTTGTGAGTAATCGAGGGGCAAGAAAAATGGGTGTGGATTTTTGAATCTCAAGTAATCCGGTTTTTAATTTTCTCATAAATGATTGTTTTGCTTGTGTTTTAAATAGATCGTAGGTGGTTCGTCTTGAAAACTTGATATATGGGACGTATTTGCGGCTTTTCTAATAATAATTTTTTATTTGTTTTTTTTGTTTTGTGTCGCCAAGTTGTGCGAAGCTCCGCTTCGCCTCAGTATAAAAAATAATGAAATCATGAATAGTTAATATGAAATCATGGAAAATGTGAGCTTAAAGTGCTCTATTTCATGAAAGAGCAATAATATCTGCCTGTGAAGAAACTGAAATGACAATGCTTCCCTTTATAAAGAAGTCAATACTTATGTCGTTACAGGAAAGCGAATTCAGTTGATCTTCACTGTGCGTTCTTTTATCAGCTTAAGTATTACTGGAACTTGAAATTTCTATTCTACTTGAGTACGTGTATTTTCTCACTTGCTAGGATTACAATCCCAAATCAGTAGGTTATATAACCCAAAGTTATCGGGAAGGTACATTGAGGCTCCCCGTTTTGGTAATTTCCAAAGGTTGTATTGGTAATAAGTGCACTGATCGTTCGAAAATTAGGTTTATTTCGTTAGTTTATTTTTTTTTCGATAAATCAGCATATTTCAGTTTGTCGACGAAGCATTCGTTAAACAAAAGACACTTAAATTAAATTTTAAAAATGAAGTCAACTAATGATAGCACGAATTTTTGGCTTAGCGTCTTCGTGATTTCAAGTGATCGGACATTGCAGAGCGGGAGTGCAGATCAATTTTTTGAAAAAATTGATATATAGGGATAGGGATGACAAAGGATTTATATTATAGATTATATCAAATTGAGGGAAGCATCGGTAAGCTTGCAACTTTAACTGTTCAAAAGAGTGCTTTTCAGGTTAGTTTGTTTTTTGACACGTTGTGTTTACGTGTTGAAAAGAGTGGATTATAATAGAAATGAGTGCAGTCAACAATGAGCAGTTTTAGCTTGATCAACTTCATTCAGATTCGTTGCTAACAATTGGCATTAACTGCAGATGATATTGTTATGTTTCAGTGTCCATTTTCGCGCCTAGTGGTGTACTGTGAGCATAGTGAACAGAACAGTCTGCACAAGGTTTTCTCCAAGATCAGACTGATCAACTCAGAGGCACTGCAGCTGAACTACCTTCCGGAACAGTCCATCCCAGCCGCACTCAAAACATACAGACTATCCGAGTTCGTAACATTTCACACTCAGTCTTTCTTTTAAAACATATACTGTGCATGCAGGCTCCTTTTCTGACTTCGGCCCCCTCTTCTCAACGTTTGAAATTTATTGTTCATACTTTTGTAGACAATGCCCGATTGCAAGGATTTTTTAAATATATTTCGGCACTGAGTACTGTGTAAAGCTAATGGTTACATCATAAAACTGATGCCTAGGTAATGTGGGGTTAAAATAAAAAGAGAAATGAAACACGAGTCAATAGTTCTCGTCCCCGACTTGTTTTTCTCGAAGATGGAGGTGTCATTGCAATGGAGCTGATTTGACTTGGGTGGCTGAGTTGAAATTGAGTGTGTATCTATTGTGTCATGTTTAGTGAGCAGAAGACAAGTGGGGAGTGTGACGTCATAACTGGGGTGCATGTACTGGATGGCAAATTTCACCTGTTGCTGCTGGAGGGACTTAGGAGTGGTGCTATCACTCAGCTGTTCGAACACATTCAAGCCAAGAGTGGTAAGATAATTTCGGTTTTTAATTCTTACGCGTTCAGTTGTGGCAAGCTCAATGAAGACGGGATATAGAATTTTTCCAGGTTAACCACTTCTAACAAAATCATTTGAATAGTTTAGTCAGCACTGTAATTTCGTCAACAACATATATATTTTGAACATGTCAACTTTTCAAACACACTTTTTATTTACACGAGCCATATTACGAATCATTTTTTTTCTAACTCAACTCGCAAATAAAAGCGCTCATTTGTTAGCACTTGTGCTGCATAGAATTTGCAATTTAATAGCAGGTAATCTATCTGCTATATGGTGGCTAGTGTTTTACTATGTGCATCGAACGTGGCGCAGATGCACGGACGTGCGATTTGTAAGCGCCAGGTCGGGGCTTTGATTCCCGCGCATAGCAATAATTTAACTGTTCAAGGCTTATTTTACCTGATCTTTTTTCCATATTTCACTTTTTTAAACATTTTCGCTGTTTTTTTAGCGGAGAAAGTTACTTTTTACCGGTTTATCAGTTGTTATTTTTTTTTGCAAAGTGCAGCTTGGCAATTGGGTTAAAATTAGTTTCCAATGTTGGTTTACTATTTACTAACTCTGATTTGGTCTAGTTGAGTTTTAAATTTATTTTTTTTTTTTTGCTGTATTCGTTATGTAATGTTTCGTCTTAGTTTCTGGTCCAACTGTGTAAGCTCGTTTAATTCCGGCTTCAATAACGCTGGGTAATATAATACAGGTAGTTATCTTAATTGGTATGTTTTTCAAAATTAATTGATGCAAATTGAGACAAACCTACGAAATTTATGAAAGGCTTTTTCACTGTGTAAATTTAAACTTTGACACTAGCGAGCTTGCGAGCGAAGTATCAGTGTGAACCTTTTTTCTAACCTAACTAGCAAATAAAAGTGTTCATTAAAAGTGTTCACTTATTTGATGGAAATTTTGCTATAATCACGGTCTGTAGCATTGTAAATTTCACAGCTTCTCTGAAGTTCATAGTTCTCTGCTTTTTTGGTGGCTTGTGTTTGTGTTTTATTAAATTTCCGTGGCTGAGTGGTTAGTGCGTGAGACTCATAATCGTTAGGTCGCAGATCGAATCTGAGACGTAGCCGAATTTTTACTAATTCGAGGCTTATGTCAACTTTTTCTCATTGCACTTCATAAAGCTGCTTTTTGTCGTGTTCTCGCTTGTTTTTCGTAGCGAAGCTTCGCCTCTGTGTAATTTTGTTTTACGCTAATTATTTCGCTGAATAGAAATTCATTAAAAAAAAATTTTTGTTTGCATGTAGTTTGTTTGTTTGTTTTCTTTGTTTGATCGAAACAAGTTTGTCGTTCTTTCTTGATTTTTTTTCACAATGTACCGAAAATTAAAAACAAAGGTACACAAAAGTGCTGAAGTACAAGATTGCCGAAATATTTTTCAAAACAAGGTTTCACACGGATTAATGAAATGGAAATGCTTTAAAAACTCAGTCACTAGCAACTGAAGGTGGAGTCTCTTATGATGCAAGAATGATGGAAATCCAATCAGAATTGAATATTTAAAAATAACGAATCTCAGAGAATAATTCAATTTTGAGCAGTCAATATTCAATTTTGATGTGTTGCGCGCTTTCAGAACTGTGCGCTCCAATCTCCAAAACTGTATAAAACGGCTCGGCAAATAATTGTTTTAACTCGTAGTATTCTCGGCAATACATACATTCATCGTGACTAATTTTATAAAAGCCAACATTTCACACAACTCACTTTCATAATTTCAACAATCCACAGTTTCAATAAACAAATTGGTGCAAGCTAGCCACAAGAACCGGTCGGTAATGTCCTTGAGACAAATTGCTCTTTTTTAGCGGTCAGCCTTAATCAAGGTTGAACCAAATTAGAATCAACAAAACAGTTAAAATAGGATATAACCCCCTTTTTTAGTATATTAATACATGGGCAGGTGGGGGACTCGAACCTACGTCAACTGTAGAGTCTATATAGTGGGCGTTATTGTAGCTTAGGCCACTCGGCCAACTGCGCTTATTGTTGTTACATTTTGGTTCAGTTTTATGCATTTATACTATTGTTTTATATGCATCTATACTCTACATTTGCATTGCAACATACTCCCCCCCTGAAGAAGGAAGAACCGGAGCGAGCTTAACGGTCGGCCTTGTGACTTCACGGGTTGCGGTCCTGACAAGGGCGGATCGGGCGCAACCGTCCTGTCCATAGTTTAGCTTGACGATTCGGGCGAGAGGGTAGTACCCACGCGGACTATCGGGCTCAATCACCCACACGAGATCGCCTGTTTTAAGAGTGAAGTCAGAATGAGTGTGCCACTTGACACGCTTATTCAGCGAGGGAACATATTCTCGAAGCCAACGAGACCAAATCGCGTTAGCATATGACTGCGCTCGCACGTACCTTTTCTTGTGATCGAAGTGCTCCCCGGGTAAAAGCGAAGGAAAGCTTGTGGCATGTTGTCCAAGCAAAAAATGGTTTGGGGTTAACGCTTCTAACTCACGTGAATCGGTACTAACGGGAGTGATTGGCCTCGAAATCAAAGCCTGTTCAACTAAGCAGAGTGTTGTTCCTAACACCTCTTTAGTGACTCGCCTACTGTCTAGGATATCGTACAGCACGCGCTTCACGCTTCGGACGAGGCGTTCCCAGGAGCCGCCATGATGGGGTGCGCCTGGCGGGTTAAATTTCCAAGTAACACCTTTGTGTGCAAAAATGGTCGGAGCCATGCCATTCCAGCTCTTGATGCAGGCAAGTAATTCCTTTTCCGCACCAACGAAGTTCGTGCCATTATCCGACCAGATTGTGCTTGGCGTACCACGGCGCGCAACGAACCGTTCAATGCCCATGACACAGGAACTGGTGTCCAGAGACGGTACAATCTCAAGGTGTACAGCCCTGGTGGTGAGGCAAGTAAAAAGAAATCCCCATCTTTTTTCCGTGCTTCTGCGAACCGGAACGTAAAGCGGTCCAAAGTAATCCACACCCGTATGATTGAAGGGTGGTTGCTTGTATCCGAGACGTTCGACCGGTAAATCGGACATAATTGGCTGGATGGTGCTTGCTTTGCGTTTACGGCCTGTTACACATTGATTTTCGATAGACCGCAGTAGTCGACGCAACCCAAGTATTGCATATTTCATATTTAAAATGGAGCGCATGTAATCTAATCCTTGATGAAAATGCTTATGGTGGAGGCTGCGGGCCAACAAACGAACTAAGGTATGTCGGGCGTCGAGTATTATTGGGTGCTTAGTATCAAACTCGGTATTCACTAAGCGCACAATCCGTCCGGTGGAACGAATGATTCCAGCGGGACCGATAAATGGCGAGTATGTGGCAATTTTACTACTACTCTTAATAGGTTTGCCAGCGGTGAGTGTTTTTAACTCAACGGGAAAGGATTCCATCTGAGCAAGATGAATCAGTTTGCTTTCTGCAATATCAAGTTCAGTGGGGTCGGTGATTCGTAAGTCCTTACCACGAAAATGCTTATGTGAAGGCAACATCCTCAACATAAAAGCGACTACTCGTTTATATCTTGTAAAGGAACTGAACCTTTCCCAATTGAACCCGTGTTCGGGATGTTTGATGGATGTGACATCGGTGACGAAGGAAGATGATGTCTCCAAGCAATTATCAACATCACAAGAAGGACCCTTCAAACGAATTTTATTGATTACACGTTCGTCGGGTATAAACGGCCAATCAGTAGTCCTGAGAATGCTCGGACCAATAACCCAGCTGCTATCCTTGAGGGCTTCCGAAGAAATCCCCCGCGTACCGGTATCAGCTGGATTATCGCCGCTCAGAACATGGTGCCACTCATCAATAGTGGTCGACTCGAGGATTTCGCCGACACGATTAGCGACGAATACAGGTAATTTTTCAGTGGAGTTTAGCCACTGCAAAACTGTTGTACTATCTGTCCACATAAAGACATGATTAATAGAGACGGTAAGGGCGGTCAGTATATCATCTTTTAGTCGTGTGGCGAGCAGAGCAGCTTGAAGCTCTAGCTTCGGTATAGATAGCGCTTTCATGGGCGCAACGCGAGCTTTACCAAAGATGAAGGATATTTCAGTTTTATGCGAGCTCGCGAGTCGCGCACGCAAAAATCCAACAGCGCAGAAAACGTCCTGCGAGCTATCACCGAACATGTGGAGCTCAATTTGATCAACAGGCTCTGTGAAGTAACAACGGGGAATAGTCAATTGCCCTAAGAGAGGGAGACCGGAGTGCCACTCGAGAAACTTATCTCTTATGTCTTCTGGCAGTTCGTCGTCCCAACTTTGACCACTGATTTTCCAAATATCTTTCAGTAAAAGACGGGCCCTAACTGTGTATGGAGCTACTAACCCAACAGGGTCAAACACAGAAGAGACGAAACTCAAGACGGTTCGTTGAGTTATTGCTTTATCGAGAGGACGATCCACGCCTCTGCTAACAACCAATGTGTCTTTCACATGGTCCCACTTAAGACCTAAGACGTGTGATGATTGTTCGGCACCGTTACAAATTTCCTTGATGGGTGAAAACGAGGTTTCGGATTCCTCGGGGTTCATTGCTGAAGTGATTTCATCAGCATTACTGACAAATTTAGTCAAATTAAATCCTCCTAATTTAAGTAAGGAAACCAAATCGCGACTAGTTTTAATTGCTTGGGTAACGTTCTCGAATGAATCCAAGTAATCGTCCATGTAAAATTTTTCATTTACGACTGAGGCGGCCTCAGGGTATGTGGACATATTATCAGTTGCTGTTTTTCGCTACGCGAAATTGGCGCACGTAGGCGAATCCCGTGCGCCGAATATATGGCGAGTGTACTGATGAACTACCACATCGGAAGTGGTATCCTCCCGCCACAAAAAACGGAGCGAAACTTGATCGCGGGCAAGGACTCCTACCTGGAGGAACATACCCTCTATATCCGCGGAGACGGCGTACTTATGTTGACGGAATCGCAAAAGCACAAAAATTAAATTTTGGAGTAGGTCAGGACCCACCAATAAGGACTTATTTAAGGATGTGCCGTGAAACTTAGAAGCCCCATTAAGGACTCGGCGCACCTTACCCGGCTTATTCGGATTTACAACGGGATGGCGCGGAAGATACCACTCGCGATCGGAACGCTTACGTGGATCATGCGGTTCGACGGTAACGACATAGCCTTTCCTAATGTCCTCTCTAATTGTTTCTGCGTATCTTTCGCGCAGCTCAGGGTCTTTACTTAACCTTCTCTCCAATGATTTAAATTGGGCGAGTGACGAGTAATAATTGTTTGGTAGACTGACATTACTATCAATCCAAAGCATAGGCACAATGTATCTTTCGCCATTGTGAACGGTTTCAGAATTGAGGATGGATAAAGCATGTTTATCCGCGGTGGAACGGGCATCGACTTGTTTGAAAGCACCATACGATTCCAACTCGTACCAGGATTTTATCTGGTCGGTCAGAGAAGAATCTTCAACAACACACTTGAAACACGAAGAAGTAGAATTACCGGACGGCGGCAACGGACCACTTAAGACCCAACCTATCGGTAGGCGAACGGAACACGGTGAGTTTTTATCATCTCCCAAGATGAACTCAATGGGTCTAACGGCGTGGTAGTAGTCTTGTCCGATAATAACTTCAACGTCCTCATAAGTATATTGAATGGGCTTAATAGGTGCTAATTGTGGATATTTATTCTGCAAATCAGCAATATTGATTAATTCGGAACCAATCCGAATATTGTCTTTAACATATGCACAGAGAGAAAATACGAAATCACTATTATTCGGCTCGGAGGAAACTGTAAACTTGACCCTCTGAGTCTCAACAACGGTGGTTGAATTGAAACCACTAATTGACAAGTTAACGGGCTCCCCTACTAAGCCGAGACGGTTTACGAGTGACGAAGACACCCAGGAGTGAGTCGATGCACGATCACAAAGAACCAACGTCAGGAGACTGGTTACATCCGAGGATACACCAAGTGTTGCAATTGGCAACAACCCTTTAGAAGATTCAATGTCATGTACATCACTAACAGCGGCATGGATGGAAGTGTTTGTATTCTCCTTGGATTTGTTTGTTCCAGCCTTATTCGATACATTTGAATTTTCCTTCCGAGGAAATATTCTTTCGGCTCCATGGAGCAAGACATTATGTGTGCTATCACACTCTGGCTTCGGGCACTTTTTTTGCTCTAGAACATTGCCGGAAATTATGATTGCCATTGAGACAAGCGAAGCAAAGTTTCTGTTCAGCTACGTATTTTGCTCGCTGAGTAGCATTCTTTTCCTTAAAAACAGCACAATTCCACAATGCATGACTACCCTTACACAAAACACACGGCGGAAACTTAGACTTATCCTGAGCCTTACTAGTTACCTGGCTATTGGCTGCAAAAACTTTGGTTGTTTTTGGTTTAACCGGTTCTTCGTTTTTTGCCTTAGAGCTGAGTAAACGTTATCTTTCATGCCCCTCGGCCTTTTCTTTCAACCAGTTGTTAAAGTCTAAGAGTGTTGGTCGCTGCCAATTATGTCTAATAGTATGCATTGACCAAGCCTCCTTGAGGTTAGGCGGAAGTTTACTAACAGCTTGGCTTAACAGGTTAACGCTCTTTAGATCATCGTTGAAAGACAATGATTTGAAAACTGCTACGAGGCCAGATATTGCAGAGGAGAAACTAATGACATTTTCCGAATTGTGCATCTTAAGTGGAGGAAAAGTATTCAGCTTATCAAGATGCGCACCAAGATGGGCATGTGGTTGCCCAAACTTCCGTTGCAAGGTGGCCAGTGCATCCTTGTACATAACGCCACTGTAACTAAACTCCGCAATTGCGGTTTTTGCTTTGCCTGTGACGAGCGTTTTTAAGTATGTTAGTTTCGTATCATCGGTGAGAACAGCGGAATCAACGGTGGACTTAAACTGACCAAACCATTCGTGCCAGTTTAACGGGTTGCCGTCAAACTGGGCTAACTTCCATTCAGGAAGATGATCTTTGCGGCTATGCATCAATAATTCCGCCAATTCACGAGCGGAGAGAGGTCGATCCGATGAACAACCTTGGTTCGGATAAGCAGAAGACGGTGCGTAGTCTTCGTTGACTGGCTGATAACCAGTATTAGTATGATTGACGAAATGCGGAACATGTTGTGGATGAACTGGGGGAGTATTAAAATACACAGTCCCACCACTAGTATAAGGAGCGGCGGTGTTACACGATGGGACAACAGTTGTCACATTAGAAAAAATGTTTCCAGCATTACAACACTGAGCAGGCGTGACGATTGGAGTTGTAGCAGCCAATCGCCATAAGTTTGCATCACTTGTGTAGTAATCGTTGATACTAGGTGACACAGTATGCGGAACAAAGGGAAGATTATGTTGCGTCTGGACTGGCGCTGCATGGCAATTAGGTGCCGAAAAGAAAACCGGCGTTGGGTTTATTCCAGAAGATGAGAAGTCACCACCAGCAAATGCAGGCGACAAAGAAACAAAACCAGAACCGGGTTGGGCCGGTAACATTGGGACAGGTAATGATTCCGGTTGCGCGATGGCAAAACTACCATTAGTTATGTTTGAACTCATGGTCTGTAAAGGAACAGCAGACGGTGGTGACACGTGTGCACTAGAATGCATATTGTTAACTGGGAATGGAACAGGGGCTGGGAATGAAACAGAAGCTTGCAATGGCAAACGGCTTGCACTGCCAAATTGAGGCATAGCCCGATGTCCATAACTATGGATTCCAGGGTCACTCAATGCTGTGTGCTCATGGTTATGACTATTACTGGTGTGAATTGCATGAGCAAGGAGGGCGGAAGTCGTCGGTCCTGACGAAATGGGTACATGAGTGAAGGCCTGCAAACCTGGCGCACTAGCAACGTCAGGAGGTGCTTGTGAACTAACAGAGTCTACCCAATCATTAGTTCGATCGGTTGCTACCTTTGAAATAGGTTGACTTACTCCTGTTAAGTTACTTTCCGCTACCTTCTCGCTAACCTCAGATGAACTGTCCTCAAGTTCAAACGCTTTCAATTCCATTTCAATTAGTTGCTTTTTATGATTTTCAGCCAATTGCTCTAGTTCCAGCTGACTTTGTTCGAACTTAAGACGGTTCTCTTGCTCTTTAAGTCTTAAAGATACTTGATACTGCCTTTCCAGCTCCTCATGGCGTCGTTTTACTAAAGCTAACTCATGCCGTTTCTCACTTGATGACATAGTGCGAACAGTCGACGTATGACGAGTGGAAGCAGATTTATCAGACTTATGTGAGTCAAGCTTTCTACTATCCTTAGACTTATTAGAGACCTTAAACCTGTTTTCAGATACTCGTGCTGCTGAATCACTTGTTTTGTGCGAGTGTGAGGATGTCTCTGACCTAGTTTGTTGTAAAGATCCCTTGCTCCCTGTAATGCCGGCTGCTGGAAATGACGAAGGTTCAAGGCTCATCTTGTAACTCTGAGCTTCGTGCATTACTTTATCGTTCATTTCGGTTACTTTCTTAAGCCAAAGGTCTTGCTGAGCAATAATTTTTTCAGGATTTTCCGTTTTTCCCGCTAACCTAATTAATTGCTCATTGACGTCGACAGCTTTTTCCAACGCAATTTTACATTTGTAAACAGCATTATCAATTTTTGTAGTGCGACTATTATTCTCAATGTACTCAAGTAATAATGAGTGACCTTTAAGCAGCTCATTTTCTAGATTTAGACGGGTTTCGAATAACTTGCGTATCTAACTTTGGAATTTTTCGTCCATGTTTTTCACAAATTGACAATATTCTACGGATGTTCACTTATAGAAAACAATCAATAAAATGAGATACTGTTTTGGTACGTAATCAAATTTGCATTAGTAAATCAACATTAGCTTACAAGACGGGGGAACTTGACGTCTCAAAGCTTCTACCTGAATCCTATTTCTTATAGCTTTCCGAGCTTTGAGGGGTAAGCGGTTTCGCTTCTTACGTGTCTTAAGGATGTTAAGATTAGCGCTATAACGCTTTAGAAGGAGGAGAGTCTTTAACTCAAGGGAAGGAGGCTGGTGAAGCTCTTTGTACTTCTCAATTAGTACCTGGTCCTTAGTCTTACGCTTAGAGATAAAGTCTTTAACGACGTTGAGAACGAGAATACCTGTTGAACCTAAACTTTCCTCTATATCCTCGGTTCCGTTCCGTCTACAGTATACGATCGCACAAATGTTTGTCCTATACCTTAATAACAAATTGACAAGTTGCTCACTACTCAGCTTGCGGTTATTGTTGCTGCGGTGCCTACTTATCGAGTTATTAATGGCGTCGTGCCAAATTACAAGGTCGTTACGGTGCGACAGGTAGTGATGAAGGTAGTACTGTATCGTTTTCTGAGAGTCCCTAGCGTTAAAGTTCAAACTTAAACCTGGCTTCGTAAAGCAAGTATCTTTGACGCGCTTCTGGGACGGAGCGGGAAGTTTTCGGAGCGCGTGATCCAAAGAACTAGCTCCTAGAATGAATACCATACACTTAGGGGACCTATGCGACTGTTTCGTTACGCTTAAGTACCAATGGGGTTGGAAAATTAAGTAGGTCGGTTGAACTCCAACAACACACACGGAGTAAACCTGAGGATGAAAGAATTCAACTTAACTCACTTAATATCACCGTACCTGACCACTTAACTTTACTGTCACGCAACGAAGTCAATAATCTGACGGGCTGAAACGGCTTTGTTTTACTCGAAGCGAACTGGCTTTCAGTTTCATCAATGGTGGGTGGGGGATCAAGCAAATTGGTTAAATTCCAACAACACACGCGGAAGAAACCTGAGGATGAAAAAACTCAACTTAATTTGCCTGATATTTCGCTACCAGACCACTTAACATAAGGTTGGTGTCATCTTACAGCACAGTTTCGCAGAATTCTGGAGACGTTTTGAGGATTTTTTGGCAATTTTTTACTTTTTATACAAAACTTTTCAGTAAATTTTGGTCAGCAGGTTCGAGTCATAAACCAATCCAAAAAACTAGTCCAGTACCTCTTGTCTATGTTCCGATTTCACTGATTAATATTCCGTTCACATATATCCAAAAATTTTTGGTATCGAGAAAAAATGTCAAGTCAGTTTGTCTATGTATCGACTGTAAGATATTTCAGTTCAACGGAACTGTCCAAAAATTTTGGGTATTGAGAAAAATTACCGGGGGCTAGCTTGCGGGAAAAATTCTATCATAAATGACATCGTATTTAAATTTATAGCACAATTGGAGTTTTAAAAGTTTTGGAAACTTCTTACAGTTTTGGAGATTGGGTGCACCGGCGAAACTGTATGAAGGCCTATTCCGCTTCCTCTTCCTGTCCGTCAAACTTTTAAGGGAAAGTTGACCTCACTACAGAACAAACCAACCGAGTCGAAGGGAGACTTGAGTAATTCTGCTGGCGGTTCGAACCAGCCCTTGGCCACTAGACGAAACAGCTGGTGGCTAGTCCCCGAGTGTTCGTTTGAAATGCTTTGCCGGTTGGTTGCTACTGCGGTCACTGTGTACACCAAGGCAGAGAAATACGCCGTCGTCCTGTTCGATACACTCGATTTCGTAATTGTGGCTGGGATACTCGATATTTGCCAGTTAAATGTTGTGTATTAGAGGCTGGGATGGACACACTAGATTTCGTAATCGTGACTGGGATACTCGATATTTGCCAGTTAAATGTTGTGTATTAGAGGCTGGGATGGACACACTAGATTTCGTAATCGTGACTGGGATACTCGATATTTGCCAGTTAAATGTTGTGTATTAGAGGCTGGGATGGACACACTAGATTTCGTAATCGTGACTGGGATACTCCCTACTGAATTTATGTGTGTCCCTTGTGGGGCGCCAAAATGTGCGCTCTAATCTCCAAAACTGTATAAAACGGCTCGGCAAATAATTGCTTTAACTCGTAGTATTCTCGGCAATACATACATTCATCGTGACTAATTTTATAAAAGCCAACATTTCACACAACTCACTTTCATAATTTCAAAAATCCACAGTTTCAATAAACAAATTGGTGCAAGCTAGCCACAAGAACCGGTCGGTAATGTCCTTGAGACAAATTGCTCTTTTTTAGCGGTCAGCCTTAATCAAGGTTGAACCAAATTAGAATCAACAAAACAGTTAAAATAGGATATAACCCCCTTTTTTAGTATATTAATACATGGGCAGGTGGGGGACTCGAACCTACGTCAACTGTAGAGTCTATATAGTGGGCGTTATTGTAGCTTAGGCCACTCGGCCAACTGCGCTTATTGTTGTTACATTTTGGTTCAGTTTTATGCATTTATACTATTGTTTTATATGCATCTATACTCTACATTTGCATTGCAACAAGAACCGAGACACGAAATGTTTATGATAGCGCCTGGTTGTTATCGGGAGTAGCGCCTTCCTCCTGTTCACTGGGAGAAGAATGTTTTAAATGTCAGTCAATTTTGCTTTCGCTTTAGCAATCGAATAGGAACTTTTTATGTTTTTCTACAATTCTGATGGGTATAAATAGTTCTATCATTTGGTCCCTCCATGATGAGAATAGCCAACGCAAAAGAGGACGCGAGAAAACGTCTGTTATTGCTGTGACATCGTTCAGAAAAAAACTTTCCTCTAAATTGAAGGCTGTTCCTATGCGCACTTAGCATAGTGGTAAGGCGTTCACCTTGAGATCGTCAGATCGTGAAATCGATCCCCTGCTTTGGTAATGATAGTGTGTGAGGACGAGCTCTCACTTGATCTCTTTTTTCAGGTCTAACCACAGCCTGATCAATTACGGCTGCAATAGTGGTACCACATGAAAGTTGTCAGATGCAAATAAACGGCCTTGAGGCGCAAAAAAGAGCTTCGCTCAACTAAATAACTCAGTCTGGAATGTGATGAAATTAGATAAAAGGAATATACTAAGACAGGCTGGATAGCCTTTCATAGCACCACTGCGAATCGCAGAAAAAACTATTATTCTTGTTATGCGAATTTTTAACAACATTGTCTCCTGGTTTTTATTTTAAGTTTGGTGCGTATTCATAAGTCTCAAGATGCAAAATCAGTCCCATAGGTGCCAAAAAAACAATTACTCAAGTCGCAAATCTTTTTATTTGATCAAAGAGACAACTTACGCCGAAAGAGGGCGAGCTACGTGAGCGTCACAATTTTTAGGTGAGCGCTCTGCACGTTGGCGCGACTGCGGCTGTCACTTTTCTTCCGCTTGAATTTATGCTGTTTGAACGATTAACAATTCATGTCTCTATTCATTGGCTTAAATATCGATCAAACAGTGCTCAAGAAATAAGTTTTTGGGACCGTTGAGACAGATTTTTTAAGGTCATATGAAAGTTGGGAGTTATGGGAATGCACCTAAGTTTCAAGCCAATCTTAAGTGAAAATCATTATAAAGTTGATTTATTCCAGAAACGTAAACCTTCTCATTTGTTATGAAAATAATTTAGTTCTTGACTTACAAGTTCTTAATCTATTGAGTATGACGTTAATCAAATTAGCTTTACTTTTACTATCTTATCCACTTCAATTTTGTTCATTCTTCTCCTCTTGAGCTCAGATATGTGGCTGTTGTAATCTAAGTTTGATTGTTTCAGGCGACCCTTCGTCCTCTCGACTGCGCCTGATGTTCGACAGTGACCTGATGTTCTCTTCTAGACTGTATGCCTCTTTTGGAGTGTCCCTGTTCCGAGTTCGCATCCACGAGTCCCTCTCTTCAATCATGATTCAGCCTCTGCTCTATGTTAGGGACATGGTTCCCAAAATGTCATTCGACTGCCTCACAAAAATATCACAGGTGCACAGCTGATAGTTGATATTTCGTACTTGCCCTTCGCCCCTTTTTCAATTGAAGAGGAAGGAAGTAGGAAAATGCTGGGATTTTTACCGGCCCATTTAGCCTGGAAATAACGAATACGCCTGGATCTGTTTTTTTTCTAACGGGAAATCTTATGTTTCAAATAAAATTGCCGGCCAATTATTTGTCTGCTTATCATTTGTGAACTTAGTTGCTACATCTTGGATCGTTTTTTTTTGCTGCGCACATGTTTTGAATGGTACTTTTAGTGTTTGATGTACTTGTAATTTTACTTTCTTTGACTTAGTACTTCTTTTTTTTTTGTTTCGCTTAAAAATTTTATTCGGCCCAATTTATTTCGGTCTATTTTTTATCGACTCAGTGACCTACTTTTGGGTCGTTTCATGGGAAACACAATTTCACGTTCCACTCTGCACTTAATTTGATTGCATTTTACCACTCGGTTTGTTGAAATTTCTTTTTTTTTTTTAAATTTTTTCAGCTTATTAGGTTTCGACTTGTTTTATATCGGCTTTGTAGCCTGTTTTAGCGTCGTTTGATGCGCGAAAAAAGTTTTTGTGTGCATTTGTGTGTTATGAGAGAAAAGGAAACGTAAAAATTTTTGCTGTGAAAAATTCGACTTGAAGAGTTTCTTCTTAGATACTTTCGGCTTCATCACCGCTTGGTTAATTTTTTTCCGCTGCTGATTTTGCCTTTAATTGTTGGGCATGTTTTTTCACGCCTTGATTCACTATCTTCATTCATTTTGACAGATCTAGTTGTATCGCAAGCGGCTCGGATCTCAGCTTTGCCTCTGTGTGTTAAATATCCAACAGCTATTTGGATTTTCGAAAATTCTACTGTTTTTGCCACATCTGCTATATTTGTAAAATGTGCTATGATGTTATGAAATTTCATGAGCCCGAATCTTTGCTGTCGGTAAATGTTTTCAGCTAAAATATTAATTATTTATTAGACTAACCATACGTTAATCAGTGGATAAATAGATGAAGTATTTAGTATTTTATGCTGGCGTTTCAGATTCTGCAAACGAGCAGTCTGAAAGATGTAGTTCGCAACCAGCTGTTTCCCACTGTAGATATGGTCAAGTCGATGAGCAAGGAGTTCGGAATTGCTTACTTCCAGGAGACAAACAACAACAACGCGTCTCTAGACAAGAAGAGCAAAAGTTAGTCAAAAATGAAACGCTGTTGTATTAATTAAACTAGCATAATTTAGGGACCGTAATGTAATTGTACGACAGTCGTTTTTTTTAAACCTAAGTTGCAAATATTGGTGCCACCTTTGGTGACTCATTTACGGTTTTTTGATTGCATGTGCTTTGACATTCGAATAGTAATAAGTTACACAGTTGGTGCATTTTTAATTCATCAAATGAACCGAAAATTGCTATTGTTTTCAAACAAAATTACAACAATAAAAGCTCGAAGCTCGATTTCCGAAGTTTTCTTACTCAATTTATCTTGAAATGCATAATTTATACATAATATGGCTTTATGCTTTCCAATTGATGACATGCAAAGTTAGAAGGATGCCTTTAAGTAGGATGCCTTCAATTTTTTATGTTCCAAATTATTGTTTGTATTTGGTGCCACTTTTGCCGCATAAATTGGCAATTAGTTAGCATATATAGCTGCTTTATTTGCCGATTGGCAAGTGTTCGTGGCCGAGAGGGCGGGGAGTGTGACTCCACATCTCAATGTCGCTGGTTCGAATCCGATACGTAGTTAAGTTTTATTAATTCGAGACTTGTTTTTATCTCTTCTTTTTTCACTTTATAAAGCTGTTTTTTGTCGCGATCCCGCTAGTCTTTGCGAAGCGCAGTTTCGCCTCTGTGTAGGATGAATTGTTACTTAGTTTTTATGATCAAAGTGAGGATACTTATGAAAAGTCGATGAACGAAGTGAAGACAAATTTTTAGGTCGAGCGATTTTTTTGTTTACAGGAAAATTTGTTCATGCCAATTTAAAATTTGCAGCTTTGGCCTATGATGTTTTTCAAGCTCAGTTCAATTTCAATTGATTACACTTGCGAAGCAAAGTGTATTAGTACGAACTTCTTTTTTTTCCAATCTAAGTCGCAAATAAAGTGCTTATTAGTAAAAAGTTAACACGGCTGATGCATTTTTAATTCATCAATTGAACCGAAAAAAAGTTATTCGTTTCAAACAGCTGTGCAATGAAAAAAGCTCGATTTCAGAAATTTTCCAATTCAATGTATCTCGCATTTTTTTTTGAAATGCATAATTCATGCATAATTTGGCTTTATGCTTTCCAATTTATGTATTTGGCGCTACTTTTGCTGCATCGAGTTGGCAACTTATGAATATATGTAGCTGCGTTATTGGTGGCTAGTTTTGGGATTTTAAGCATCCGTGGCTGAGTGATGCGTGAGATTCAAATTTGCTAGGTCGCAGATTCGAATCCAACACGTTGCCGAGTTTTTGCTAAGTCGCGGTTTTATTTTTATTTTTTTTTCATTTGATAGAGCTGATTTTTGATCATGTTCTCGCAAGTTTTTGCGAAGCCCAGCTTCGCCTCTGTGTAAATGGTGACAAATTACGCTCTCCAAAATCAAAAGCGATGGCGCAAAAACTGGAATTGACTTTAAGTTACAAAAAGGGGTTTAAATTTATCCTAATTACAGCGGAATAATTATATAAGCTAGCTTCCAATCCAACTCAAATGAATTAGTCCTCATTTTGGTGGCACGTTTGCTGCGGTTCCTGAAACGTCAGTAGCACAGTTGTGTAGGACAGTCCACTTGATTGCCTGAGGCCTGTAGTTGAATTCCCTCTATAATTGTATTTTTTTTGCCCTTTTTATGAGTCTATGAACGTAGTGCAGATCAGACTGCTACATACGTCGTGATAATTTTTTTCATTTCCAAATTGATTTTTTGGGGTTTGTCTTTCAATTTCTTTTGAAGTTCAGTTCTTTTTCAAAGGAAGGCAAACTCCATTAACGAACAGCCAAAATGTAAAAGTCGCGAAAAACATGATCAACTAGTTCCGAAAGTGGATTTTAATTTTCAGTTTTCGCAGCGGAATGAAAATTTTACTTACTGATTCTGTTTTCTCCATTCGGGTTAGTTTTATCAAAAGATTCAACCAGAAAATATTCTTCTTTTTGAATAGCTTTTGATGGAATATTTTCTCTAAACTCAAAGTTTAAAAAATTTCAGTCGTTTTAATCAATAATCCTAGCTACGGGATTATGATGAAACGCTGTTGTCGGTACAAAGAGTACATCCTTGTTTTAAGTTGATATATGCTTTTGTATTTGTTCTGTTAATGACATTGAATCACGCTTGTAAACAATTTTTATTCCACGCAGTTGTCGATCGTTAAGAAATAGCATTATTTCTTATTAAAATGAATTTAGTTATACTGTGGCTTGCATCTTTTTGGTTAATTGGTGTCAAATTTGGAACAGCAGATGATATTGTAGTTAATTCTACTGTCGTGCCAGCTTGGTCTTCTCTGAAATTCTTAATTCCGTTCGATGTTCCTCATAACTACTTTTGGGCACTGTGCAGAGTGTACAGTATATACTACTGTCTAGATGCTTTCGTAACTGAAAGAGAAGGTACACACAATAATCCAGCGTTTGAAGTCCGCAATTTTTTCCAAGGAGTAATACCCACCGATCCAGTCGCAAGTCGTCTTAAAAAATTAAAGAGATTTATTAGAGATGAATGTGATGATCTCTTTGTATCAAAGTATGAGCATCATAACTATTTTGTACTCACAGAGGGTTGTTGTCACGGTCAATATTATTATTACTTCACCTATGGTTACAGAGATGCGTTGCTAACTCCATTGGAGTATATTTCAAAGCTATTTGATTACTCTGCGGAAGGCAAGCACCTTAATTACATTTTATCTTACTACGACCCTAGTTGCGAAGCTAATATAATTACCAAAATTGGTTTTGGAATTGGCGAGTTGAAACGAGCTAATCATAGGAGTGGTTTCAGAGATGAGCGTCAGGGTATCCCTTATCTCTTAAAAGTTGGAGATAGATGGACTCCAAAAATACCGTATGAGAATCCGGTTGATTTCATTACCTTCAGTTGGTTTAAAACGAATGTTATGTGCTCTGATCAGCCCTGGATTTGTGGAAGCCAGAGGAACTCTTCTCCGAAAGGAGTTATGAGATGGTGGCAGAGAATATTCGGACGTCGAAGAAACTATTCAAATCTTGGACATTGATTTTTGTCAGCTTATATTAAAAACTATGAAGAAACATGAGTTATAAAAGATGTAAATATAACATGTTTAATTGTAAAGGATCAAGCTGCGATGTGAGTTTTTTTTTCCTTTTTGTTCGTGTGTTTTTTTTTGTCTTTGGCCCTTACAATAAAGTATTTTTGCATTTTTTCTACTTTTTTTTCACTTGGGAAGCGAACGTATTAGTACGAGCCTTCTTTTTAAGAGTAATGATCGTAGTGAGTACTCTTATATAGGTCTTGCTGAATTTTTTTGTTTTTTTTTCAGAAATTTTTTTAAAAGTTATTCACGCACAGTTATGATTTTTCGCGGTTTCGCTTGTGATTTCTTTTTAAGTTCATTGCATTTCCTTTGTTAAAAGGAAGGCAAACTTCACTATCGAACAGCAAAAGTGTAAAGGTCACGAAAAACGTGATCGACTTCTAATTTCGAAGATGGAAAGTAATTATCAGATTTCCCAGCGAAATAAAAGTTTTGCCTATTGATCCAGTTTTCTCAAAGTGGGTTAATTTTTATCAAAAAAGTGTCCATCATAAATTGTTCTTCAAGTTTTTTTTTCCAATTTCAAAAGTGTTTTTCCAGTTTCCTTGCGTTCATTACTCTTTTCCAACTGTCAGTTGGCTATCTTTTTTCAACTTAAGTCGCAAAAGCATAATTTATACCTAATGTGGCTTTATGCTTTGCGATTTGTTTCATGCAAAGTTTGCGTGGATCCCTTCAGTTTGTTATGTTCCAATTTATCACACGTAAAATTGAGTCTGTTTGTATTTGGTGCCACTTATGCTGAATGGCATTGGCAATTTATTAGCATATGTAGCTGCTTTATTCGTGACTAGTGTTTGTTGGTTGTTAAGTTTGCGTGGCTGAGGGGATAGTTCGTGAGACCCAAAATATCTTGATTTCAGTAGGTCGCAGATTCCAAACCTACGAGTAGTTGAGTTTTTGGTAATTCGCGGATTATTTCTACTTTTTCTTATTTCACTTGATAGAGCTGCCGTAAACTTTTTAATTCAGTTTTCTCAAAGTGGGTCTGTGTCAACAAAAAAGTGTCATCAAATGTAGTGAAGGTTTTAATATAGGTCGATGATTTTTCAGAAAAGTTTCAAATTAGTTTTTTTTCCGCGGTGCGAGTCTAAGTTCACTTCGAAATTTACTTCAAGTTCACTGAAAAATTCAATTGTAAGTTATATGACAAATTACGGGCTCCATCAATTGGACAATTGGCGATAAAAAAAATAAACTACTTTTGCTTTAAAAAGTGATTTTGTTTTAGATTTCCTAGAGGATTTTAAAAAATGTATATTTGATGATCTGTCAATTTGATTTTTGATTTAGTTTTATTTTTAAACTGTCATTTTTTCGAAGCGTTTCTCTTTCAGTCGTTTTTCTTGTGGTTTGTGTCTTCATTTTTTTGTGCCATCTGGTGAAAACGATTATTTTTGTATCAGTGAAGCGAAATAACCACACAAACGTTATGCAAAATTCTAACAAGGTCAAATTTGCTGGTACTACAAGTGTTACTAGCAGTCTTGATGATATCAAAGGGCAATTTTTTCGACCGAACTTTTTTGCCCTTTCTAAGCTCAATTCAAACTAGGCTTTCCAGTTATGAAATGGAGCAAAGAAACGAATGTTACTTCATCAGAAAGTGATCCGGTTTCTTCAAAAATTGGATACTTTTCATCAAAAAAATCGATCGTAAATGATTCTTGAAATTCAAAGAGGTTGAAGGCCATATTTTTTTCCTGTAAAAATATTTCGAATAAGGCAGTTGTATTTTTCTGTTTTTGTGATTTCATTGACACTTTTTACACAAGCAAAGCTTGTGTTATACTATATACTATCGTTTTTTTCCAACATAGGTTGCAAGTACTGTTGCGACGCAAATACTGTTGCGATAAATTGTGTTCATGTTGATCAATAACCATTATCAAGCTATTAAGTACAGTTTTAAGAACAGCCTATTAAGCATTGGCTGTAATTAGCATTATCTGTACTTAAACATGCTATTAAGTACAGCCAATGTTAACGATATGTACACAGTCTATTATATACCAAATAGTAATTTAGCTTCAAGGTATCATGGATCTGTAGCGTAGAGGTAGGGAAGTAGACCCGCAACAAAATAAGAGGGTTCTAACCTGGGCAGGGTCGGATGTTATTAATGAGCTTTTTCGTATACTAGTTAAATTGTGTCCGCTCTATAAATTGAGGCATGTTAGTTGGTAAAGTTTTTTCTGTCAAATTAATTGGTACTGCTAATGCGACATAATGAGCTTGCTTGACTTAGCAATTATGTAGACTCATAATTGGCGTGCGTCACTTAAGAAATTTTGTAGACTCAAAGTTTTACTCATTCAGTTTTTCTCAGTAGCATTATCGGTCATATTTTTGCGTGTGTATGCGAAGGGCAACTTCGCCTCTGTGTTCAACTGTTGGCATGGCTGTTCATGTGTATTTTGCTATATCCAATCCAAGTTAAGCAGAGATTAGACAAGTTGCTTATTTAAAGCCTGAAATGAAATATTGTCCAATGCTTCTACAACATCCTTTTGGTCACAAGTTTTAGGAAACAAGAAAGTTCGATTTGCCTGATGGCTTGTTTCCGCTAGAGAACAGCTAGTTTTGGTACGAACCTTCTTGTTTTTCTAACCTACCTCGCAAGTTCAGTTCAGATGTGTACCTTTTTGTGCAGTGTTCAGTTCTGTGCCTTTTTGCTATAATCACGATCTGAAGCATTAAATTGCATAGCATCTGTTCTCGGCTTTATTTGTGGTTAGTGTTTGTGATGGACTAAGCGTCCGTGCCTGAGTGGTTAGTGAGTGAGACTCATAATTTGTAGGTTACAGTAGGTCGTGGGTTCGAGTCCGAAACGTCGCCGAATTTTTACTAATTTGAGGCTTATTTTTACTTTTTCTTATAGAACTTTTTGGAACTCATATTTTGGTAGCTTTTGTAACATTCGAAAGCTTTGTAGTTTGTCCCGTTGATAGGTTTATTTAATTCAGATGCAAGCACAAAACATGGAGATAGCAGCAAGAACAAATCAGCAGCGACTGAACTTGGGAAAAAGAGTTACAAATCATCACACAAAGCGAAGAGTCAGGACATCGATCTAGATTTCGACGATGCCATACTACAACACGAAGGTTATTTAATGTTTTTTTTTCATTCAATAAAATAGAGAATCAAGGGCAATATCTATAGGTCAAAAATAGTTTTTATGAGTCAATGAACTTAGTTTGGGGTCTTTCACAGGTCGCGATGACTTTTTCGTTTTTGTTTCAGAAAAAGTCTCAAAATTTGTTTAGGCTTAAAAATATTTTTTCGCGGTTTGTCTTAGTTCTTTGGACTATTTTCCCAATATATGTTTGCTATGTTCTGTTTACAAATAGCGTGAGCCGCAAATTGAGAAATTCAGAAACCATTTAAAATTGAAAGCTTACCAAAAAAACGCGTTACTTCGTGAGAGTCATATCACTTTGTACTAGAAACTGAGTGCTGGGTCAAGGCATGCCAAAAAGATCAAAGTATGTTTTTTTTTTGAAATTTTACCAATTGTACCAAAAACTGCTTCAGGCGCCTTAACTGATGGCGGACTGTTCAAGGGTTTTCAACGATTCGAGCCGTCTTGTTTTCCCGATTTTCAAGGAAATTGGCGGAAATTTTATTCTATGGCGTAGTTTTTTCTTCAGATTGACGTCGGTTTTTTACTAGCCATCGACAGAGTTTATTGATGTCCTGAGCTCAAAATTAAACAAAGTTTTTTTTTGTTAAATTACAGGGGTTTGAAAATTGGCAATAGGCTAATTTGGGATAGTTAAATTGCGCGAAATTTCCTTTTTAAGCGCACCCCGGGTTGATCTTAGAGACAAAATCAGCTTTTCTCCATTACTAAGCAAACTCCATTATCGAGCAGAAAAAGTGTAAAGTTCACGCAAAACGTGAGCGATTACTAATTTCGAAAATGTTTTGGTAGTAAAAGCTGTATCTTTATCTATGCCATCTTTCGCTTTGTGAATGGGATGTTTTAAACTATCAATCGACTGTCATTTGCAGATACAGACGTGAAGATGTTTGGCTCGAGACTGTGGACTCCTCTGGCTATGAGCAATCCAGAGTACGAGCAGATGCTGAGACAGAGGGCGCTGGACAGGGAGAGGAGGAATTATGTAGAGGAGAACAAGGACCATGTAGAGAAGGCGTCTGTCAATAACAGGAACAACAATCCCAAGCCTAGAAGGGTGAGTTTGAACAGAAGTTTCCTGATGAAAACTGTTTTGCTGCATTGGTGCGGAAATTGGTAACTAATCGCAGAATATGAGTCATTGTCTTAAGTTTTTGCCTCAGAGTTTCACGGTAACCATATCATTTTCAATAATTTTTTTTTTTGGTAATTAAGAGTGATGAACGTAGTGAAGACTACTATATAGGTCTTGCTGATTTTTGTGCATAAGTTTATAATAATTACAGATGTTCATTCATACATATTGATGCACTTTTTCAGTTCAATTGAAATTCATCTGCTGAAATTGACGTAAATAGCATTCTCCAAATACGAACGTGGAAATGGCGCGTAAAAACGTCAACGATTTCTAGTAGGGAAAGTGGAATTTATTTCCAGCGGAATAAAAACTTTAGCTATTGATCTAGTTTTCTCTAGTTGGGTTCATGTTATCAAAAAAGCCCCATTCATAAATTTTCTAGATTTTCAAAGAGCTTGAAGGCATCTGTTTTTCCTTTCGAAAGTTGAGAATTTTTCAAACAAAGACTTTTTTTATGCTTACTTGCGTTCATTACTCTTTTCCAATTTTCGATTGGCTAAGTTTAGATCAATCAATTTTGAAATTTTATTGGTTTTTGAAACCGCATTGTACCCCCTCCGCCAAAAAAAATTTATGGGGCATTTTACGGTTGATCCCAACGGATTTAGGGTGAAGGCTGGACGCCCCTCCCCCATCAGGAATTTGACCCCCTGCCGACCCAAATGGTCCCCCCTTTGTACTGTTTTGCTATTTTGAGATATCTATTTTTGGTTACGGATCCTAAAATTTTTCTAAAGGCGCCTTTGGCGCTAATATATACTAATTTTGAGGGGACAGCGCGCGCCGAAAAAACGCGGTTTTTTGGTCAAAATTTTCCCAAAATTGCAGAAAAACGCCTTTTTGGCTTGTTTTTTTTCAAAATTTTGTCTGCGACGCAGAAAATTTGGTCAAAATCGGGTCTTTATAGTGATAGGAGAGCTCAGAAAATCAATTTGGTCAATCTAAAAAAAGTCGACAAAAATTTCGAAATTTTTGGAAAATCCGCCTCCTTGAGAAAATCCTAGATGCACCCCTAGTTGATCCCATAGCAGTAGCTGGTATAGTTATTGCTGTTATTGATTACATAAAAAGTAATATTCTGATTAACAAATTAAAATAGCTATTACATAAGATAAATTTTCGCAAATAATATATCCTGCGCGCTTGTTTGAATTGCTTATTTTTTACGGAATAAGTTTTCAATACAAATACATGCGTAGATGTGATTTTATACGGTAGGTCCGTTAGGAGGGATATTGTACGGTTGAATCCTGGTTTGTTTGAATCGAACTTAACTATATATATTTGCCTGAGGGTAATTGTCTTTTCGACGGCGTCTTGGTACAAGTAGAAGTGTCCTGACACAGTTTTGAACAAACAATTAGATTGATTGCGAAGAACATCCTTGCAATACCACAGATTTTGCATTGGTGGTGGTAGGTTCATTGGGGATTTAATTGTTTTTTTATATATATAAACCATTAGCCGGTTTTACTGTATTTACACAAGCCTTTCATAGTTAGGATTCTAAATTTGAATTGTGGAATTCTTAATAATTACCGGGAAATAAATTTTTTGGCTTGCTTTCAGTTCTCGGCGCCTCTGAGAAGTGCGGATGACAATGGTGTGTATAACTACAGTTCGCATACTGTCAACACCACAGAGCTATCGATAGACGAGATGAGAGATGTTCTGCAACAGAGGGTGCGCAGAAATAATTTCATTTAGTATTTGAAAATGGTTACGAGAACATCGAATGAGTTTCCTTTCAACGGATTCTATAGAGATTAGTTGTTGAAAAATATATTTTTCTATTTTTGGCACAGCTTACAACCGATAATGAAAATTGAACAATTATGGCAAAATATCATGTATTCAATATTTTAATAGGCTTAGGCTCACTTTTGGTTCAACTCTTTAACTTATACTAAATATATATTGACTTTGATTTACCCGGCTGTCTTTAGTGTCTTTGTTTTTCTACCCTTGATTTATTTTAGTACCCTGGTCGTCTGTTCACATTCATGAAGGAGGACTTTTGGAACTCGGGAGTGATGGTGCCCTACAATATCCAGAGGGCGAAGACGGAGGCCGAGATGGCGAGCAGAGCAAAATGGATGACCAAGGAGGGATTCCAGTTCCCGGGCATGGACAGCGCTCTAGCGGACAATCTGCCGGAGAGACCCCTTGACGAGAAAAGACAGGAGGAAATCAACCAGTTTGTAAGTAGATTTGTAACCGAAACTTGATGCCCTAAAATTGAACCGAAAGGTTATGGTAAGAAGAAGTTCCTAACCCCTCCTAAATCCGCTAGTGATGAGAATTAGATTATAGAGACACATTATACAGTGCTGATGTAAATTAACCGGACAAAACGCGTTGAACTTGAAATTTAAAACGCGTTTTTCTCAAATTGGGTTGAGTTTAGGTGAAAACTTATGAAGGAAAAACTTGCTTAAAATTTTAGCAAAATTAATATGGTGTAATCTGTTTTGCGAAATTCGGGACAAAATTTTACCCAAAAAGTGGGTCATTTTGGCTTTTCTTAGTTAATAAAAAAATACCCAGTCGATCACAGCCATAATTGGATCAAAGTGAGCCCCTTACGTAGCCCAACAAACCTTAAGAATGGTATATTCTCCAAAACATTGTATAGGACACTTTATTTTTGTTTGATAGACAAAAAAGGTCGTTTTTACTATATAAATTACCAGCTTTTTATTTAAAAAACATTTTTTAAACGGTTTGCAATTTTTTTTGGAGAATATACCCTTCTTAAAGTTTGTTGGGCTACGTAAGGTGCTCACTTTGATCCCATTATGTCTGTGATCGACTGGGTAATTTTGGCGTATTTTTTATTAACTAAGAAAAGCAAAAATGACCCATTTTTGGGGTAAAATTTTGGACCCGAATTTCGCAAAACAAATTACACCATATTAATTCTGCTAAAATTCTAAGCAAGTTTTGTCTTCATAAGTTTTCACCTAAACTCAACCCAATTTGAGAAAAATGCGTATTAAATTTCAAGTATTACGCGTTTTGTCCGGTTAATTTAAATCAGCACTGTAGTTCCTTATCACCGCATATTTGACTTAGAAGCATTTCGAAATTTATAAATTTACCAGCGTGGATGTTAATAACAATGTCTCGGTCGAACCAAGTGGAATAAGGTTGGTGGTTTTGATAGCATCTGGTGGTTTTCATACTATATGAATGTTATTGATATCGTTAATTGTAACGGTGAAGCTGCAATTTGCTCTGGCTGCTACGAAGAAGTAAAAATGTTTATTTTTTGCAAGGTCTGGCGTGAGAATACTCTGCACGAAGGGCAGTTGAAGCCAGCCCTCCCCTTTAGAGACGTGTTCACGTGGGAGCATAGGAAGAGAGATCTGGACTTGCGGAGTAAGCCGGAGAGGAATTTTGGGATGTCCATGCCTGAGACTATCATGCCAGCTGGCGATATTAAACTGCAACAGGAGAGAGAAGTATACAATAAGTGAGTAGAGTGGAATATATCAATTTGTTCGACATCCCTTTATTACAGCTTAGACTGAACTCTACCCTTTTAATATCCAACTTTAGACACAAATTTCTTAAAGAAGAAGCTTCAAAATTGGATGAGCTTTAGGTGACTCGAAAGGTAAAGTCCCAAAATTTGTTCTGGTTCAAATATATTTGAATGTTATTGATATCGTTAATTTTCAAACTTTCCGGATATTTGAATCAAATTTTCGTTTAAATTATTGCTTGCCCGATCACTTACCCAGATTGGGAAAGAACTATGGCGTAGGGTGGGTTTTTTCAAGCCGATTTTGATTACCTTGCAGAAAGCACGTACAGATGTCATATCATACCAAGGCATTTCAACACTGATTAAGATTCTAGAAAACGTTGCAAAAAAGTTGTCAGTCTCAGTGTCGAGAAAAGTTGGTCTGTCGAGAGAAGTTAGTCTGTTTCTTTTTTTCAGATTAGTAAGAGTCGATGAACGTAGTTTAGATTCCAATATAGGTCGAGATCAATTTTTTTGTTCGAGGAAAATTCTTAAAATTTGTTCAGTCTCAAATTTATTTTTTCGCGGTTCAACATTTGATTTTTTTTCAAGTTCAGTTCATTTATTTTGTTATAAGCAGAAATAAACTCCACCATCGAACAGCAAAAGTGATAAGGTCACGAAAAACGTGATCGACTTCTAGTTTCTAAAGTGGAATTTAATTGTCAGATTTCCCAGCGAAATAATTTTTTTTACTGATTGAACCATTTTTCTCCAATTGTATTTATTTTATCAAAAACGTGCCATTGTTATGGAAATTTAAAGAGCTTAAGGCATCTTTTTTTTACTTTTAAATGCTTATCAAAAACGTGCCATTGTTATGGAAATTTAAAGAGCTTAAGGCATCTATTTTTACTTTTAAATGCTTACTTTTAAATTTAAGTCAGTATTTTTTGTTTACTTGCGTTCATTATTTCTTTTCCAACCGTTTGTTTGCTATATTTTAAGCTGTAATGATATCTTACTGTTGTAGATTTTTAAGTGCTTATTAACGAATTGCTTCAGTACCTAGTCCGATTTATGTATTACTTAATTCAGTTGCTCGTTACCAAAAAACGGCAGAAAATTTATTGAATAACTTGTTTCTGAATTTTTGATACATGTTTTTATTACTCTGTAGTTAGAACGTTTTGTGCCTCTTGCACAGTGAGCTCCGGTGCTTTTAAGGTGTCCTGAATTTCTTTTTTCATCATATTCATTTTTGCAAGTTTTGCCAAGCTCTGCTTGGCTTCTTCGTTTTAAGTTGACTTCAATTTGTCTTGAATAATAAAATTAAATTAGCGCGAAAAACGTGAATGATGGCTCGTAGTTTCGAAAATTGCTTAATATGAATACCCCTGCGATAAGCAAGGGTGTTGCAACCGGGTTCTAGACTTTTTACCCCCAGAAAAACTTCGTTCAAGATTTCGCACGTGAAAATAATAAAGTTTTTCAACTTGCTTCAAAATAAATTCAAATTCAGTTAACCATCCAGTACAACTGGCGTCGACATTATGTACATACTTGAGACAACCAGGGCTTCAGGTTCGATTCCAGCCGAGACCTGTGTTTTGACAAACAAGGAGTTATCTGCTTTTTCAGACTATTGTCCGTCAGTTTTTTTCGACTTGTTCCCGCAGGCAGGAATCGTTTTGATGGTTCAGATTTCTTCTAGTTTTTTGAATGCCCCTTCTAAAGCTGTATTGGTGAAGGTTATTGAGTTACAAGAGGTTTTGGGGAATTTGGAATTTTTTTGTTTGAATAGTTTTTAATAAAAGTTTCAGGTTCGACGACACGTGCCAAAGTTTTACTCTTTCGAGGATAATTTCTACTTTTTTGTCTACTTTTTCTTATTGCGCTTTAATGAGCTTCTTTTTTGTCGCTTTCTCGCTGCTGTTTGCGAAGCGCAGCTTCGCCTTTGTGTCAATACTCGTACCAAAGTTCTACTCTTTTGAGGCTAATTTCTACTTTTTTGTCTACTTTTTCTTTTTGCACTTTTTTGAGCTTCTTTTTTATCGCTTTCTCACTGCTATTTGCGAAGCGCAGCTTCGCCTTTGTGTCAATACTTATACCAAAGTTTTACTCTTTTGAGGCTAATTTCTACTTTTTTGTCTACTTTTTCTTATTGCGCTTTTTTGTGCTTCTTTTTTATCGCTTTCTCGCTGGTGTTTCCGAAGCGCAGCTTCGCCTTTGTGTGAATACTTGTTTTTAAAGTTGGTTTTGAATTCATCAACACCGGCTCGGTACAGTTCCGTTTTCTTTGTTCAAGAGTAATGAATATATTAAATACTCTTATATAGGTCTTGCTGATTTTTTTTTGAGGAAAAAATGCATAAAAGTCTCTAATAACTTTAGATGTGCATTCATACATATTGATGCATTTATGAATGCACTTAGGTATATATGCACTTTTTGAGTTCAATTGGAATTAATCTGCTGAAAGTGACCTAAATAGCATTCTAAATATACGAAAGTGGAAATGGCGAAAAAAAAACGGGAAGTTTTTAGTTTCGAAGGTGGAATTTAGTTTTTAGATTTTCAGCGGAATAAAAACTTTACCGGTTGATCCAGTTTTCTCAAGCTGGGTTAATGTTATCAAAAAACCGCCTGTCATTAATCTTTTTTAAAATTCGAAAGTTGAGAAGTCAGTGTTTTTTTTTATGTTTACTTGCGTTCATTACTCTTTTTCAATCTTCGAGTGGCTTTGTTTTTTCCACCAGCAAGCTTGCGAGCGTTAGTGTATCAGTCTGAGCTTTTTTCTAACCTAACTCGCAAATAAAAGTGTTCATTATTTGGTGGCAAAGGTTCATTATTTGGTGACATTTTTGCTGTAATCACGATCTGTAGCATTGGAAATTTCATAGCATTTGTTCTCTGGTTAATTTGAAGCTAGTGTCGGTGATTAATTAAGCGTGTGTGGCTGAGTGGTTAGTGCGTGAGACTGATATTCTGTAGGCCGTATTATCGAATCCGACACGTAGCTGAATTTTAACTAATTCGAGGCTTATTTCTACTTTTCTTTATAGAGCACTTTATCGAGCTGATTTTTGTCGTGTTCTCGCTTTTGTTTGCGAACTGCAGCTTCGCCTCTGTGTTTGTTTTATTGGCTTAAAGTTTCAGTTCATACCTTATCGGCTTTATGACCTCGTATTGCCTCGTTTGATGAACAAAAATAAGTTTAATATTACATGCGCGTGAGTCTATTCAAGGGGTAGTTAAGTATATATTTTTTTAAAGCTCATCGTCTCAACTTTTGCCAGTTTGGCATGATTTCTTTGTAATTTCTCGTAAGTGGCGCAAAACGCTGCTCGCTTGTGTTTATGTTGTTATTTGGAAGCTGAAACTTGAAAAATTTTCGAAAAAAGTAGCCATATCTTCGGTTTTCGTCATTTTATTGATACTTTTTCAACTGTGTTGACTATGCTTGTATTTGGTTTTCTTTTGAGCCTTATTTTCAAAATAAGATGTAGAACATAAGGAGCAGTAATTGTTGCTTAGAGCACAAGCCTAATAATTTTGTTTAAGCACTTTCTGTATGTTATTTTTAATATTTGAACGTTGAAATCCCCATGATGACAATTTTAGGGTTCTTCGGCCTCAAAAAGCTATGCTCAAAGTTCTGAACGAATTCAAAAATGAAGATAGTTTCAATTGTGGTCGAAATTAAATATGCTTTTGTTCACGTAAAAGAGAAAGTCTAAACCCGCTTCAGGATGATGAAAGAGTGGCGAGAGAAGATGGCGGGACGAGATCCAGTGCTGAAGTTCCACAGACTGAATCCGGCCACTGAGAACATGGAAAGGGGAATAAAGGCCAGCAATCAGATCGACAAGACAGCTGGTAGGTCTTACATACTTTTCAAAACAATAATAGTTTTTTTTCTAAATAACCAGATCAGCTGATATTTATCTTTATTAAAAGATTAGCAGACATTTTAAACTTAATCAGCTAGATGTAAGAGATCAATGTTAAATGTTCTAAGAGCTGTAGGCATTTGCTATAATCCCGCTTGGATTGTCTACTGAATCTGCTGGTTCATTTTCAGGTCTGTTGAAGGACAGTGCCAATCGAGTGTCCTTGGGGGCTGGAATGTCCAGCGAGGTGCCTGCGCTGGGCGTGGTCCACTACCCATCAGTTGACATCTCAGCCAGAGAAGCTGGATACTCGCCACGTAAATGCTCAATTAGTTTTTGTGGGGCTTGTTTTTTTAGTTTTCAATTTTTTGTATGGGTATTAAATCCATTTCTAAAGCAAACGGGCATTTTGTAATACTATTTCACTTTTTCCAACGTCGCACAAACTTACGCTCACCGTTTTTGCTCTGAATATTTGTCTTGAGATTAAGTACAAAGCGTCGCCTCGTTCCATTAAAAGTATCATTTAATACCATTTGTCAAATAACCCTGAAAAGCTTATAATTTTATGATATATAAAAATACCAACAATAGAATCTAGCTTGACAAAAAGTGGGCTCTCGTTGTTTAAGAATGTTGAACGTACTGAAGATTCTTATATAGGTCTTGTCGATTTTTTTCGCGTTTTTTTAGAGGAAAATATCTTATGCTGAAATTTGATTTTTTTTTGCGGCTTGACTTCTGATTTTATAAAGTTCAGTTCCTTTCCTTTCTAAAAATGAAGACAAACTCCACAATCGGAAAGCAGAAGTGTTAAGGTCACAAAAACGTAATTGACTTCAAGTTTCGAAAACAGAATTTAATTTTCAGATTTTCCAGCGAAATAAAAAGTTTACCTAGTGATCCAATTTTCTCAAATTGGGTCAATTCTATCGCAAAAATTACCAATCATAAATTGTTCTAGAAATTCAAAAAGCTTTACAAGTCAGTTTTTTTCTGTTTCTGTTTTTTCCAACGGTCATTTGGCTATGTTACTTTCAATGTTACATTTTTTCTTAGATTCCTTGTAGCACATCTTTGTATATCTTGGATTTATTGTTTCAACAGGATGATTTTTTTCGTTTTGCTTCCTTTCTGTGCAGCTCCTGGTCTGGCCCAGTCTGAGTCGCTGGGTAGCTACAAGGGTCCCTTCACTCTGGGAGACGAGGAGGAGAAGAGAATGGGCAACAATGTAGTCTCTCTTAGGACCCAGAGGTCTCTCTTCATCGACCCAACTGCCACACACTTCAGGTAACACAGCGCATAACCCTAAACAAACACACATTTGCTGCCAAATTTGTTGCGGCCCTAAAATTTAGTATATATTGGTGCCAAAGGCGCCTTTAGAAAAAATTTAAGGCCCGTCAGCCGAAAATTGAGATAGAGCAAAGGGGGAAATTTTTGGGTCAGGTCAGCAGGGGGTTGAATCCCTGTGGGTGGATCGTTCTCCCCCCATAAATACGCTGGTGAGTACTACTATAGTCTAGTATAGAATTAAAAAAATGTGTATAACGCGTTATTTCTATATTGCAAGAGATTATCAGGGTCATCATTTTGAGGGTTTTTTTGCCTTGTATTTTGAATGCCATTTATCAAAACTTTGTTTCAATCTAGATTGATCAACCCGACCAAGAACAAACTGTCGACTAGACGGATCGAGCCACTGACTCAAGAGGAGAAGAACAATCTCCTGTTCACACCGGCCGCCAAAATAGAGACTGAACAGATGGTAGAGAGGGAGAAACAGGTGCCACTCATCAGAGCCAGTTAGAACAATGACGCAATGGAAAAAAACAGTGTTTGAGAAACAAAAGTAATTGAGCTGAATGATAATCAAATTTGAACTGGATGGCACCAAAAAACAGCAAAAATGCCAAACATTCGTAAATATCTCCAATTTGCCCAAGCTACAACGACTGTAAAAGAAACTTGACCTGAATAAATGCCACAAAATCAGAACTTGCTGGAACTTACTTGCGTGCATGAAATAATTAAAAGATTAGACGCGAAGCTCATTATATCTGTCAAATTAGTTAAAGAAATCATAGAACAACTATCATCAACATGTAAATAAAATTCATAAACTTGTAAAAACAAACTGTCCTTCGATTGTAAATCTGAAATTGTAAATACGTGTTATAATTTTGAAATTGCTAATTAGAATTGAAAAAAGAACTTTAAATTTTACCATTTGAATTTTTTTTTACGAATTGCGTATTAAACTATTCCCTTATTTTGGCTAATAGTTTTGTTTATGAAACCGCTTTTTGGTGTCGAGTGTGAAGTTTTATCCGCTTTTTGGTGGCGTGTGATTTCAAAGCGGTGGCGTACTTGCGTGGACGTTAGATTATAAATCTGAAGATCGGATGTTCGAATGCCGTAGATTGCAGGGCCGGTCTAATTAATTTTCTATTTTCTTGCATTTGAAAGCTCCCGTTTGCTTTTTTTGTTTGTTTACTATGTGCGTTTTCGCCTTTTCGTTTTTTGATATGAATCGACAGAAAATGACACGAACGAGGCTACTTAGAGGTCTTATTATGAAAATGCTTGTTCAGCTCTAATTTGAAATCCAAAAAAGTTCGCAAACTGCGTCTAAAAAGCATCAGTTTTGGATTTTCTTTTGCTAGTTAGATGTCTTTTTAGTGCATAGGTTCTAGATCCAGTCATCGCATCGGTTTTTTTGTAGACCATGATATGAAATTTTTAGATTTTGAAAAAGATAGTGAGATTTGTTTTTTGTTTCTTATCTATGTTCAGTCTTTGTCCTGTATCAGTTTAAGATCTTCGATTGCTCGTTAAGTGTAAAAAAAAATAGTTTTTTTCCTTCATTGGTCGTGATGATTGTTTTTTTTTCGGGAATAAACTTGAAATTTGTTCACGGTCAAAACTTAAGTTTAGCGGTTCGACTTAAGTTTTCATTTAGTTTCATTATTCAGCCGTTTTGATTTGGTTTGAGAAGTTTCATTTCAATTTCATTCAAGGTGATGGCTTAACGTATTGTTTTAATGGACAAAATTTAAGTAAAAAAATTCAATTTAGACCTGGTATTTGGCGAGTCATACAAACATGTCAAATACACAAAAATGTCAAATTTAGCACTCCTAATAAGATTCGAGCAATTTCATTTAAGTTCCCTTCAGGGGATTTTTTTTTTTCAATTTTGATTCGTGATTTGGCCAGTTATACACAAAATCCAAGAGTAGTGCAAAATTGTGGTAATGCGCTTTGGCGAGTGATGCACAAAATTCGAGTGTTGCAATTTATGGCTGAAATGTTTTTTTTTTCGTTATCGTTTGAACACTAATGTTTGTGGAGTCGAATCCAGCTTGAACTCGCGTCCATTAAAAAATAATGCGGGAAAATTATACCCTTGCCTCCCAAGACGAATCACTTATTTTCGGCATGCCATCAACCAATATGAACGTAGGAATATTTGTTGATAAAGCAGTCACACTTTTGAAAACGTGAGAAAATTCTCAACTGCACGGTTACAGGTTTCAGAAATGTTTCCTTGGTGAGTACCTTCTATAAAAACGAACTCAGAGCAAGTGGTACTTACTGAATCGATTCGCGAAAAAATTAAGTTTTTTTTCTTAGGAAGCTTTCAAAGCTAAAAAATTTTGAATAATTTAAAAAATACTTCATGGATTGAATTTCCTGATGAAAACTTTGAGTTTTTCAAAGCAAGTTTTTAAAGATATAAAAATTTGATTTATTTCATTGTATTTCAAAAATTGAATCAGTTCGCGGAAAGTTTTAGTTTTTCTCAGCAAGCTTTTCAAGCTATGAAATTATGAATTTTTACAAGTTTTTTAATAGACTGAATTGGTTCGCCAAAAGTTTGAGTTTTTTAATAAAGCTTCTGAAGCTATAAAACTTTGAAAATTTTCAAGTTGTTTCTTGGACCGAATCATTTTGCGAAAAGTTTCAGTTTTTCTAAGCAAGCTTATAAAGCTATGAAGCTTTGATTTAATTCAATATGTTTGATAGACTGAATCGATTCGCAAAAAAATTAAGTTTCTTCTAAGCAAGCTTTTGCAGCTAAGAATTTTTGAATCATTAACAAATACTTCATAGATTGAAACCATTAGCGAAAAAGTTAAGTTTTTCTAAGCAGGATTTTAAAGCTAGAAAAATTCGATTTACTTAAATTTATTTCATAGACTGAATCGGTTCGCGAAAAGTTTAAGTTTTTCTAAGCAAGCTTTTCAACCTATGAAATTATGAATTATTACAAGTTTTTTAATAGACTGAATCAGTTCGCTAAAAGTTTGAGTTTTTTAATCAAGCATTTGAAGCTAGGAAATTTTAAAAATTTTCAAGTTATTTCTTGGATCGAATCAATTCGCAAAAAGTTTCAGTTTTTCTGAGCAAGTTTAGAAAGCTATGAAACTTTGATTCAATTCAATTCATTTCATAGGCTGATTCGGTTTGCAAAAATTAAATTTTTCTAAGAAAGCGTTTGAAGCTAAAAATTTTTTCTAAGCAAGCTTTCAAAGCTAAGAAATTATGATTCATAACAAGTTTTTTTCATAGGCTGAATCGGTTCACTAAAAATTTGAGTTTCTTAAATCAAGCTTTTAAAGCAATGAAGTTTTGAAAGTTTTCAAATAATTTCTGGGACCGAATCAATTAAGATTTTTTTTCGCGCGAGCTAATCCAGCAAGGAATTTTGAAAAATCCAAGTTAATGCTTGGACGGAATCCTTTTTGACATAAGTTGAACATTTCCAAAGCAAGCAGTTCAAGCTAAGAAACTTTGAGATAATTCAAGATAATTAATTAGACGAATAAGTTCACAACAAATTTGTCTTAGCATGCTATTTGAAACTTTTAAGCTATTTGAAACTTTGAAAACTACAACATTTTTTATAAACTAAAAAAGTTCACAAAAAAAGGTCTCTAAGTAATCTTTTAGAGCTATGGAATTTTGAATTAATACAATTTGATTCGTAGACTGAACCGGCTTGCATAAACTTCAAGTTTTTTGGAAGCAAGCTAAGAAACTCCGAAACATTTCAATTTCTTTCGTAAGCTGAATCGGTTTTCAAAAAAATGCAGTTTTGTTTAGCAGGTTTTTAAAGCTCTGAAACTTTGTATTATTTCAATTTATTTCAAAGACTGAATTGGTTGGAAAAAAGCTGAAATTTTTTTCTAAACAAGTTTTTAAGCTAAAAAATTTTTAATTATGAAAAGATAATTCATAGACTGAACCGGTTCGCAAAAATCGTCAAAATTTTTGAAGCAAGCTATGCAATTTTATGCAATTTTTAAAAGCTTGTGGAAAGTTTCAGTTTTTCTGAGCAAGTTTTTGAACCTATCCAGTTTTGAATTAGTTCAACTTAATTCATAGACCGAATCGGTTCGCGAAAAGCTTAAAGTTTTCTAAGCAAGCTTTTAAAGCTATGAAAGTTTGAGTTATTTCAACTTATTTGAAAAAATGAAGCGGTTCGCGAAAACTTTGAGTTTTTCTTTGCAACCTTTCGAAGCTTTGAAGTTTTGAATTTTTACAGGTTTCTTCATAGGTTGAATTGGTTCGCGAAAAAAATAAGTTTTTGAAGCAAGCTAGTCAAGCTATGAAATTTTAGAAATTTAAGGTTATTTCATGGACTGAAACGAATCGAGAATAAAAATTCAGTGTTTCTAGGCAAGCTTTGAAAGCTATAAGTTTTTGAATAATTTCAATTTATTTCATAGACTGGATTGGTTCGCGAAAAAGTTAAGTTTATCTGAGCAAGCTTTTGAAGCTATAAAAATTAATTTTATATCAATTTATTTCATAGACTGAATTGGTTCGCAAAAATTTTGAGTTTTTCCTTGCAAGCTTTTGAAGCTATGAAGTTTTGAATTCTTACACGTTTTTTCATAGGCTGAATTGGTTCGCGAAAAAATTACATTTTTTGAAGCAAGCTAGTCAAGCTATGAAACTTTAGAAATTTAAGATTATTTATTGGACTGAAACGAAATGAGAAAAAAAATTAGTGTTTCTAAGCAAGCGTTGAAAGCTATGAATTTTTGAATTATCTCAATTTATTTCATTGAATGAATTGGTTGGAAAAAAGCTGAAATTTTTTTCTAATTAAGTTTTTAAGCTAAAAAATTTTTAATAATGAAAAGGTAATTCATAGACTGAACCGGTTTGCAAAAATAGTTAAAATTTTTGAAGCAAGCTATGCAATTTTAAAATATTTCAAGTTATTTCTTGGAGCGAATTAGTTTGCAAAATTTTCACTTTTCGTAAGAAAACTATTAGGCTATGACATTTTGTATTATTTCCAGCTTTTTCATTTACGGAAAAAATTCGCAAAAAATTTATTTTTTCCTAAGCAAGCTGCTTGAGCTATGAAACTTCAAATAGTTCAATTTAGTTCAAAATGTGATCTGGATGGAAGACTGTTTTTCTATTGAAAAGTTTCAAGTGAATTCCAGTTTTTTTTCATAGTTTTTAATTACGTTTTTTTTTCAGCAAGGAATTTTGAAAAAATCCAATTTTTTGCTTGGACCGAATGCTTTCTGTCATAAGTTGAACATCTCCAAAGCAAGCAGTTCAAAATATGAAACTTTGAGATAATTCAAGATAATTCGTTAAACGAATCAGTTCACAAAAAATTTGACTAAGTATGCTATTTGAAACTTTTAGGCTATTTGAAACTTTGAAAACTACAACATTTTTTTGTAAACTAAATAAGTTCACGAAAAATGATCTCGAAGTAATCTTTCAGAGCTATGGAATTTTGAATTAATACAATTTGATTCATAGACTGAACCAGCTTGCATAAACTTCAAGTTTTTCGAAGCAAGCTAAGAAACTCCGCAACATTTCAATTTCTTTCGTAAGCCGAATCGGTTTGCAAAAAATTTCAGTTTTCTTCAGCATGTTTTAAAAACTCTGAAACTTTGTATTATTTCAATTTGTTTCATTGACTGAATTGGTTGGAAAAAAGCTGAAATTTTTTTCTAAACAAGTTTTTAAGTTAAAAAATTTTTAATTATGAAAAGATAATTCATAGACTGAACCGGTTTGCAAAAATCGTCAAAATTTATGAAGCCAGCTATGCAATTTTAAATTATTTCAAGTTATTTCTTGGACCGAATTAGTTTGCGAAAAGTTTCACTATTCGGAAGAAAACTATTAGGCTATGACATTTTGTATTATTTCCAGCTTTTTCATATCCGGAAAAAAATCGCGAAAAGTTTATTTTTTTGTAAGCAAGCTGTTTAAGCTATGAAACCTAAAATAGTTCAATTTAGTTCAAAATGTGATCTGGATGGTAGACTGTTTTTCTATTGAAAATTTTCAAGCGATTTCCAAGTTTTTTCATAGTTTTTAATTAAGTTTTTTTTTTCGCGCGAGCTAATCCAGCAAGGAAATTTGAAAAAACCAATTTAATGCTTGGACCGAATCCTTTTTGTCATAAGTTGAACTTTTCCAAAGCAAGCAGTTCAAGCTAAGAAACTTTGAGATAATTCAAGATATTTCATTAAACGAATCAGTTCACAAAAAATTTGTCTAAACATGCTATTTGAAACTTTTAAGCTATTTGAAACTTTGAAAATTACAACATTTTTTATAAACTAAATAAGTGCACGATAAAAAGATCTCTAAGTAATCTTTTAGAGCTATGGAATTTTGAATTAAAACAATTTGGTTCATAGACTGAACCGGCTTGCATAAACTTCAACTTTTTCGAAGCAAGCTAAGAAACTCCGAAACATTTCAATTTCTTTCGTAAGCCGAATCGGTTTGCAAAAAATTTCAGTTTTCTTCAGCATGTTTTAAAAGCTCTGAAACTTTGTATTATTTCAATTTATTTCATTGACTGAATTTTTGAAAAAAAGCTGAAATTTTTTTCTAAACAAGTTTTAAAGGTAAAAAATTTTTAATTATGAAAAAATAATTCATAGACTGAACCGGTTCGCAAAAATCGTCAAAATTTTTGAAGCAAGCTTTGCAATTTTAAAATATTTCAAGTTATTTCTTGGACCGAATTAGTTTGCGAAAAGTTTCACTATCCGGAAGAAAACTATTAGGCTATGACATTTTGCATTATTTCCAGCTTTTTCATTTACGGAAAAAACTCGCGAAAAGTTTATTATTTTGTAAAAAAAGCTGTTTAAGCTATGAAACCTAAAATAGTTCAGTTTAGTTCAAAATGTGATCTGGATGAAAGACTGTTTTTTCTATTGAAAATTTTCAAGTGATTTCCAAGTTTTTTCATAGTTTTTAATTAAGTTTTTTTTTCGCGCGATCCAATTCAGCAAGGAATTTTGAAAAAATCCAAGTTATTGCTTAGACCGAATCCTTTTTGTCATAAATTGAACATTTCCAAAGCAAGCATTTCAAGCTAAGAAACTTTGAGATAATACAAGATAATTCCTTAAACGAATCAGTTCACAAAAAATTTGTCTAAGCATGCTATTTGAAACTTTTAAGCTATTTGTAACTTTTAAAACTACATAATTTTTTTTTATAAACTAAATTAGTTCACAAAAAAAATCTCTATGTAATCTTTTAGAGCTTCGGAATTTTGAATTATTGCAATTTGTTTCATAGACTGAACCGGCTTGCATAAACTTCATTTTTTTCGAAACAAGCTAAGAAACTCCGAAACATTTCAATTTCTTTCGTAAGCCGAATCAGTTTGCAAAAAATTTCAATTTTCTTCAGCATGTTTTAAAAGCTCTGAAACTTTGTTTTATTTCAATTTGTTTCATTGACTGAATTGGTTGGAAAAAAGCTGAAATTTTTTTCTAAACAAGTTTTTAAGCTAAAAAGTTTTTAATTATGATACGATAATTCATAGACTGAACCGGTTCGCAAAAATCGTCAAAATTTTGAAGCAAGCTATGCAATCTTAAAACATTTCAAGTTATTTCTTGGACCGAATTAGTTTGCGAAAAGTTTCACTATTCGGAAGAAAACTATTACGCTATGACATTTTGTATTATTTCCGGCTTTTTCATTTACGGAAAAAATCGCGAAAAGTTTATTTTTTTGTAAGCAAGCTGTTTAAGCTATGAAACGTAAAGTAGTTCAGTTTAATTCAAAGTGTGATCTGGATGGTAGACTGTTTTTTCTATTGAAAATTTTCAAGTGATTTCCAAGTTTTTTCATAGTTTTTAATTAAGTTTTTTTTCGCGCGAGCTAATCCAGCAAGGAAATTTGAAAAATCCAAGTTAATGCTTGGACCGAATCCTTTTTGTCATAAGCTGAACTTTTCCAAAGCAAGCAGTTCAAGCTAAGAAACTTTGAGATAATTCAAGATAATTCAATAAACGAATCAGTTCACAAAAAATTTGTCTAAGCATGCTATTTGAAACTTTTAAGCTATTTGAAACTTTGAAAACTACAACATTTTTTTATAAACTAAATAAGTTCACGAAAAAAGATCTCTAAGTAATCTTTTAGAGCTATGGAATTTTAAATTAATACAATTTGATTCATAGACTGAACCTGCTTGCATAAACTTCAAGTTTTTCGAAGCAAGCTAAGAAACTCCAAAACATTTCAATTTCTTTCGTAAGCCGAATCGGTTTGCAAAAAATTTCAGTTTTCATCAGCATGTTTTAAAAGCTCTGAAACTTTGTATTATTTCAATTTATTTCATTGACTGAATTGGTTGGAAAAAAGCTGAAATTTTTTTCAAAACAAGTTTTTAAGCTAAAAAATTTTTAATTATGAAAAGATAATTCATAGACTGAACCGGTTCGCAAAAATTGTCAAAATTTTTGAAGCAAGCTATGCAATTTTAAAACATTTCAAGTTTTTTCTTGGACCGAATTAGTTTGCGAAAAATTTCACTATTCGGAAGAAAAATATTAGGCTATGACATTTTGTATTATATCCAGCTTTTTCATTTACGGAAAAAAATCGCGAAAAGTTTATTTTTTTCTAAGCAAGCTGTTTAAGCTATGAAACTTAAAACAGTTCAATTTAATTCAAAATGTGATCTGGATGGTAGACTGTTTTTCTATTGAAAATTTTGAAGTGATTTCCAAGTTTTTCATAGTTTTTACTTAAGTTTTTTTTTCGCGCGAGCTAATCCAGCAAGGAAATTTGAAAAATCGAAGTTAATGCTTGGACCGAATCCTTTTTGTCATAAGTTGAACATTTCCAAAGCAAGCAGTTCAAGCTAAGAAATTTTGAGATAATTCAAGATAATTCATTGAACGAATCAGTTCACAAAAAATTTGTGTAAGCATGCTATTTGAAAATTTTAAGCTATTTGAAACTTTGAAAACTACAACATTTTTTTATTAACTAAATAAGTTCACGAAAAAAGATTTCTAAGTAATTTTTTAGAGCTATGGAGTTTTGAATTAATACAATTTGGTTCATTGACTGAACCGGCTTGTATAAACTTCAAGTTTCTCGAAGCAAGCTAAGAAACTCCAAAACATTTCAATTTCTTTCGTAAGCCGAATCGGTTTGCAAAAAATTTCAGTTTTCTTAAGCATGTTTTAAAAGCTCTGAAACTTTGTATTATTTCAATTTATTTCATTGACTGAATTGGTTGGAAAAAAGCTGAAATTTTTTTCTAAACAAGTTTTTAAGCTAAAAAATTTTTAATTATGAAAAGATAATTTATAGACTGAACCGGTTCGCAAAAATCGTCCAAATTTTTGAAGCAAGCTATGCAATTTTAAAGTATTTCAAGTTATTTCTTGGACCGAATTAGTTTGCGAAAAGTTTCACTATTCGGAAGAAAACTATTAGGATATGACATTTTGTATTATTTCCAGCTTTTTCATTTACGGAAAAAATTCGCGAAACGTTTATTTTATTCTAAGCAAGCGGTTTAAGCTATGAAACTTAAAACAGTTCAATTTAGCTCAAAATGTGATCTGGATGGTAGACTGTTTTTCTATTGAAAATTTTCAAGTAATTTCCAGTTTTTTTCATAGTTTTTAATTAAGTTTTTTTTTCAGCAAGGAATTTTGAAAAAATCCAATTTATTGCTTGGACCGAATCCTTTCTGTCATAAGTTGAACATCTCCAAAGCAAGCAGTTCAAGCTAAGAAATTTTGAGATAATTCAAGATAATTGATTAACCGAATCAGTTCACAAAAAATTTTTCTAAGCACGCTTTGTGAAACTTTTAAGCTATTTGAAACTTTGGAAACTACATCTTTTTATAAACTAAATTAGTTCACGAAAAAAATCTCGAAGTAATTTTTTAGAGCTATAGAATTTTCAATTAACGCAATTTGTTTCATAGTCTGAACCGGCTTGCATATACTTTAACTTTTAGAAGCAAGCAATGAAACTCCGACACATTTCAATTTTTTCGTAAACCGAATCAGATTGCAAAAAAAATCAGTTCTCTTTAGCATGTTTTAAAAGCTTTGAAACTTTGTATTATTTCAATTTGTTTCATAGACTGAATCAGCTTGTAGAAAGTTTCAGTTTTTCTATGCAAGCTTTTGAACCTATCCAATTTTGAACAATTTCAACCTAATTCATAGACCGAATCGGTTCGCGAAAAGTTAAAAGTTTTCTAAGCAAGCTTTTAAAATAATGAAAACTGAATTTTTCCAATTTTTTTCATAGAATGAATCGGTTCGCGAAAACTTTGAGTTTTTCTTTGCAAGCTTTTGAAGCTTTGAAGTTTTGAAATTTTACACGTTTTTTCATAGGTTGAATTGGTTCGCGAAAAAATTCAGTTTTTTGAAGCAGCTAGTCTAGCTATGAAACTTTAGAAATTTAAGATTAATTTTTTTTTCTGAATCGAAATCGAATCGAGTAAAAAATGCAGTGTGTCTAAGCATGCTTTGAAAGCTATGATTTGTTGAATTATTTCAATTTATTTCATAGACTGAATTGGTTCGCGAAAAGGTTAAGTTTTTCTGAGCAAGCTGTTAAAGCTATAAAATTTGAAGCAAGGAATTTCGAAAAAATCCAAGTTATCGCTTGGACCGAATCCTTTTTGTCATAAGTTGAACATTTCCAAAGCAAGCAGTTCAAGCTAAGAAACTTTGAGATAATTCAAGATAATTATTTAATCGAATCACTACACAAAATTTTTCTAAGCATGCTTTTTGAAACTTTTAAGCTGTTGAAATTTTGAAAACTACAACATTTTTTTAATAAACTAAATTAGTTCACAAAAAAAATCTCTAAGTAATTTTTACAGCTTTGGAATTTTGAATTACTGCAATTTGTTTCATGGTCTGAACCAGCTTGCATAAGTTTCAACTTTTAGAAGCAAGCTATGAAACTCCGACACTTTTCATTTTTTTTCGTAAGCCGAATCGGTTTGCAAGAAATTTCAGTCTTTTTATCTGCATGTTTTAAAAGCTCTGAAACTTTGTATTATTTCAATATATTTCTTAGACTGAATCCGCTGGTGGAAAGTTCCTGTTTTTCTCAGCAAGCTTTCGAACCTTTCCAATTTTGAATTATTTCAACTTAATTCATAGACCGAATCGGTTCGCGAAAAATTTAAAGTTTTCTAAACAAGCTTTTAAAGCTATGAAAGTTTGAGTTATTTCAATTTATTTCAAAGAATGAATCGGTTCGCGAAAACTTTGAGTTTTTCTTTGCAATCTTTCGAAGCTTTGAAATTTTGACTTTTTACACGTTTCTTCATAGGTTGAATTGATTCGCGAAAAAATTAAGTTTTTGAAGCAAGCTAGTCAAGCTATGAAACTTTAGAAAATTAAGGTTTTTTCTTGGATTGAAACGAATCGAAAAAAAAAATTCAGTGTTTCTAGGCAAGCTTTGAAAGCTATAAGTTTTTGAATTATTTCAATTTATTTCATAGATTGGATTGGTTCGCGAAAAAGTTAAGTTTATCTGAGCAAGCTTTTAAAGCTATAAAATTTAATTTATTTCATTTTATTTCATAGACTGAATTGGTTCGCGAAAATTTTGAGAAGTTTTGAATTCTTACACGTTTTTTCATAGGCTGAATTGGTTCGCGAAAAAAGTAAATTTTTTGAAGCAAGCTGGTCAAGCTATGAAACTTTAGAAATTTCGTAGTTTTTTACTTCCAGCTTTTTCATTTACCGAAACAATGCGCGAAACTGTTATTTTTTTCTAAGCAAGCTGTTTAAGCAATGAAACTTAAAACAGTTCAATTTAGTTCAAAATGGGATCTGGATGGTAGACTGTTTTTCTATTGAAAATGTTCAAGAAATTTCCAGTTTTTTTCATAGTATTTAATTAAGTTTTTTTTCAGCAAGGAATTTTGAAAAAATCCAATTTATTGCTTGGACCGAATGCTTTCTGTCATAAGTTGAACATCTCCAAAGCAAGCAGTTCAAGCTAAGAAAATGTGAAATAATTCAAGATAATTGATTAACCGAATCAGTGCACAAAAAAATTTTCTAAGCATGCTTTTTGAAACCTTTAAGCTATTTGAAACTTTGAAAACTACAATATTTTTTAATAAACTAAATTAATTCACGAAAAAAGATCTCTAAGTAATCTTTTAGAGCTATGGATTTTTGAATTAATACAATTTGTTTCATAGACTGAACCGGCTTGCATAATTTTCAAATTTTTTTCGAAGCAAGCTATGGAACTCCGAAACATTTCAACTTCTTTCGTAAGCCAAATCGGTTTGCAAAAAGTTTCAGTTTTCTGAAAAAGTTTTAATTATCAAAAGATAATTCATAGACTGGACCGGTTCGCAAAAACTGTCAAGTTTTTGAAGCGAGCTATGCAATTTTGAAACATCTCAAGTTTTTTCTTGGACCAAATTAGTTTGCGAAAAGTTTCCCTTTTTGGAATCAAACTATTAGGCCATGACACTTTGTATTATTTATAGCTTTTTCGTTTACGGAATAATTTCGCGAAAATTTTTTTTTTCTAAGCAAGCTGTTTCAGCTATGAAACTTAAAACAGTTCAATTTAGTTCAAAATTTGATCTGGATAGAAGACTGTTTTTCTATTGAAAATTTTCAGGTAGTTTCCAGATTTTTTCATTGTTTTAAATGAAGTTTTTTTTTCACGCGAGCTAATCCAGCAAGGAATTTTGAAAAAATCCAAGTTATTACTTGGACCGAATCCTTTTTGTCATAAGTTGAACATTTCCATCCAAAGCAAGAAGTTCAAGCTAAGAAACTTTGAGATAATTCAAGATAATTATTTAATCAAATAACTTCACAAAAAACTTGTCTAAGCATGCTAATTGAAACTTTTCAGCTATTTGAAACTTTGAATACTACAACTTTTTTTAATAAACTAAAATAATTCACGAAAAAAGATCTCTAAGTAATCTTTTAGAGCTATGGATTTTTGAATTAATACAATTTGTTTCATAGACTGAACCGGCTTGCATAATTTTTAAGTTTTTCGAAGTAAGCTATGGAACTCTGAAACATTTCAATTTCTTTCGTAAACCAAATCGGTTTGCAAAAAGTTTCAGTTTTCTGAAAAAGTTTTAATTATCAAAAGATAATTCATAGACTGGACCGGTTCGCAAAAATTGTCAAGTTTTTGAAGCGAGCTATGCATTTTTGAAACATCTCAAGTTTTTTCTTGGACCAAATTAGTTTGCGAAAATTTTCCCTTTTTGGAATCAAACTATTAGGCTATGACACTTTGTATTATTTATAGCTTTTTCATTTACGGAAAAAATTCGCAAAAAGTTTATTTTTTTCTAAGCAAGCTTTTTCAGCTATGAAACTTAAAACAGTGCAATTTCGTTCAAAATTTGATCTGGATAGTAGACAGTTTTTCTATTGAAAATTTTCAGGTGATTTCCAGATTTTTTTCATTGTTTTAAATGAAGTTTTTTTTCGCGCGAGCTAATCCAGCAAGGAATTGTGAAAAAATCCAAGTTATTACTTGGACCGAATCCTTTTTGTCATAAGTTGAACATTTCCAAAGCAAGCAGTTCAAGCTAAGACACTTTGAGATAATTCAAGATAATTATTTAATCGAATCACTTCACAAAAAACTTGTCTAAGCATGCTAATTGAAACTTTTCAGCTATTTGAAACTTTGAATACTACAACTTTTTTTAATAAACTAAAATAATTCACGAAAAAAGATCTCTAAGTAATCTTTTAGAGCTATGGATAAATTTCAAGATTTTTGAAGCAAGCTATGGAACTCCGAAACATTTCAATTTCTTTCGTAAACCAAATCGGTTTGCAAAAAATTTCAGTTTTCTGAAAATGTTTTAATTATCAAAAGATAATTCATAGACTGAACCGGTTCGCAAAAATCGTCAAGTTTTTGGAAGCAAGCTATGCAATTTTGAAATATTTCAAGTTATTTCTTGGACAGAATTGGTTCGCGAAAAGTTAAAAGTTTTCTAAGCAAGCTTTTAAAATTATGAAAACTGAATTTTTCCAATTTGTTTTATAGAATGAATCGGTTCGCGAAAACTTTGAGTTTTTCTTTGCAAGCTTTTGAAGCGTTGAAGTTTTGAATTTTTACAAGTTTTCATAGGTTGAATTGGTTCGCGAAAAATTCAGTTTTTTGAAGCAGCTAGTCAAGCTATGAAACTTTAGAAATTTAAGATAAATTTTTTTACTGAATCGAAATCGAATCGAGTAAAAATTCAGTGTGTCTAAGCATGCTTTGAAAGCTATGATTTTTCGAATTTTTTCAATTTATTTCATAGACTGAATTGGTTCGCAAAAAGGTTAAGTTTTTCTGAGCAAGCTTTTAAAGCTATAAAATTTGATTTTTTTCAATTTATTTCATGGAATGAATCGGTTCGCGAAAACTTTGAGTTTTTCTTTGCAAGCTTTTGAAGATATGAAGTTTTGAATTCTTACACGATTTTTCATTTGCTGAATTGGTTCGCGAAAAAATTAAGTTTTTGAAGCAAGCTAATCAAGCTATGGAACTTTTAAAAAAATTAAGGTTATTTCTTGGACCGAATCGAATCGCAGAAAAAATCTGTGTTTCTAAGCAAGCGTTGAGAGCTACGAATTTTGAATTATCTCAATTTGTTTCATAGTTTGAATTGGTTGGCAAAAAGCTTGAGTTTTTTTCTAAACAAGCTTTTTGAGCTAAAAAAATTTTAATAATGAAAAGATAATTCATAGACTGAACCGGTTTGAGAAAACCGTCGAGTTTTTTGAAGCAAGCTATGCAACTTTGAAATTTTTCAAGTTATTTCTTGGACCGAATTAGTTTGCAAAAAATTTCAGTTTCGGAAGCAAACTGTTAGGCTATGACACTTTGTATTATTTCCAGCTTTTTCATTTACGGAAAAAATTTGCGAAAACTTTATTTTTTTGTAAGCAAGCTGACTAAACTATTAAAATTTAAAACATTTCAATTTAGTTCAAAATTTGATCTGGATAGTAGACTGTTTTTCTATTGAAAGTTTTCAGGTGATTTCCAGATTTTTTCATTGTTTTTAACGAAGTTTTTTTTTCGCGCGAGCTTATCCAGCAAGGAATTTCGAAAAAATCCAAGTTATCGCTTGGACCGAATCCTTTTTGTCATAAGTTGAACATTTCCAAAGCAAGCAGTTCAAGCTAAGAAACTTTGAGATAATTCAAGATAATTATTTAATCGAATCACTTCACAAAAAACTTGTCTAAGCATGCTAATTGAAACTTTTCAGCTATTTGAAACTTTGAATCCTACAACTTTTTTTAATAAACTAAAATAATTCACGAAAAAAGATCTCTAAGTAATCTTTGAGAGCTATGGATAAATTTCAAGTTTTTTGAAGCAAGCTATGGAACTCCGAAACATTTCAATTTCTTTCGTAAACCAAATCGGTTTGCAAAAAATTTCAGTTTTCTGAAAAAGTTTTAATTATCAAAAGATAATTCATAGACTGAACTGGTTCGCAAAAATCGTCAAGTTTTTGGAAGCAAGCTATGCAATATTGAAATATTTCAAGTTATTTCTTGGACAGAATTGGTTCGCGAAAAGTTAAAAGTTTTCTATGCAAGCTTTTAAAATTATGAAAACTGAATTTATCCAATTTGTTTTATAGAATGAATCGGTTCGCGAAAACTTTGAGGTTTTCTTTGCAAGCTTTTGAAGCTTTGAAGTTTTGAATATTTACACGTTTTCATAGGTTGAATTGGTTCGCGAAAAATTCAGTTTTTTGAAGCAGCTAGTCAAGCTATGAAACTTTAGAAATTTAAGATTAATTTTTTTACTGAATCGAAATCGAATCGAGTAAAAAATTCAGTGTGTCTAAGCATGCTTTGAAAGCTATGATTTTTTGATTTTTTCCAATTTATTTCATAGACTGAATTAGTTCGCAAAAAGGTTAAGTTTTTCTGAGCAAGCTTTTAAAGCTATAAAATTTGATTTTTTTCAATTTATTTCATGGAATGAATCGGTTCGCGAAAACTTTGAGTTTTCTTTGCAAGCTTTTGAAGATATGAAGTTTTGAATTCTTACACAATTTTTCATATGCTGAATTGGTTCGCGAAAAAATTAAGTTTTTGAAGCAAGCTAATCAAGCTATGGAACTTTTAAGAAAATTAAGGTTATTTCTTGGAGCGAATCGAATCGCAGAAAAAATCAGTGTTTCTAAGCAAGCGTTGAGAGCTACGAATTTTGAATTATCTCAATTTGTTTTATAGATTGAATTGGTTGGCAAAAAGCTTGAGTTTTTTTCTAAACAAGCTTTTTGAGCTAAAAAAATTTTAATAATGAAAAGATAATTCATAGACTGAACCGGTTTGAGAAAACCGTCGAGTTTTTTGAAGCAAGCTATGCAACTTTGAAATTTTTCAAGTTATTTCTTGGACCGAATTAGTTTGCGAAAAATTTCAGTTTTCGGAAGCAAACTGTTAGGCTATGACTATTTGTATTATTTCCAGCTTTTTCATTTACGGAAAAAATTTGCGAAAACTTTATTTTTTTGTAAGCAAGCTGACTAAACTATTAAAATTTAAAACATTTCAATTTAGTTCAAAAATTGATCTGGATAATAGACTGTTTTTCTATTGAAAATTTTCAGGTGATTTCCAGATTTTTTCATTGTTTTTAATGAAATTTTTTTTCGCGCGAGCTAATCCAGCAAGGAATTTCGAAAAAATCCAAGTTATCGCTTGGACCGAATCCTTTTTGTCATAAGTTGAACACTTCCAAAGCAAGCAGTTCAAGCTAAGAAACTTTGAGATAATTCAAGATAATTATTTAATCGAATCACTACACAAAAGTTTTTCTAAGCATGCTTTTTGAAACTTTTAAGCTGTTGAAATTTTGAAAACTACAACATTTTTTTAATAAACTAAATTAGTTCACGAAAAAAATCTCTAAGTAATTTTTACAGCTATGGAATTTTGAATTAAAGCAATTTGTTTCATAGTCTGAACCCGCTTGCATAAACTTCAACTTTTAGAAGCAAGCTATGAAACTCTGACACATTTCATTTTTTTTCGTAAGCCGAATCGGTTTGCAAAAAATTTTAGTTTTTTTCAGCATGTTTTAAAAGCTCTGAAACTTTGTATTATTTCAATATATTTCTCAGACTGAATCAGCTGGTGGAAAGTTCCAGTTTTTCTCAGCAAGCTTTCGAACCTTTCCAATTTTGAATTTTTTCAACTTAATTCATAGACCGAATCGGTTCGCGAAAAGTTTAAAGTTTTCTAAACAAGCTTTTAAAGCTATGAAAGTTTGAGTTATTTCAATTTATTTCAAAGAATGAATCGGTTCGCGAAAACTTTGAGTTTTTCTTTGCAATCTTTCGAAGCTTTGAAGTTTTGAATTTTTACACGTTTCTTCATAGGTTGAATTGATTCGCAAAAAATTTAAATTTTTTGAAGCAAGCTAGTCAAGCTATGAAACTTTAGAAGTTTAAGGTTATTTCTTGGACTGAAACAAATCGAGAAAAAAAAATTCAGTGTTTCTAGGCAAGCTTTGAAAGCTATAATTTTTGAATTATTTCAATTTATTTCATAGATTGGATTGGTTCGCGAAAAAGTTAAGTTTATCTGAGCAAGATTTTAAAGCTATAAAATTTAATTTATTTCAATTTATTTCATAGACTGAATTGGTTCGCGAAAATTTTGAGTTTTTTTTTGCAATCTTTCGAAGCTTTGAAGTTTTGAATTTTTACACGTTTCTTCATAGGTTGAATTGATTCGCGAAAAATTTAAATTTTTTGAAGCAAGCTAGTCAAGCTATGAAACTTAAGAAATTTAAGGTTATTTCTTGGACTGAAACAAATCGAGAAAAAAAAATTCAGTGTTTCTAGGCAAGCTTTGAAAGCTATAATTTTTGAATTATTTCAATTTATTTCATAGATTGGATTGGTTCGCGAAAAAGTTAAGTTTATCTGAGCAATATTTTAAAGCTATAAAATTTAATTTATTTCAATTTATTTCATAAACTAAATTAGTTCACGAAAAAAATCTCTATGTAATCTTTTAAAGCTTCGGAATTTTGAATTATTGCAATTTGTTTCATAGACTGAACCGACCCTGCATAAACTTCAACTTTTTCGAAACAAGCTATGAAACTCTGAAATTTTTTGCAAACTGATTCGGTTTACCAAATAAATTGAAATGTTTCGGAGTTTCATAGCTTGTTTCGAAAAAGTTGAAAGTTTTTGAAGAAAGCTATGAAATCATGAAACATTTTAAGTTATTTTGTAGACTTAATCGGTTCGCAAAACACTTCAATTTTTCCTAAGCAAACATTTGAAACTAAGAAACTTAACTCGAAAATGCGAAAAGTTCAAGTTTTTTTTCTAAGCAAGCTTTTAAATCTATGAAAGTTTGAGTTACTTCAATTTTTTTCAAAGAATGAATCGCTTCGCGAAAACTTTGAGTTTTTTTTTGCAAGCCGTTGAAGCTTTGAAGTTTTGATTTTTTACACTTATTTTCGTAGGTCGAATTGGTTCGCGAAAAATTTAAATTTTTTGAAGCAAGCTAGTCAAGCTATGAAACTTTAGAATTTAAGGTTATTTCGTGGATTGAAACGAATCGAGAAAAAAAATTCAGTGTTTCTAGGCAAGCTTTGAAAGCTATAAGTTTTCGAATTATTTCAATTTATTTCATAGATTGGATTGGTTCGCGAGAAAGTTAAGTTTATCTGAGCAAGATTTTAAAGCTATAAAATTTAATTTATTTCAATTTATTTCATAGACTGAATTGGTTCGCGAAATTTTTGAGTTTTTCCTTGCAAGCTTTTGAAGCTATGAAGTTTTGAATTCTTACACGTTTTTTCATAGGCTGAATTGGTTCGCGAAATAGTAAATTTTTTGAAGCAAGCTGGTCAAGCTATGAAACTTTAAAAATTTCCTAGTTTTTTACTTCAAGCTTTTTCATTTACCGAAAAAATTCGCAAAACTGTTATTTTTTTCTAGGCAAGCTGTTTAAGCAATAAAAATAAAAACAGTTCAATTTAGTTCAAAATGTGATCTGGATGGTAGACTGTTTTTCTATTGAAAATGTTCAAGTGTTTTCCAGTTTTTTTTTCATAGTTTTTAATTAAGTTTTTTATTCAGCAAGGAATTTTGAAAAAATCCAATTTATTGCTTGAACCGAATCCTTTCTGTCATAAGTTGAAAATCTCCAAAGCAAGCAGTTCAAGCTAAGAAACTGTGAGATAATTCAAGATAATTGATTAACCGAATCAGTTCACAAAAAAATTTTCTAAGCATGCTTTTTGAAACTTTTAAGCTATTTGAAACTTTGAAAACTACAATATTTTTTAATAAACTAAATTAATTCACGAAAAAAGATCTCTAAGTAATCTTTTAGAGCTATGGATTTTTGAATTAATACAATTTGTTTCATAGACTGAACCGGCTTGCATAATTTTCAAGTTTTTCGAAGCAAGCTATGGAACTCCGAAACATTTCAATTTCTTTCGTAAACCAAATTGGTTTGCAAAAAGTTTCAGTTTTCTGAAAAAGTTTTAATTATCAAAAGATAATTCATAGACTGGACCGGTTCGCAAAAATGGTCAAGTTTTTTAAGCGAGCTATGCATTTTTGAAACATCTCATGTTTTTTCTTGGACCAAATTAGTTTGCGAAAATTTTCCCTTTTTGGAATCAAACTATTAGGCTATGACACTTTGTATTATTTATAGCTTTTTCATTTACGGAAAAAATTCGCAAAAAGCTTATTTTTTCTAAGCAAGCTGTTTCAGCTATGAAACTTAAAACAGTTCAATTTAGTTCAAAATTTGATCTGGATAGTAGACTGTTTTTCTATTGAAAATTTTCAGGTGATTTCCAGATTTTTTCATTGTTTTAAATGAAGTTTTTTTTTCGCGCGAGCTAATCCAGCAAGGAATTTTGAAAAAATCCAAGTTATTACTTGGACCGAATCCTTTTTGTCATAAGTTGAACATTTCCAAAGCAAGCAGTTCAAGCTAAGAAACTTTGAGATAATTCAAGATAATTATTTAGTCGAATCACTTCACAAAAAGCTTGTCTAAGCATGCTAATTGAAACTTTTCAGCTATTTGAAATTTTGAATACTACAACTTTTTTCAATAAACTAAAATAATTCATGAAAAAAGATCTCTAAGTAATCTTTTAGAGCTATGGATTTTTGAATTAATACAATTTGTTTCATAGACTGAACCGGGTTGCATAAATTTGAAGTTTTTTGAAGCAAGCTATGGAACTCCGAAACATTTCAATTTCTTTCGTAAACCAAATTGGTTTGCAAAAAATTTCAGTTTTCTGAAAAAGTTTTAATTATCAAAAGATAATTCATAGACTGAACCAGTTCGCAAAAATCGTCAAGTTTTTGGAAGCAAGCTATGCAATTTTGAAATACTTCAAGTTATTTCTTGGACAGAATTAGTTTGCGAAAAGATTCAGTTTTTGAAAGCAAACTATTAGGCTATGAAACTTTGTATTATTTCCAGCCTTTTCATTTACGTAAAAAATTCGCGAAAAGTTTATTTTTTTCTAAGCAAGCTGTTTTAGCTATGAAACTTAAAAAAGTTCAATTTAGTTCAAAATTTGATCTGGATAGTAGACTGTGTTTCTATTGAAAATTTTCAGGTGATTTCCAGATTTTTTCATTGTGTTTAATGAAGTTTTTTTTTCGCTTGAGCTAATCCAGCAAGGAATTTTGAAAAAATCCAAGTTATTACTTGGACCGAATCCTTTTTGTCATAAGTTGAACATTTCCAAAGCAAGCAGTTCAAGCTAAGAAACTTTGAGATAATTCAAGATAATTATTTAGTCGAATCACTTCACAAAAAACTTGTCTAAGCATGCTAATTGAAACTTTTCAGCTATTTGAAACTTTGAATACTACAACTTTTTTCAATAAACTAAAATAATTCATGAAAAAAGATCTCTAAGTAATCTTTTAGAGCTATGGATTTTTGAATTAATACAATTTGTTTCATAGACTGAACCGGCTTGCATAAATTTCACGTTTTTTGAAGCAAGCTATGGAACTCCGAAACATTTCAATTTCTTTCGTAAACCAAATTGGTTTGCAAAAAATTTCAGTTTTCTGAAAAAGTTTTAATTATCAAAAGATAATTCATAGACTGAACGAGTTCGCAAAAATCGTCAAGTTTTTGGAAGCAAGCTAGGCAATTTTGAAATACTTCAAGTTATTTCTTGGACAGAATTAGTTTGCGAAAAGATTCAGTTTTCGAAAGCAAACTATTAGGCTATGAAACTTTGTATTATTTCCAGCTTTTTCATTTACGTAAAAAATTCGCAAAAAGTTTATTTTTTTCTAAGCAAGCTGTTTTAGCTATGAAACTTAAAAAAGTTCAATTTAGTTCAAAATTTGATCTGGATAGTAGACTGTGTTTCTATTGAAAATTTTCAGGTGATTTCCAGATTTTTTCATTGTGTTTAATGAAGTTTTTTTTTCGCTTGAGCTAATCCAGCAAGGAATTTTGAAAAAATCCAAGTTATTACTTGGACCGAATCCTTTTTGTCATAAGTTGAACATTTCCAAAGCAAGCAGTTCAAGCTAAGAAACTTTGAGATAATTCAAGATAATTATTTAGTCGAATCACTTCACAAAAAACTTGCTTAAGCATGCTAATTGAAACTTTTAAGCTATTTGAAACTTTGAAAACTACAACATTTTTTGATAAACTAAATTAATTCACGAAAAAAGATCTCTAAGTAATCTTTTAGATCTATGGATTTTTGAATTAATACAATTTGTTTCATAGACTGAACCGGCTTGCATAAATTTCACGTTTTTTGAAGCAAGCTATGGAACTCCGAAACATTTCAATTTCTTTCGTAAACCAAATTGGTTTGCAAAAAATTTCAGTTTTCTGAAAAAGTTTTAATTATCAAAAGATAATTCATAGACTGAACGAGTTCGCAAAAATCGTCAAGTTTTTGGAAGCAAGCTAGGCAATTTTGAAATACTTCAAGTTATTTCTTGGACAGAATTAGTTTGCGAAAAGATTCAGTTTTCGAAAGCAAACTATTAGGCTATGAAACTTTGTATTATTTCCAGCTTTTTCATTTACGTAAAAAATTCGCAAAAAGTTTATTTTTTTCTAAGCAAGCTGTTTTAGCTATGAAACTTAAAAAAGTTCAATTTAGTTCAAAATTTGATCTGGATAGTAGACTGTGTTTCTATTGAAAATTTTCAGGTGATTTCCAGATTTTTTCATTGTGTTTAATGAAGTTTTTTTTTCGCTTGAGCTAATCCAGCAAGGAATTTTGAAAAAATCCAAGTTATTACTTGGACCAAATCCTTTTTGTCATAAGTTGAACATTTCCAAAGCAAGCAGTTCAAGCTAAGAAACTTTGAGATAATTCAAGATAATTATTTAGTCGAATCACTTCACAAAAAACTTGCTTAAGCATGCTAATTGAAACTTTTAAGCTATTTGAAACTTTGAAAACTACAACATTTTTTGATAAACTAAATTAATTCACGAAAAAAGATCTCTAAGTAATCTTTTAGATCTATGGATTTTTGAATTAATACAATTTGTTTCATAGACTGAACCGGCTTGCATAAATTTCACGTTTTTTGAAGCAAGCTATGGAACTCCGAAACATTTCAATTTCTTTCGTAAACCAAATTGGTTTGCAAAAAGTTTCAGTTTTCTGAAAAAGTTTTAATTATCAAAAGATAATTCATAGACTGAACGAGTTCGCAAAAATCGTCAAGTTTTTGGAAGCAAGCTAGGCAATTTTGAAATACTTCAAGTTATTTCTTGGACAGAATTAGTTTGCGAAAAGATTCAGTTTTCGAAAGCAAACTATTAGGCTATGAAACTTTGTATTATTTCCAGCTTTTTCATTTACGTAAAAAATTCGCAAAAAGTTTATTTTTTTCTAAGCAAGCTGTTTTAGCTATGAAACTTAAAAAAGTTCAATTTAGTTCAAAATTTGATCTGGATAGTAGACTGTGTTTCTATTGAAAATTTTCAGGTGATTTCCAGATTTTTTCATTGTGTTTAATGAAGTTTTTTTTTCGCTTGAGCTAATCCAGCAAGGAATTTTGAAAAAATCCAAGTTATTACTTGGACCGAATCCTTTTTGTCATAAGTTGAACATTTCCAAAGCAAGCAGTTCAAGCTAAGAAACTTTGAGATAATTCAAGATAATTATTTAGTCGAATCACTTCACAAAAAACTTGCTTAAGCATGCTAATTGAAACTTTTAAGCTATTTGAAACTTTGAAAACTACAACATTTTTTGATAAACTAAATTAATTCACGAAAAAAGATCTCTAAGTAATCTTTTAGATCTATGGATTTTTGAATTAATACAATTTGTTTCATAGACTGAACCGGCTTGCATAAATTTCACGTTTTTTGAAGCAAGCTATGGAACTCCGAAACATTTCAATTTCTTTCGTAAACCAAATTGGTTTGCAAAAAATTTCAGTTTTCTGAAAAAGTTTTAATTATCAAAAGATAATTCATAGACTGAACGAGTTCGCAAAAATCGTCAAGTTTTTGGAAGCAAGCTAGGCAATTTTGAAATACTTCAAGTTATTTCTTGGACAGAATTAGTTTGCGAAAAGATTCAGTTTTCGAAAGCAAACTATTAGGCTATGAAACTTTGTATTATTTCCAGCTTTTTCATTTACGTAAAAAATTCGCAAAAAGTTTATTTTTTTCTAAGCAAGCTGTTTTAGCTATGAAACTTAAAAAAGTTCAATTTAGTTCAAAATTTGATCTGGATAATAGACTGTGTTTCTATTGAAAATTTTCAGGTGATTTCCAGATTTTTTCATTGTGTTTAATGAAGTTTTTTTTTCGCTTGAGCTAATCCAGCAAGGAATTTTGAAAAAATCCAAGTTATTACTTGGACCGAATCCTTTTTGTCATAAGTTGAACATTTCCAAAGCAAGCAGTTCAAGCTAAGAAACTTTGAGATAATTCAAGATAATTATTTAGTCGAATCACTTCACAAAAAACTTGTCTAAGCATGCTAATTGAAACTTTTCAGCTATTTGAAACTTTGAAAACTACAACATTTTTTGATAAACTAAATTAATTCACGAAAAAAGATCTCTAAGTAATCTTTTAGATCTATGGATTTTTGAATTAATACAATTTGTTTCATAGACTGAACCGGCTTGCATAAATTTCACGTTTTTTGAAGCAAGCTATGGAACTCCGAAACATTTCAATTTCTTTCGTAAACCAAATTGGTTTGCAAAAAATTTCAGTTTTCTGAAAAAGTTTTAATTATCAAAAGATAATTCATAGACTGAAGGAGTTCGCAAAAATCGTCAAGTTTTTGGAAGCAAGCTAGGCAATTTTGAAATACTTCAAGTTATTTCTTGGACAGAATTAGTTTGCGAAAAGATTCAGTTTTCGAAAGCAAACTATTAGGCTATGAAACTTTGTATTATTTCCAGCTTTTTCATTTACGTAAAAATTTCGCAAAAAGTTTATTTTTTTCTAAGCAAGCTGTTTTAGCTATGAAACTTAAAAAAGTTCAATTTAGTTCAAAATTTGATCTGGATAGTAGACTGTGTTTCTATTGAAAATTTTCAGGTGATTTCCAGATTTTTTCATTGTGTTTAATGAAGTTTTTTTTTCGCTTGAGCTAATCCAGCAAGGAATTTTGAAAAAATCCAAGTTATTACTTGGACCGAATCCTTTTTGTCATAAGTTGAACATTTCCAAAGCAAGCAGTTCAAGCTAAGAAACTTTGAGATAATTCAAGATAATTATTTAGTCGAATAACTTCACAAAAAACTTGTCTAAGCATGCTAATTGAAACTTTTCAGCTATTTGAAACTTTGAATACTACAACTTTTTTCAATAAACTAAAATAGTTCATGTAAAAAGATCTCTAAGTAATCTTTTAGAGCTATGGATTTTTGAATTAATACAATTTGTTTCATAGACTGAACCGGCTTGCATAAATTTCACGTTTTTTGAAGCAAGCTATGGAACTCCGAAACATTTCAATTTCTTTCGTAAACCAAATTGGTTTGCAAAAAATTTCAGTTTTCTGAAAAAGTTTTAATTATCAAAAGATAATTCATAGACTGAACGAGTTCGCAAAAATCGTCAAGTTTTTGGAAGCAAGCTAGGCAATTTTGAAATACTTCAAGTTATTTCTTGGACAGAATTAGTTTGCGAAAAGATTCAATTTTCGAAAGCAAACTATTAGGCTATGAAACTTTGTATTATTTCCAGCTTTTTCATTTACGTAAAAAATTCGCAAAAAGTTTATTTTTTTTCTAAGCAAGCTGTTTTAGCTATGAAACTTAAAAAAGTTCAATTTAGTTCAAAATTTGATCTGGATAGTAGACTGTGTTTCTATTGAAAATTTTCAGGTGATTTCCAGATTTTTTCATTGTGTTTAATGAAGTTTTTTTTTCGCTTGAGCTAATCCAGCAAGGAATTTTGAAAAAATCCAAGTTATTACTTGGACCGAATCCTTTTTGTCATAAGTTGAACATTTCCAAAGCAAGCAGTTCAAGCTAAGAAACTTTGAGATAATTCAAGATAATTATTTAGTCGAATCACTTCACAAAAAACTTGCTTAAGCATGCTAATTGAAACTTTTAAGCTATTTGAAACTTTGAAAACTACAACATTTTTTGATAAACTAAATTAATTCACGAAAAAAGATCTCTAAGTAATCTTTTAGATCTATGGATTTTTGAATTAATACAATTTGTTTCATAGACTGAACCGGCTTGTATAAATTTCAAGTTTTTCGAAGCAAGCTATGGAACTGCGAAAGATTTCAATTTCCTTCGTAAACCAAATCGAATTGCAAAAAATTTCAGTTTTCTGAAAAAATTTTAATTATCAAAAGATAATTCATAGACTGGACCGGTTCGCAAAAATCTTCAAGTTTTTTGAAGCGAGCTATGCAATTTTGAAACATTTCAAGTTATTTCTTGGACCGAATTAGTTTGCGAAAAGTTTCACTTTTTGGAAGCAAACTATTAGGCTATGACACCTTGTATTATTTCCAGCTTTTTCATTTACGGAAAAAATTTGCGAAAAGTTTATTTTTTTCTAAGCAAGCTGTTTCAGCAATGAAACTTAAAACAGTTCAATTTAGTTCAAAATGTGATCTGGATGATAGAATGTTTTTCTATTGAAAATTTTCAAGTGATTTCCACGTTTTTTTATCGTTTTTAATTAAGTTTTTTTTTCAGCAAGGAGTTTTGAAAAAATCCAATTTATTGCTTGGACCGAATCCTTTTGTCATAAGTTGAACAATTCCAAGGCAAGCAGTGCAAGCCAAGAAATTTTGAGATAATTCAGGATAATTAATTAACCGAATCAGTTCACAAAAACTTTTCTAAGCATGCTATTTGAAACTTTTAAGCTAATTGTAACTTTTAAAACTACAGAATTTTTTTTTATAAACTAAATTAATTCACGAAAAAAATTTTTTAGAGCTTCGGAATTTTGAATTATTGCAATTTGTTTCATAGACTGAACCGACCCTGCATAAACTTCAACTTTTTCGAAACAAGCTATGAAACTCTGAAATTTTTTGCAAACTGATTCGGTTTACCAAATAAATTGAAATGTTTCGGAGTTTCATAGCTTGTTTCGAAAAAGTTGAAAGTTTTTGAAGAAAGCTATGAAATTATGAAACATTTTAAGTTATTTTGTAGACTTAATCGGTTCGCAAAACACTTCAATTTTTCCTAAGCAAACATTTGAAACTAAGAAACTTAACTCGAAAATGCGAAAAGTTCAAGTTTTTTTTCTAAGCAAGCTTTTAAATCTATGAAAGTTTGAGTTACTTCAATTTTTTCAAAGAATGAATCGCTTCGCGAAAACTTTGAGTTTTTTTTTGCAAGCCGTTGAAGCTTTGAAGTTTTGATTTTTTACACTTATTTTCGTAGGTCGAATTGGTTCGCGAAAAATTTAAATTTTTTGAAGCAAGCTAGTCAAGCTATGAAACTTTAGAAGTTTAAGGTTATTTCTTGGACTGAAACAAATCGAGAAAACAACTCAGTGTTTCTAAGCAGGCTTTGAAAGCTATGAATTTTTCAATGATTTCAAATTAATTCATAGACCGAATCGGTTCGCGAAAAGTTTAACGTTTTCTAAGCATGCTTTTAACAATGAAAGTTTGAGTTGTTTCAATTTATTGTATAGAATGAATCGGTTTGCGAAAAACTTTGAGTTTTTCGTTGCAAGCTTTTGAAGCTTTGAAGTTTTGAATTTTTAAAAGTTTTTTCATAGGTTGAATTGGTTCGCGAAAAAATTCAGGTTTCTGAAGCAGCTAGTCAAGCTATGAAACTTTAGAAATTTAAGATTAATTTTTTTTTCTGAATCGAAATCGAATCGAGTAAAAATGCAGTGTGTCTAAGCATGCTTTGAAAGCTATGATTTTTTGAATTATTTCAATTTATTTCATAGACTGAATTGGTTCGCGAAAAGGTTAAGTTTTTCTGAGCAAGCTTTTGAAGCTATAAAACTTGATTTATTTCAATTTTTTTCATAGATTGAATCGGTTCGCGAAAACTTTGAAATTTTCTTTGCAAGCTTTTGAAGCTTTGAAGTTTTGAATTTTTACACGTTTTTTCATAGGTTGAATTGGTTCGCGAAAAAATTCAGTTTTTTGAAGAAAGCTAGTCAAGCTATCAAACTTTAGAAATTCATGATTAATTCTTGGACTGGATCGAATCGAGAAAAAAAATTCAGTGTTTCTAAGCAAGCTTTGAAAGCTATGAATTTTTGAATTATTTCAATTTATTTCATAGACTGAATTGGTTCGCGAAAACTTTGAAATTTTCTTTGCAAGCTTTTGAAGCTATAAAACTTGATTTATTTCAATTTATTTCATAGATTGAATCGGTTCGCAAAAACTTTGAAATTTTCTTTGCAAGCCTTTGAAGCTATGAAGTTTCGAATTCTTACACATTTTTTCATAGGCTGAATTGATTCGCAAAAAAAATAAGTTTTTTGATGCAAGCTATGCAATTTCGAAATATTTCAAGTTATTTCTTTGACCGAATTAGTTAGCGAAAAGTATCAGTTTTCGGAAGCAAACTGTTAGGCTATGACACTTTGTATTATTTCCAGCTTTTTCATTTACGGAAAAAATTCGCGAAAAATTTATTTTTTTCTAAGCAAACTGTTTAAGCTATGAAACCTAAAACAGTTCAATTTAGTTCAAAATGTGATTTGGATGGTAGACTGTTTTTCTATTGAAAATTTTGAGGTGATTTCCAGATTTTTTCATAGTTTTTAATAAAGTTTTTTTTTCGCGCGAGCTAATCCAGCAAGGAATTTTGAAAAAATCTAAGTTATTACTTGGACCGAATCCTTTTTGTCATAAAATGAACATTTCCAAAGCAAGCAGTTCAAGCTAAGAAACTTTGAGATAATTCAAGATAATTATTTAGTCGAATCACTTCACAAAAAACTTGTCTAAGCATGCTAATTGAAACTTTTCAGCTATTTGAAACTTTGAATACTACAACTTTTTTCAATAAACTAAAATAGTTCATGTAAAAAGATCTCTAAGTAATCTTTTAGAGCTATGGATTTTTGAATTAATACAATTTGTTTCATAGACTGAACCGGCTTGCATAAACTTCAAGTTTTTCGAAGCAAGCTATGAAACTCCGAAACATTTCAATTTCTTTCGTAAACCAAATTGGTTTGCAAAAAATTTCAGTTTTCTGAAAAAGTTTTAATTATCAAAAGATAATTCATAGACTGAACCAGTTCGCAAAAATCGTCAAGTTTTTGGAAGCAAGCTATGCAATTTTGAAATACTTCAAGTTATTTCTTGGACAGAATTAGTTTGCGAAAAGATTCAGTTTTCGAAAGCAAACTATTAGGCTATGAAACTTTGTATTATTTCCAGCTTTTTCATTTACGTAAAAAATCCGCGAAAAGTTTATTTTTTTCTAAGCAAGCTGTTTAAGCTATGAAACCTAAAACAGTTCAATTTAGTTCAAAATTTGATATGGATAGTAGACTGTGTTTCTATTGAAAATTTTCAGGTGATTTCCAGATTTTTTCATTGTGTTTAATTAAGTTTTTTTTTCGCGCGAGCTAATCCAGCAAGGAATTTTGAAAAAATCCAAATTATTGCTTGGACCGAATCCTTTTTGTCATAAGTTGAACATTTCGAAAGCAAGCAGTTCAAGCTGAGAAACTTTGAGATAATTCAAGATAATTATTTAAACATGTAAACATTATTTAAACTTTGAATACTACAACTTTTTTCAATAAACTAAAATAATTCATGTAAAAAGATCTCTAAGTAATCTTTTAGAGCTATGGATTTTTGAATTAATACAAATTGTTTCATAGACTGAACCGGCTTGCATAAATTTCAAGTTTTTCGAAGCAAGCTATGGAACTGCGAAAGATTCAATTTCCTTCGTAAACCAAATCGAATTGCAAAAAATTTCAGTTTTCTGAAAAAATTTTAATTATCAAAAGATAATTCATAGACTGGACCGGTTCGCAAAAATCTTTAAGTTTTTTGAAGCGAGCTATGCAATTTTGAAACATTTCAAGTTATTTCTTGGACCGAATTAGTTTGCGAAAAGTTTCACTTTTTGGAAGCAAACTAATAGGCTATGACACCATGTATTATTTCCAGCTTTTTCATTTACGGAAAAAATTTGCGAAAAATTTATTTTTTTTCTAAGCAAGCTGTTTCAGTAATGAAACTTAAAACAGTTCAATTTAGTTCAAAATGTGATCTGGATGATAGAATGTTTTTCTATTGAAAATTTTCAAGTGATTTCCACGTTTTTTTATAGTTTTTAATTAAGTTTTTTTTTCAGCAAGGAGTTTTGAAAAAATCCAATTTATTGCTTGGACCGAATCCTTTTGTCATAAGTTGAACAATTCCAAAGCAAGCAGTGCAAGCTAAGAAATTTTGAGATAAATCAGGATAATTAATTAACCGAATCAGTTCACAAAAACTTTTCTAAGCATGCTATTTGAAACTTTTAAGCTATTTGTAACTTTTAAAACTACATAATTTTTTTTTATAAACTAAATTAGTTCACAAAAAAAATCTCTATGTAATCTTTTAGAGCTTCGGAATTTTGAATTATTGCAATTTGTTTCATAGACTGAACCGACTTGCATAAACTTCAACTTTTTCGAAACAAGCTATGAAACTCTAAAATTTTTTGCAAACTGATTCGGTTTACCAAAAAAATTGAAATGTTTCGGAGTTTCATAGCTTGTTTCGAAAAAGTTGAAAGTTTTTGAAGAAAGCTATGAAATTATGAAACATTTTAAGTTATTTTGTAGACTTAATCGGTTCGCAAAACACTTCAATTTTTCCTAAGCAAACATTTGAAACTAAGAAACTTAACTCGAAAATGCGAAAAGTTCAAGTTTTTTTTCTAAGCAAGCTTTTAAATCTATGAAAGTTTGAGTTACTTTAATTTTTTTCAAAGAATGAATCGCTTCGCGAAAACTTTGAGTTTTTCTTTGCAAGCCGTTGAAGCTTTGAAGTTTTGATTTTTTACACTTATTTTCGTAGGTCGAATTGGTTTAACGTTAAACGTTAAAGGTTTAAGTTTAACGTTTTCTAAGCATGCTTTTAACAATGAAAGTTTGAGTTATTTCAATTTATTTTATAGAATGAATCGGTTTGCGAAAAACTTTGAGTTTTTCGTTGTAAGCTTTTTAAGCTTTGAAGTTTTGAATTTTTACACGTTTCTTCATAGGTTGAATTGGTTCGCGAAAAAATTCAGTTTTCTGAAGCAGCTAGTCAAGCTATGAAACTTTAGAAATTTAAGATTAATTTTTTTTTCTGAATCGAAATCGAATCGAGTAAAAATGCAGTGTGTCTAAGCATGCTTTGAAAGCTATGATTTTTTGAATTATTTCAATTTATTTCATAGACTGAATTGGTTCGCGAAAAGGTTAAGTTTTTCTGAGCAAGCTTTTGAAGCTATAAAACTTGATTTATTCCAATTTTTTTCATAGATTGAATCGGTTCGCGAAAACTTTGAAATTTTCTTTGCAAGCTTTTGAAGCTTTGAAGTTTTGAATTTTTACACGTTTTTTCATAGGTTGAATTGGTTCGCGAAAAAATTCAGTTTTTTGAAGAAAGCTAGTCAAGCTATCAAACTTTAGAAATTCAAGATTAATTCTTGGACTGGATCGAATCGAGAAAAAAAATTCAGTGTTTCTAAGCAAGCTTTGAAAGCTATGAATTTTTGAATTATTTCAATTTATTTCATAGACTGAATTGGTTCGCGAAAACTTTGAAATTTTCTTTGCAAGCTTTTGAAGCTATAAAACTTGATTTATTTCAATTTATTTCATAGATTGAATCGGTTCGCAAAAACTTTGAAATTTTCTTTGCAAGCCTTTGAAGCTATGAAGTTTCGAATTCTTACACATTTTTTCATAGGCTGAATTGATTCGCAAAAAAATTAAGTTTTTTGAAGCAAGCTATGCAATTTCGAAATATTTCAAGTTATTTCTTTGAGCGAATTAGTTTGCGAAAAGTATCAGTTTTCGGAAGCAAACTGTTAGGCTATGACACTTTGTATTATTTCCAGCTTTTTCATTTACGGAAAAAATTCGCGAAAAATTTATTTTTTTTCTAAGCAAACTGTTTAAGCTATGAAACCTAAAACAGTTCAATTTAGTTCAAAATGTGATTTGGGTGGTAGACTGTTTTTCTATTGAAAATTTTGAGGTGATTTCCAGATTTTTTCATAGTTTTTAATAAAGTTTTTTTTGCGCGCGAGCTAATCCAGCAAGGAATTTTGAAAAAATCTAAGTTATTACTTGGACCGAATCCTTTTTGTCATAAAATGAACATTTCCAAAGCAAGCAGTTCGAGCTAAGAAACTTTGAGATAATTCTTGATAAATAACTAAACGAATCGGATAACAAAAAACTTGTCTAAGCATGCTATTCGAAACTTTTAAGCTATTTGAAACTTTGAAAACTACAACATTTTTTTATAAACTAAATTAGTTCACGAAAAAAGATCTCTAAGTAATCTTTTAGAGCTATGGAATTTTGAATAAATACAATTTGTTTTATAGACTGAACCGGCTTGCATAAACTTCAAGTTTTTGAAGCGAGCTATGAAACTCTGAAGTATTTCAAGGTGTTCCGTGGACCGAATTGGTTCCCAAAATTTTCCATTTTTCAAAGCAAGCTTTTGAAGCTTCAAAACTTTGATTTGTTTCAATTTCTTTTTTAGACTGAGTCGACTCGCGAAAAGTTTCAGTTTTTCTAAGCAATTCTTTGAAGCTATAAAACTTTGAATTACTTCAACTTTTTTCATAGACTGAATTGGCTCGCAAAAGTTCTTAAGTTTTTTTAACCAACCAAGCTCTTAAAGCCATGAAAGTTTGAATTATTTCAATTTGTTTCATACACTGAATCAGTTCACGAAAAGCTTGCGTGTTTTGAAGCCAGCTAGTCAAGCTATGAAATTCTGCAATATTTCAAGTTCTTTCGTGGATCAAATCGGTTCACGAAAAGTTTCAGTTTTCTTAAGCAAACTTTTACAGCTATAAAAGTTCATTTTATTTCATTTTATTTTATAAACCAAATTGCTCTGCGAGAAAGCTTAAAGTTTTTCTAAACAAGCTTTAAAGCTAAAACTTTTTGAATTTTTACAACTTATTTCATGAATTGAATCGACTCCCGAAAAGTATAAGTTTTCTAGGCAAACTTTCAGAGCTATGAAATTTTGAATTTGTTACAATTTTTTTTCATAGACTGAAGTGGTTTGCAAAAACTATGAAATTTTTTGAGGAAAGCTATGAAATTATGAAACATTTTAAGTTATTTTGTAGACTTAATCGGTTCGCAAAAAACTTCAATTTTTCCAAAGCAAACATTTGAAGCTATGAAACTCTGAATAATTTCAATTTAATTCATAGACTGAATCGACATGCGAAAAGTTCAATTTTTTTCTAAACAAGCTTTTAAAGCTAAGAGAGTTTGGAATATTTTAGTTTCTTTCATAGACTGAATCGGTTTGCGAAAAGCTTACCTTGTTTGAAGCAAGCTTATCAAGCTATGAAACTCTGAAATTTTTTTTGTGGACAGAATCGGTTGTTCGCGAAAATGTTCAATTTTATCAAGCAAGATTTTAAAGCTATGAAACTTTGAACACTACGACATTTTCATTTCATAGACTAAAGTGGTTCGCTAAAAATTTAAGTTTTTCTGAGCAGGCTTTTAAAGGTATGAATCTTTGAATAATGGCAAGTTAGTTCATAGACTGAACCAGCTTGTAAAAAAATTTCAGGTTTTTTGAAGCAAGCTATGAAACTTTAAATTCTTTCAAGTTTTTTCCCAGCTCGAATCCGTTCGCGAAAAATTTTAGTTTGCGAAAAAAGTGAGACTTTGAATTATTACAATTTTTTTGGTAGACTGATTCGGTTTGCGATTTTTTTCTAAGCAAGCTTTTAAAGCTATGAAATTTTGAATTATGACAAGTTATTCCATAGACTAAACCGGTTCGCAAAAACTTTCAAATTTTTTGAAGCAAGTTTTGAAACTTTGAAATATATCCTGAACCAAATAGAATCGCAAAAAATTTTAGTTTTTCTAAGCAAGCTTTTAAAGCTATGTTTTTGAATTGGTTCGTTGGTTCGGACAAAAAAACTGTCTGTTGATCTCGTCGATAGTCGGACCGAGAAAAATCAATTTTACGTAGAAAACTTTGGTTTTTTTTGAATATATTAAAGGAATGAAATTGATGTTTCCTACAGTTTTTTTCTGAAAAAACTTTTTTTGTCAATACAATGGGAAAACATTAAAACGGGCAGTCAAAATTTTCTACTAAATATAGATTGTTCTCTGCTGAATATGGGTTTCCACCATGTAGTTTTTCTTGCTTCTAAGCCACAGATCCACGGTTGGTCTGCGCAAATAATGTTTATTCTGAACCATTTGAATGTGATGAAATGTTCTGGGTTTTCATACGGAATTTGTGGTGTCCAATCTCTTCCAACTTTCAAAATGTAGGGTGCACCAATTATTTTTTCACGACTTGAATCTTGATGATAGAATCTTTACAGTAACGAAACTCAATCAGATGACATTTTAAGTTACCCTGAAAAGATTCTTTCTGTAAAAAATTGTTGAATTGAAGAAAAAAATCTGTCATTTTTCCTATCTGAAACATAAATAGGACAATTTGGAAACGGACCAAGTCACTAAGTTCTACTTTAACGCTCTCAACTACTTTCATGATATTTTCTGAGATTAGGGATCTATTTATTTATTTGAATCCTTTTGAGCCTAATAAGTGTTCCCTTATGCACGTATTTGTCTTCAAACAATTCTATGTAAAAATTTTTGAGTTATGTTTGACAAGTCAAGAGCTTTTGCCGGCTTTTTTTTTCATTTAAAAATTTGTTCAAGTTTTGTTTGACTACAATTGAGACGGTGGGCCACCAAGTTGTCGAAAAGAAATTCCCATGCAGCCGAAAATCAACAGCAAAAGTGAAAGACCAGAATATTAAGTTTGCTTCCTAGGCAAGTGAAGAAAAAAATGGCTAAAAGTTTGATCAAGTTGTCTTCAAGTAATATATATATTTTTTGTAGTCTTGTCAGCAAAACAACACTATAATATGTGGACGTTTGGCATGACTGAACTAAACTTATAATAGTTTTTAAACTTAAAAAGCGTATCTTTTTCGATGTATATCCCAAATTGGCCAAAATGTCTGTCTTCAATTTTTTTCAAACCTTTGTTCAAAGTGTTTTATGAGTTGTGAGCGCAAGTAGTCGATATCTGTCAAAACTTTGTGAATAATTTCAATTGAGAAACATTAACTTATTAGTAGAAATTAGTTTGAAGATCAAATTGAGCGAATAATCAACGATCGCTTTGCGTTGAGAACACTTGATCGTTTCCTGCTAATGAAATTTCTCAACTCAATTAAGTGGCATTCAATTTAATTTATTTTGCTACTTTTGACGCCTGAAAACAGGCTAAAATGATACTTATGGAGCTATCTTGTTTGGTGTTTTTGTAGAATAGTTCCTTATTGATACTTTTTTGACATCACTTGGAAACAATATTTTGATTAAGATGTGGTATCAAGTCGTTGCGAACGAGCCTAGGGACCAAAAAGATTGCGTTTTTTTTAAATGAAAGTTGCAAGATAGTGGAAACTCTCTACAAATGGCAAATGTTATGAGAGGTTCTAACCTAGTCGATTGTTCAATAAGTCAAATCGATGGTCAAACCGAGAAGTTAAAACCAATGAATGAAACCGATGATTTTCCGAATGAAAACATTATCAAAGCAACTGCTGCATGCTAATCGGCACACACTCTTATCGCTAACTCCCTTTCAAATATAGCCAAAAAATTTTATTCTTGAGTGAGATTGAATTTCGATCCTTCTGATATCGCCTGTTCCAAAACCAAGTCTGTATATCACATTCACATCACATTCCTGCATGTAAAAAGACCAAACATGGTTCAGAATTTTGTTCTGATCTCTGTAGTCTGTCAGTTTCTCCAAGTATTTTCCGGGGGTCAAAGACGCATGAAAATAGCCAGAAGTATAGTACTCATTGAATTGCCCTGAACAAGTGGCCTTCAATTTTATTCAGTGAGTTATTGGTAAGCAAGGCGTGGGGAAGAAGAGGAAGCGGGGTTGCTTTCTTCTTTGCAGTTTTCTTACAAATTTTTAGTTATTAGAGTGGGCACTAAATGCGAGAATATTATCAGAACTTTTCAAAAATGAGTTTATTGTTAATCTTACAAACCTCAGAAATACTGTTTATCAACCCATAAAACTTTTTTCATTTTTCGATTTGTTTCATTGTCTCCCAATCAAAGTCAATAAAACCAATCCAAATTAAGAATCAAAAATTGAGTCAACTGTTTGACATCAGTGACTTCTCTAAATATTGCACTCTCTAAATAATGCAATCTAGCATAACCTAGATTTTTGTGCAATATCAAGTGTATATACACATTTTACAACCAACTGTTATCTTTTTTTCCGATTTTGTAATTTTATATATAAAACAATCAGCTATAATTTGAAAAACTCTTTTGGCGCTGGTAATATTATAACAATTTTTTTTTTCTGGTAGAATTTAAAGCCACTCTTTGAGACCTGTACAACATCCCTCTGGCACACTGAAAAAGTTGTGCTGTTTGTATAAAGGCCTGAATGCCCTGTCACATTCGAATTCCGCATTATCTTTAAAGGGCTCCTTTTCGAGCCTTTGTTCATAAACTCAAATACCAGTTTTGTATTTACAGACAACTTCAGCAAGCTATCATAAAATCTTTTCCCGATTCTTTTTGTTCCGACTCTCAGAAATCGATGGAATATTTACGCTCGGGTTTGTTTTTCTCTCCAGAAAATTTTTGACTTTTTAACAACCAGTTTTTTTGAAGGAAATGTTTTATAGTAGCCACAAAATTTTTAAGTCTTGATCTCAAATTTAAAAAAATATATTTCTTTTGTGATTTTTTTGTACACTTATGATGGCTTAAAGATCGGCCAGTTTTGCCAATTTGGAGCGAGTATCGCGCAATATATTTCGTGCTATTAACGTGTGAGCGGAAGTTTAAAATGCCTAGAACTCAATACAATTTGCTATAAGTGAGTCATTGGAAAATGCGCGTAGACAAATGGTTTTCAAAAAATCAACAACAGGGTTTTGCAACTTTTTTTTTGTTTTTGAAAATTTCGTGTTTATTAAGCCACCAATCCTCCATTGATTTCAAAAAGTTGTCGGAACCTTCAGAGTTTTGATCTGATACAAGCAGTTTTGTTCATTTTTCAGTCAAAAGAACGACGACCGATTACACATATAATCTCAATTATTACCTGTAGCGATTATTACAAAACATAAGCAAACATTTAAAAACGACAAGAAACCCTTGAAGCAACAGTTATATTTAGAAAATAGCTTAATGAGAAAATAATTCCCCGGTATACAGCCATGAACTTCTTATTTTTCAACGCCAAAGTTGATGTCCCAATTTGAAAGAAAAGAATTATTCTCCTCTTTAAAAGCATCATGTTAGCGCTCCCCTCGGAAATTTATAACCCAATCATACCACAAACACTCCTGAATCGTTATTTTAAACAGAACTAGGTCGGGAGGGAAACGGGTGGGGGAGGGGGAGGGGGAGGGGGAATGGTAGTGTAAGCAGCAGCAAAAGCTGTCAAAAAACAAAATTCATTAATGGTAGGAAAAAGAGCCCTTTAATTCGAAGGATTTGAGGCAGAGTGGTTTGTAGGTATGATCTATAATTAGTGTATCCCTCTATCGCTTTATGGTTGTACACATCCATTGTTGGCTGGCTGCTATTGCTGGCAGTATAACTGGTCAGGCTGTAAAAACTCAAGCTGAATGTTATCTTGTAAGTCAATCAAATATCAGCGGTTTTCCAAGTTTTCAAACCAAAAGCCACGATTTTTCTTCCCGTCATTCGGAAAAAAAAACAAAAATTTTAATCAGATTTTTGAGAAAAGTGAACAAACTTTTTTGAATAAAGTGACGGTTATAAAGCTCTGAGGCTCTTTCTTCAGACAGATACAGAATTTGAAAAAGTTGTGCTCGAACATTTTTCATATCCCTTTGAGGAGATTTATGCCTTGGTCATGCAAGTCAAAAAACATATATTTTTCAATAATTGTTTTTCCTCGAATTTTCAGGGGTTTGAAATTTTCCATTTTTGGTTAGTTCGATGACCTTTTTTGTGCACTTCGAATCCATTTATCTTTAGCTCTCGCGCTCTCAAAAACAGACTTTTTTGCGCTTTTAAGTGTTTCACGTTGAATTGAGGCTTGGTAATTGGTCTTCATAACTCACAGAATTCAAACAAGGCTGCTCGAATCAGGGCAGAGATTTTATTGCGCGTTAAACTGTTTGAACACCACTGTTTTAACTCCAAGATGGTTTTAAAAATTGCAAATGCTTCGATTTCTTTCTTAAAAGTTTTCTTGTTGCTTGTAATTTCAAAACCAGGTGATTTTGTTTCTCTTTCTAAAAACATCTATTTGGACCTAATAGATTTTGGCAACTCCTATTTTGAATTAATTCATCAGCCCAATAAATTTACCGCCTTCATCATATTTGACCTGTTTCTTATCATTTGCAATTTTTATTTCACGGAGTTTTGGGCAACGATTTTTGTCATATCATACAAAAATACAGCCGACGTGTTTTTTATTGATGATTTCTTTCTGGATAACTAAATTCACCACTGTTTTGGAATTAGGCTAGCTTTAAGATTAAGGCAATTAGTCCACAAAGGGAAAAAGACCTACCTACGAGCTGTACAGTTCTCCGCCGAAAATTGCTGCTGCGCCCCTGGTCATGATTGCTATGTTGTTTTTTGGCTTCTTTTCTGCGCTAAATAATGTTGTTTCGCCCTCAAGCAACGAGCACGGATCATGGCGAGCCTCACAAAATTGATTTTTAGAATGAGGGGAGACATAACCACTTCACTTCCGCTCCCTGAATTTCTATTAACTAGTTTATGATATTATTTGTGAGAAAGGGAAGATTCATTAAATATACTCGAAATCCTTTCATACCAATTTTACCAAATATCTAAAATTTTTCTTTCGAAATTTCGTTTTGTCAATTAATGGCGTTTGAAGCAAATTTAATTTCGTATAAATTATCTTACCGAAAAAAATAATACCAATAAAGGCAAGACAAATGAAGGAGCTCAAAACTCTTCAAATTGAACATTTTGAACAATTTTGACAAAACCACAAAGCGACCTTCTGTTGCTCCGTAGACAAATTTTCAAAGTCAAACAGGTCGTAAAAACAGGTAAAAATCTGTTTTTGACCATTTTTCGGAAAATTGTGAACAAAAAGTTTCGTTTTTCGGCGCACTTTCTATTCAAAAACAGTATATATTGACACTGAATGCGCCTCTACAAAAATTTACGGTCAATTGCCTGAAAATGGATATCGTAAAATAATTCCAAATGGGGAACCTGTGGCTGCCGAAAGGTTCGAATCATTGAACAGGAAGGTGTCAAAACCCCCTCCTTACTACAAAAACCAATGCATGTAACTATGAAAAGATTTTGGTGGCACCACTTAAGAAACGTATTTGTGCCGCAGCGTGACAGATAATAATTTTTAGCGGTGCGAGTTTTAAAAAGGTGGCGCTACTTTTTTTGGTAGTTTGGTCGCATCCGACCGTCTGAGTTTGCCAAATCTTACAATACAAACCTCGTCTCGTGAATGAATCTTTAAATTCTTGCAAATTTGCAAAAACTGTTTGTTTGTTGAGCTTCAAAATCACGGTTTTACTATCACGGAGATAATGTTCACGTTTTAGATGTCGTTTATGATCGCATGAAATAACAAATTTTTAGAGACGATTTTTTTGAATTTTGAAAACTGCACTCTGATTTGATTTCGTTTGCATGAGCTTTTTCCTCAAAAAAATTCCAAATTGCGACCATTTGCTGCGCATTGCTCAAATGCGTTTAGCTTGTACAGAAGTGTTAGTATGATTTGTTTTTTTAAATCTTGTTTTGAAAATTTTGCTCGAAGACTTTTTCCAAAAACATCTCTTCTGTTTTTTTAAAGTAAATTTAGAACACTCACCAGTAGTAGTTGCTATAAAATCTACAAGCGGCTGTCAAAATAGTCTGATGCGGTGAAAGCACGGGAATTATATAAGATACTGATGACCATTTAGATGGGGTTATTGGTTCTACAACGATATCATTGTGTGAGGCAAAATTTATTCCAAAAAAATTAAACGAAATTAAAAACTTGATTAAAAGCATTCGAAAGTCTTGAAATAAGTTCAGAAGTAAAATTTAAACTGGTTTGATTTAAGAACAAATTAACTAATAGCAACTATAGAAACAAGTAAAATTTGTTTTTTAAAAGGGTAGTTTGCTCAATAGTTTGATCCGCAGAATGAGACACTTATCAGTTTTGGTCAAATGTCAAGGAACGTTTTATTATTGATATATTTTATTCGTTAAACTGGAATGGACTTATTTATAAAACTCCAAATTCAATCCGAATATGAAACCACAAAAAGAAAATTGAAAAAGTTCTCAAAAACAATTTTAAGTGGCGGAAAAATTGATCACGTAAAATTTAATTTTTTTTATTATATCCCATGTTCATTTTTCATTGATAATATCGGAAATTTTTCGACAGGTTGCGCGAAGTTTTTTCAAAAAATAACTCGTCGTTCACGCCATCTATTCTTAAAAACCCCCAAAAAAAATTAACAAAACGCAATTGGTGACCATTGAAAACATTATAATACGCCCTCCCCCGTCTTAGTACTTTTGTTTCAGCCCAATATTACAAACCCATGGCTAAAATTCTTAATTTGTAAGATTCTGGGGAGGCAGGCTGGAAGTAATGGCAGACGGGCAAAATTTAAAAGAGATCGTTGAAATGAGAGCTTTTTAATTCGGAGGGTTTTGATGCAGATTGGTATCTTGTTATTACCGAGAATTAGTGTATCCTGCGATCTCTCTAGATTTGAGTGTCGATATTGTAGTCAAAATTATTAAACAAGCTTTAAACAAATTATTGAATAAGCTAATTCTCCGATGCAATTTCTAAGTATAACGCAGTTCTTCTGTTCTCAATCTTAAACACGGTGAAAGACTATATAACTATCCAATTTCAAGTTCTGACTTCAGATCAAGGTGTGATTTCAGATCAAATTAACTAATAACAGCTAGAGAAACCAGTAAAATTTGTATTTCAAAAGGGTAGTTTGCTCAATAATTTGCTGCGCAGAATGAGACACTTTTCAGTTTTGGTCAATAACTCGTTTTTTTGATTGATTTTTTTGCAGCTCTGCAAATAGACAGCGAATAATAACTGTCAACTTCTTTATTCGGCACTAATTTTTAATTAACTGTTGAGGATTTGGCTTGAACCTTTTTTTGAAAATTTTTTCTTACTTTTCAATGTTTGATATTTTAGTTCGACCTGCCTTAGTTCGACCAAATTCACGACTGAGGTTCAATTTCTATTTTTAAAAATGTTGAAACTATTCACCGTCTACGCTATTTACTCTGTTTTAGTTTCCAAGACTCAAAACTGAAGTTCATCAAGGAGCAAATAGCGTGTTTGGGCGGAATTTTTTTTTCGATGAGCTAAAGAATAAGTATTTAATTAGTATAATATACGAAGCTAGTAGCATAATCTGTAAGCTTTTCGGCTGGGAGTAATTTAATTAAAACAAAACATTAAAAGGTAATGCTTTTGTTTTTCGATTTTCATCTAACTCTGCTATGATAAATGTGATTGGATTGTTCTGTGCTAGTTGCTCAGCAATAATTTACTAGTTTTTCCTGATGAACAGTACGCTAATTTAGAGGAAGCAATTCATTGCCCGACCCATCTACACAGCTCATTAGTTGAGCTATGACGCACAAAAGAAAGAACCCTCAGTCTAAATTTTAAAAATCATCAATAACCGTGAGACCTTATTTAGATATTGTGACACCATCTCAGCTTGAAAACGCCACTTTAATTAAAACAGTTCTCGTGAAAAAAAATGTTTTCGTCTGTAAATCATGTGGCTGCTGGAGGGTGCCCGCTAAACACCGGGACCAATTAGTTTTCTGTCTAAATCTGAAATCAGAACAAACTGACCGACCCGTTTTGATTATTGTCAACCATCTCTTGATGCTTTCGAGGAGTGTCTGCAAAAGTAAAACGAGCATTAACCAACTGCAAAACTAAGTTCTCTCATCTATTTTGATAATAAGATCTTTTTTTACTGCAAACTTATTTTTAGTTGTGCTTTTTGCCGTGAAAATAGTTGAAAACAGTGAACTATTTAATGCTGATTACTCTGGTATCTTCCAAATAACAGTTTGTAGGTTTTTTTTTTAAAAAAAAGTGTGTCTTTTATGTTTAATTGAAGGAGAGCAAGATTTTTTCCATAATTTTATAATTTAATTATGGAATTTTTTTCTTGCGTAATGGGAGTTGAAAGGTTCCTCACTAGGTCTGGAAACTTTCACACGCTCTTTTTAGACAACCAGACAAATTTTGTCGGAGGAAAAACTTCTTCGAATCACTTGCTCTTCTCGTATACAAAATATCAATTGGAGCTGCAGCTCATCATCGATATCGCACCATGGTGGCTTCTTCCGCGTAGTTGTCGACAACCCAATTGTCTGCCTCGTTGAGTACGTTTTAAATATTCGTACTCTCATCTCCGTCAGAAGTGAATTCAAATCAATTTGAGACCTTTCGGCCAAGTTTTTTGTCGGGACACCATGCGGTATGTTTTGTGTCGTTCGCATATTAAGCACCTTGAAACTGCTAGCGCTGACTTCGCGCATAAATTTACGCTATCGCCATCTGGACCCATTCCATCACTCTCGAGTCAACAGAACAAGATTGTACGAAAAGCCACAAAAGTAGGGAACGTCATCTCAGTCTTAATTATTTATTATGTACAGATTTTACCTATGTAACTATTTTTGTAAGTGATTGTTTCTAAGCAAAATTTATTAGTTTTGGAATTAAGTAATCAAAAGCAGGAACATTGCTGCAGTTTTTGGGCCGTAAATTTAGTGAAAATGAATTTCTCAAAAAGCGTGAAGGTGTGCGTTAGGCTCATGAGATAATGATCTTGGTTTATGCAGACATAAATTTTTCTCTCTAATGACTAAAATACCGCTTTTGTTTGTTGCGTTTTCTTATCGTCAGACAAACGCTTTATAACTTTGCTTTATAACAACGACTGAACCCAATTAGTTATAAAAATGAAATGTGAAACGGAGTTTTTAATACCCACTAAAAATTTTTCATGCCCTGAGCTGAAGTCTAAGACATTTTTTTCTCTAAAATTTTAAAGATTTAAAAAAAGCCATTTGACCGAATCGCGATAAATATTTTGAAAAGTTTCCTGTTTATTCGTAACGCCTAAAATTTACAAAGAATTAATCTTTCTCAAAAGCCGTTCCAAATTTTTTAGGTATTTACTCCAAAAAATTGTGTATCATTGGAGAATTATGTTTTCAAAATTTTAACTTTCCAACAATCACTAATCAGTAATTTGCTCGAGATCATGCATAGCTTCCATTTCTTTTTTTTTGTACAGTTTGTTTTGGATGCATATCTTTATTATCGCAACTCGTTTTCAGACAGTATCGTGACTGCTGTCCCGGCTATTTAATTTTGACTTTTTTGTTATTATTGATGCTAGGACTAATTTTCAGACTTTGGCGACTAAAATTCAGATTGCACGGCGATTGGTTTTTAGGCTATAGATTTAGACTAAGATTTAGACCAGACGTTGCTGGCAAATATCATACTTTGTTCAGACTATGAAAGTTTGAGCGAGCAATTGTCACTGACGACTTTGAAAATTTGATTATTTTTTGCAGTTTTTGATCAAGGTAGACACGTTTTAGGTTGCTATCATTCTCAATCAAGGATATTTTTTGTGCTATATGGTTTAAAATGAAAAAAAAACACAGCTCTTGATTTCTTTCAAATCATCAAAGAGATGCCGGAACAACAATTGGAAGCGCAATTTTGCAGAACTATGGGTGAAAACCTTTGAGCGAAAAAAGATATGCGTGGGGAAAAAGAGAGCAGTTGGGGAAAACGTTTAGCTCCTGATTATAACGAAAACAGAAGTTTCGTTTCAGTTTCATATTATTTCGAAATATGATTTGTACAACATAATAGAAAAACGTAAAACAGCTCCAAGAAAGAAAAATTTCTAGCATCTAAACAACAAAATCAGATTGGTCTGCAAGATGATATTTCTTTTCAATTGTTGAGGTGGCTGAAATATTCCGGGTTTTATACTCTTCAAAACTTCAAAATGTAAAGTGCGCCAAGTCTTTTTTATGATGAGCTCTTTTTAAAAAAATGAAGTTTGATCAGATGACAAATTTTTTTCCATTAATCGTAGACTCCTACAAAATGAGTATAAAGAAAATTCCTCAATTTGTTCAAAAAATTTTGGCTGATAAAAGTTATCTCGAAAAAGCAACCCCACATTCTTCATAAAGAATCAACGAAATGAACTGTTAGATACAAATCATTTTGAGTATTTGGTTCAAAAGCGTGCATGAAAAAAAGAGGAACAGGCACAAGAAAAATAGATTATTTGCATGCATTAGGCTGCAACGAGGCCAAATCGTTAAATTTTAAATCTTCAACATTTCCTGAAAAATAAAAACGAATAACTCTTGTTATGGTTTTGAGCGCAGGTTATGTTGGTTGTTGAAGATTTTCTTGATGTTGTATTTTGAATTGGATCTCAACATTGGCTTGGACGAAAAATTACTCGGTATAAACTTGATTAACTCCGTTAAATTTCTTGTTCGAAGAAGTTTTTTTGTCAAATTACTGGAAAAAAAAAAGTTGGGCAAACAAAATTTGGTTTTTCTCTGCCAAATAGATGTTCTCATCATGTAACTTTTCTAGCATATGAGCCGGAAACCCTGAGTTGGCCTGCAGAAATAACGTTTATTTTGAACCAGTCAAATGTGATGGAATATTCCGGGCTCTCTTAAGGAACTTGTGGCGTCCAATCTCATCCAAGTGGCAAATTCAATCAGATATTAATATTTATCGAGTTGAATAGTTTTTTTTTCTTTAAAAAGTTGTTGATTTTGAAAAATGAAACCTTTTCAGTTTTGTACATAACTTATCTGAAACCTAAATAGAAAAATCTGAAAATCATTTAGCCACTAAATTCTAATTTAAAGCTCATAATTAAATTCCTGCTCGATTTCAAAAATTGGCATCTTTTGAATCCCTGGTAAACCTGTTTTAATCATCAAACTCAAAAAGTTTTCTTTACACTATCAAAAATCTCGAAAAGGCATTTCTTGGTTAAATTTGTTGTCAGATTTTTTTTTTGAATATAACGTCAACCAGTAAACATCAAACTTTTGATGTTCATAGTGTAAAATGATTTTTTTTAATTTTTCATCCGACTAAAAATTTAATTTATACAAAATTTTTTTCCATTAATCGTAGACTCCTATAAAAATGAGTATAAAGAAAATTTCTCAATTTGTTCAAAAAATTTTGGCTGATAAAAGTTATCTCGAAAAAGCAACCCCACATTCTTCATATAGAATCAACGAAATGAACTGTTAGATACAAATCATTTTGAGTATTTGGTTCAAAAGCGTGCATGAAAAAAAGAGGAACAGGCACAAGAAAAATAGATTATTTGCATGCATTAGGGTGCAACGAGGCCAAATCGTTAAATTTTAAATCTTCAACATTTCCTGAAAAATAAAAACGAATAACTCTTCTTTATATTGTTTGAAAACTTCTTTATATTGTATTTTGAATTGGATGTCAACATTGGCTTGGACGAAAAATTACTCGGTATAAACTTTATTAACTCCGTTAAACTTCTTGTTTGAAAAAGTTTTTTTTGTCAAAATACTGGAAAAAAATCAAGCTGGGCAGACAAAATTTGGTTTTTCTCTGCCGAATATATCTTCTAACCATGTAACTTTTCTAGCACATGAGCCGGAAACCCTGAGTTGGCCTGCACAAATAATGTTTATTATTTTGAACCATTCAAATGGGATGAAATATTCCGGGCTCTCTTAAGGAATTTGTGGCGTCCAATCTCATCCAAGTAGCCATTTCAATCAGATATTAATATTTATCGAGTTGAATAGTTTTTTTTCTATAAAAAGTTGTTGATTTTGAAAAATGAAACCTTTTCAGTTTTGTACATAACTTGTCTGAAACCTAAATAGAAAAATCTGAAAATCATTTAGCCACTAAATTCTAATTTAAAGCTCATAATTAAATTCCTGCACGATTTCAAAAATTGGCATCTTTTGAACCCCTGGTAAACATGTTTTAATCTTCAAACTCAAAAAATTTTCTTCACACTATCAAAAATCTCAAAAAGGCATTTCTTGGTTACATTTGTTGTCAGATTTTTTGTTGTGTATATAACTTCAACCAGTAAACATCAAACGTTTGATGTTCATAGTGTACAATGATTTATTTTTTTTTCAATTCTTCATCCGACTAAAAATTTAGTTTATAAAAACAAAGAAGGGAAAAATAGTTGAACAGATTTTTCAATCCTGCTTTCTCCTGCTAAAAAACGGGCTTCTTTATCAGGAAGCAGCATATAGTTTTAAAATGCTTACCTTCGGCCGGCATGGAAATGTACAACACGTCTTCTTCTTTCAATGGTTAGCAGACTGTTATGTCATTTTACCTTATTGCTAAGTTTCGACAATCTGGTGACCCGCCGTTTTATTTGTTCAAAATTTTTAGTTTAAATATATATCACGAGTGTTACAATGCGCTTGAAGAAGATTTCCTAGTTTTAAAACTCAGCAATTGAAATAATTGTCTTTTATTTTGTTTGGTTCGCTATTTTCGAGCCAAGTTATAAGAAACGAGCCTATATACATGTGGGTTATTAGAAAGTCTATGTTAAAGAAAGCATTTGAGTCACTCGCTTTTTCAAAATTTGTTCCATCATTTTTGGATTTTCAAAATGTGAAAACTTAATTTATATCTTCTAACAATTCACATAGTTACGAGTCGACCGAAAGATGCTATCGTAGAATTTCTTGTATAAGAATCTGATAACTTTTTAAAACAATAAACTCTAAGAACGTTATAAGACATAAACTTTTTTCTTGAAAGAAACTTGCAAGATTGTGAGTCTTGTTGTTTTTTGATTTAAAAAAAAAAATTGTTTATTTTTTTTTCTCAAAACTGTTGTTTTTTAATTTTTGAAAACTCTCATTTGACTAGTGTAAAAGTAATCTACAGCTCAGAGTACACGAACAAAAATGTTCAGCCAAATTTAAATTTTTAGATTTTTTCTAACTTTGCGTTGTTTTTGTCAAACATTTTATAAAAGACTATTTATAAGTTGGGGCAATTCACTTTATATTTTATGACGGTTTCTAAGATAGGGAATATTTTGAAAGATAGTCAAGACACTTGCTAATAGACAGACACTCGTATCGCTACGCCCAATTTTCATATATGGCCATTTTTATCCTCAAAAGAGTTTTTCAAATGGGGTTCACTAATGAGCAAATATATTTATCTCTCTCTCTCTCTCTCTCTCTCTCTCTCTCTCTCGCTCTCTCGCTCTCTCTCTCTCTCTCTCTCTCTCTCATTCTTTCTCAAACAACAGTTTTGGCGATAAATTATTCTGGATTTATGTTTTTTTAAAAAAAATTTTCATGTTTTTTTCTAACTTTTTGCTGAACATTTTAATTGATTTACGAAATAAAATCTGAGACAAATATTATACACACGGTCATGTTGAAACAAGTTTAAAATCATATCAAACAAAAATGAAAACATGACACATGTGCAATAATAATTGAAACAAAAGAAAGCCTTTTCCTTAAGTTATTAGAACTCTCGAAATTGTAGTTTTCTCTTTTTTGGGGCATAGCAAGCTGCATTTGGAGGGGTTCCTTCTTGAATGAGATCTGGGTTCACTAGATCAAGTGTCTCCGCACTCTGTGTCGATGATACCCGAGCATCCGAATAGGAAGTTGATTGTTCTGGAGTTGAAAATGCTCCCATAACAAAGGACGTGGGAGACATTGCTGTCGGAATATTCCAATAGGATTCGCGCTCTGCATGATCACGAATACATCCCTCCTGATTTCCATACAACGGGATTGAATCGCAGTCATACATGAGAGGAATTTTTCTGGGAGACTGCTCGTGGATAGTTCTCGTTAATAGTGCAAATCGCGTACATTCTTTTTCGATTCTGTCGATGTAGATCGATCTGATCAAGGAGGTAGTTCGGTAGCAATATGTGACTGTTTGTAGATCATTCCTGGTTTTGATAGCGGCCGTTTCTTCGAGGAGCCAAGTCATTGAACGAACTTGGTCTAGATGGAGAGACTCTCTCTTTCTGTTGATGTATGCCTGCAACCGAGTCTCTCGTGTATGTTTGGTAGATGATTGTTGTTCTTTCTCGATCAGACACTGATATTATTTGTAAAGGACTAGTCATGACTTGAAGATGTTTTAACTTTTGTTGAAATAATATGACTGAATTACCGAAAAGAAATTGAAAGAATGAAAAATGTGAAAAGCTAATTAATGAGAATGAAATCAGGAAAAGGGTGGCATGGCTCAATCAGGTCTAAGCCAAAAATACTTTAGGCGAGGCTATCAAATTTTTTTTAGGCATGATGTCTGAGGTCATGTTAAGAATGCATGTGAAAAGCCGGTCTTTTAAATTTATGTGGTAGCTTTAATATAGTGGTTACGAGCGAAAGCACTCAACTTCAAGTTTTCTTGTTAGTTTGCCAGCTGTTTTGTCATGCTGTTAAAGTTTCATTACCATGATTCCCACAACCATAAATTAACCGTCATAATAAAAAAACAGTTGAAGATTTTTAGAGTATATCCGGGGAATAAGCAACTAAATACCCATTTCAAATGTGATTTATCATTAAAGATATTAAATCCCTGGTGATTATTTTTTATCATTATGGCTTAAGGCGCTCGTAAAGTTGTCACATAGTTTTTTTACTTTGGGAACGCATGATCTTTCTCGTATACTGTTATCAGTCATTCTTCAACGTTCCACTCTAAAAGTAATTGTTTGTTATTGTTTTTTAATGTACGCTTCTCTTGAAACGGATGTTGACTATTTTGATGACTTTCGGGATATATCTTCGAATGATAAACGTTTAGTTAGAATCGGTGCAAAAACATTCGCACAGACCGGTACTTACATAACTATCAATCTGTACAAAAAACACAAAGAGGGAACTTTCATGTATCGACAAGAAATAACCTTGTCAACTGGTGAACTCGAGTCCTTGGCGGACATTTACATAAAAATCAAAAGATTGAACGAAAAAAATTGCGATGTGACTGAAAAACTTAGAAAAAAGCGAAACAAATCTAAAAAATCTTCATGCTCGGAAAAGAAGTGCGAAAGTGAAAGCGAATATAACTGTCGGGTTGTAAAACCTTATAAACTCGTTTAATAATTGAAACTACAAAGCAATGGTTGAAGCAATGTATGATAAATCACCTGATTATTTCAAACAATTCCGTAAAAATTACAAATTTTTCATACTGAACCATGAACTCAACTTCTCGGCTTCGCTTCAAATGCAAATTTTGCGATATCCTCCCATCGAATAATTTAAGTTTTGCAAGCATTCGATTGACAACGAAAAACATCATTATATGTTGGTCGAATTCTCAAAAGATTCTACTGGTTTACTAAAGAAGATGACTTCAAAGTTCTTCGTCGTCCCCTGCCTTCTCTCTACATTCAAGTTTTTACTTTTGGGTTTCTCCAAGTATCAAATGTCTGGCCCTCTGATGAAAAAAATGAAAATAGCTGTGAATTATAGCTCTATCGACAATCTAGATGTTAGTGGTGTTCCAGTTCGCAGACTATTGCTTTTAGCTGCTGTGGCTCGCAGACTAAATCTGTCCAAACTTGAACTGACCTGCTTACTAAATAACAAATGAATGCTCAACTAATATTGTGAATGGTGAAAATGCTGCTGAGTTTACTAGAACAATTGACATAATTTTGAGTGAGTATGGTTGTATGGAAACTGATTCAAACATTTTGTTTGTGAAATTTTCCATGGAGCAAAAACTCATGTTTTAAATTTTGTTTTTTTTTGCTCTCTTGTATGAAAAAATGTTACTACACCAACAGGAGGCGTTCCCGAGGAGCGTAGCGACGAGCAACGCCGGGTTATCTATTTTCCGCTAAATCAAATGGCCATGCCTTATTATATCGAAGGACTTGATCTGAAAATATTCGCAGTTCCCATAAACTTCTAGAAAAAGAAAATCTGTTGTTGATAAGAATCATTTAACAAAAAGAATTTATAAGTTTTACTAAAAAATCATTAAATAGTTTAAATTACCACATGCTTAGCAAACTTTATCAAGTCATGATCATTAAGTTACCTACTGGAAATTTATTTGTAACTATAACATGAGCAACAGAAAAATAATAAAGTCCACAGAACACAGAATCGACTGATTGTACTGGTTTTTTGATCAGTAGTTGATTTCCGTCGTGAATTGTACGTCGCATATTCTTGTACACGAGGGGATAACCATATACTCTTTTACTTAAAGGGTCTGCGAAGAATATCTGCCCACCAGCTTGAGCAAAAAGCAACCAGTGGGTTTCAGGTTGATTCGAGGGTGAAGCATTCATAATCAAGAACGTTTTATCGTTTTTCAGTAGTGAAGAGCCTGGAAAAACTGCCGGAAAAAAATCTAAAGCGATTTTTGAAATGCTTACAACGGTTAATAGGTTCCATTATTTGAAGGTTATCCATGGCTAACTTAGATCATAAGAGTGTTTTTGGTAGTTTTTCTATCTGAACGCACATAAATTGTTGATATGCAGACTCTCCCAATTATAAAAATTTGACGTTATCTTTGAGATTTTCGACCGAAATAGTGCAATTGGACAATTCGAGATGAAAAAAATCGTGTCAAGCCTCCTTTATAGACGTGAGATCAACAGCCATAACAAAAGAAATATCATAATTAGCGCGACTGATTCCATGACTAGTGTTCAAAACAAATTCAAGAGCTTATTGTAAATAAATCTTTTATTGTCTGTTGTTGAGATTAGAGTTCCGGCAATGAGTAGGCCGTTTCTGTACACAATGATTTCATTCAACCCAAAGTTCTGGTATTGAAAAGGATTTGTCCTATTAGTACCCAAAAATGCTTCATTTATGCTCATTGCTACAATCATTCTTCGAACAGATTCTTCTGCGAAAACATCCTCTTATTGCCAGCTTTGTATTCCTGCAGATGCGAGAAGCGTTTTTGGCACTACTTCGATGTAATTGTAAATGGCCGGTTTCTTTAGCAAAGTTTTTTCTATCCATGAGAGAACATAGTCAGTCACAGTCATCTTTCTTTCTGACATAGAGATTTTTTCGATTATTTGAAATTTGTAGTGTTTAGCTGCATGTTCGGATATGACAACAAAGTCGTAAAGAGAAGGTCTAAAAGTCAATCTGATTATCACACCGCTAATTAGGTGTTTTTCAAACGACAAGAAGTCGCAAAGATTTTTTACCAAATAGTTTCAGCTCGTTCGAGGCCTCAACGAGAGCTTTACGCTCCGTAACATCTTCAGCTCTCCTTCCACTACAGTCAACAGATGATGGGTTTTCTTCATAATAATAATCTTGTCCAGCCAATCATGTTTTCTTGGCAACATTACCCTATGAAAACTCGGTCTAAATAAAGCTTTTATGGGCAAAATTAGCGTTAGTAGTTGATGTTTTCTCACCTTTCAGAGACAGTGTACACTCAGAAAATAATGAAGCTAAAAGGTTTTAACAAACTACGGCGCAACCCTCTTTGCCGCCTCTGTAGCATGCGTTCGAAATCAGGTTCCATTGCTTCGAACAATTCGTGCAACTATTTCCAAACGAGTACGTTGAAGATCGATGAAATTGTTTCTGATTGTTTTTCTAACGGTGCTTTTGAGTGCCTGCTTAGGGCTTTTTTTTCCAACTTCTATCAGTAGTGGAGCTGCCTGAAGAATGTGTTCTATCGTAATGAAATGTGGGATCTATAACTAAAGTTTTAAGGAAAATTTCAAAATTACATGGAAAAATTTTTGTTCTTGCCGTCAACAGAATGCTAGTCATTCAATTTCCATATATAGAAATTATATAATTAGCATTTTTCGACAAAATTTCAGTTTTTTTTATTACGGTGCCCCGACTTTTATGCCAAAACAATAAAAAATTTCTTTGAAACTTCTATGACATCATTTTAGCAAGTGCATGAAATTTGTATGATTAGTATTTTTTCATAGTCTTAGTTTATAGAATTGAATGATTAGCAATTTTGGTCTATGGAGGTCCGCCCGGGATACTTGACTGATTCATTTAGAATTTTCCTATCTCGACTTGTGGAAATGGGGGGGGGCATTTTTGATCTTACTTTTATCCGAATGCCCTAAATCTTGATTTTAATTTAAAAATATATAACAATGCCGCAAAACGACGGATTCTAATAGGTTACATTTCGATGCAGCTACTTATTATACTAAAATGCCGCAAAATGCAGAGGTCTAATTGGTTAAAATTCGATGCAAATAGATACGTCATTACGCCTCATTGAAGCTTTTGAAGAATGTCCCTGAACAAATGAAGCAACTTCCCTCGATCAAACAACCTTGCATCTCAGCTTTGAAACAAAACGCTGACTAGACAATTCACTAGTTTTCTCAAAGCAATAAAATCAATTTTATTAGTTAGTTACAAGAGAAGGATTATTTTTAAAAAAATTTCAAGTTACAATTATGTCTCTACGTCTCACTACTAACAAATACATCATTTGCAGCCCCGTTCTTATCGTTTTTGAGATAAAAAAACGCTGTTTTTGGCGAAGATGTGTTATGCTCAAAATGCAATCTCGAAGATAACTACATCACTTCTAAAGTTTTAGTTATAAGCAACTAAGCTAAATTTATATTGATTGAACTTAACTACAAAAACGATTTTTTTCTTTAGCAAAAATTCAGCTCTCTCTCCATCTTTTATTGCCCCAACCTCGCATAAGTTTTTCTATAAGTGAAGTATTTAAATTCTTGTTGAAAACCGCATTAAAATTTTCAGAAAGAGAGCCCATTTTTCATGAGAAGCGTATTAACGTGTTTTATATTCTGCGCACGTGTTGCAAAGTATTTGTGCAAAAAGTGGTAACTTTAAACTATTTGCTTTTGCAGAGACTATTTTCGACTGCAGATCCATGGCTGATCGAGACACATAACATTATACTTGAACCATCGAAATGTTAAGAAATCTCCAGGGTTTTCGTACGGTATTTTTTCAGTCCAAGAGGAAGAAATTTTCAGTTGGTAAGGAACACCAAACACAGCTGGTTTTCCATAGTGATGGTAGCGTTTCAGCTTTCCCGTGCCAAAACCAACCAGCGTTATTACATTAGCTTCGCAGTGAGGCATGTAATACGCCCAAATTAGATTTAATTGCTTGTCAGTTTCGTCGTAATCGGTCATTTTATCCCAATATTCTCGAGGGGTAAAATTCATAGTCATAAGCCCGTGTGCAAAATAATAGCCATACTGTGATTCACAACAGCCATCGAAACTAACATAATGATTATGTTTCGAATAAATATGTTGAAACAACTTGGTATATTCGCTTATACCAAACCAGTCAATCCAAAAGTAATTGGACCAAAAGTTTTCAGCAGAATGATGTCCATAGCCGGTCACCGATGGATAATGATGATTGCTACTGGCTATGCCACGATAGCACCGCAGACAATAAACGGAACTGAAGTGATTGCAAACTCTCCACTCCACGCCTTCATGGGGGCCAGAAAGAATAAAGGAAACACTTGTCCAGTTATAGTTTTCTGTCGGGGTCAAAACAACGTCCAGTTTCGAAACGGAAACCGTAGTTAAAAGCGCAATGAGATAAAAAGTCAGAAGATTTTGTTTCATTCCAATAACCAAAATAGCATCAGGCGATTCAGGCGGTTTGCTCAAATAAAGAGTGATCAAGTCAATACAAAAACATGTTTATACTATATTGTTGAATGTTATAGGAGAACATATTCAGTTTTAACTTTCCCTTGATTTGTAGTGTCAAAATTGTATTCGGCATTTTGAGTTACTGTTTCATATCAACAAGAAAGTCTATGTCGAACAAATGAATTTTTGCGTTCATCCAGAAAACTATAAAGGTTTTCTCCCAAATTACTGCTCGGGAGGTTAATTTTTTTAATGATTTGACAAAATAGAAGAAAACTGATTTTCTGAACTTTAACGAAGGGTGTTTTAACAGAAAATTTCATTTTTTGACGCGCAGTTTGCACTCAAATGAAGGATATATGAAAATTATTTGAGATTGATCTGGTAGAAATGAGGATATTTTTTTTCGAAAAAACTGACAGCAGAATTGATGCCGCCCATCCTCAACATGCTACAAGGTGAACATGATTTTTGTAAAGAAGTACAAACTTGGTTTTTCTAAGGTCACCAATAACTTGACATTACGAGTTTTTAGAAGATAGACTTTGAAAGACGACATAAAATGTTTGGGGAAAAGGACCAAGTTAATTAAAATCTCTTAGTATCTATGGAGTTGGAACTTATACTGCCTAATTAGAGCCTGACTTGACTAGGTTTAAAAATTTCTTAAGAACCAACAAGACTGCTCGTATCAGGGCGAAGCCCTGAATATTTCGACTGCCTTTTAAGGTTTATGGAGCAGCAGTAATAACATAAAAAATTTAAAGAAATAAAATAAAATGAAATTACAAAATAAAGTACACGCCATATAAAGTACAAAAAGATAGATTTCGTTCCTTGTAACAAATCAATTAAGCTTTGCTTAACCAATTTGGAACGATTTATAAGACGGATTAAATCTCCGCTTACGCGTTAGTAGCGCGAATTATATCGCGCGTTAATTGTCCCAAATTGGTCAAAATGGCCAAAATGGCAATCTTTAAACCCTCATAACTTTACAAAAAATGATCACGGGTGGAATATTTTTTCAAATTTAAGCTCAGGACAACAATGGCTTTTGAATGATATGAAAATATTCCGTCAAAAACGGCTAGTTAAAAAGTCGAAATTTGTCTGAAGAAAAAAACCCACCCCGAGCACAAATATTCCGTTACTTTCGTATCGAACGTCGGAACAATAAAATTGAAAAAAACGCTCAAAATTTTTTCAAATAGTTATTTCAACAAAAGTTGTAGTTGAAGCGAAATTGAGCATAACATTTCAGCAGTATAGACAATAAAAAGGGTGGTTTTCCTTCAGAAGAAAATTGGAGCCAGGCAATTAGACTCTCTGGATCAATAAATTTTTTCTTTGCCAAATCAAATACCCGGAACGCAAAAACATATCATTAATGCGATCTCATGTAAAATTTAATTAGTCGGATATCCCAATGATTGCAGAGAAGTTTCTATCGACGAATGTTCCAATTTAAATTTTCTTTCACCTTATGAAATGAAAACGTTCAAATGCACCGAGTGAGTTTTTTTCTTTTGTCGCCTGAAAACTAAAATATGAGTGCAATCCAAATTACTTTAGTTCCTTGTTCCAATTGTAACTTGTTTCAATTTTTTATACCAAAATTCAAGCATATATATAGTGAAATATTACAAAAAAATCAACAGTTGATAGCTTATCTAATTAAAATCTAATTAAAATTGAGACGTCACAATGGAATTTGAAATGAAAAACAAATGCGCAGCTTAAAATTCAATTGAATCACACGCTTTAAAGTTTGAATATTGCATTGGATTACATGTCATTAGTTCTAAGTCTTGATGAAAATTCTCTTTTCTTCGATAAAAGTCGCTATATTGGAAGAAACAAAAAACCCGGATTGCAAAAAGTGCAGCGTTGGCGATGTAATGAGGAAAAGTGGTTAATGATCTTGAGTAAAACATAGTTGCTCTGATAAACAGTTCCCTCTAAATTTTGTTAATCCAAAAATGTTATGATGCAAAAAGTTCAATTGTTGTGTTCCAAATACGGCATCATTGATTTTCATTCCTAGCATATTAGTATATTTGGTGTCACAGTTCACGAGCAACATTTTTTTTCTGCTGCGAGCTGCGCAGACCAGTTGCTGCGAAAAACTTCTTTGAATTGTCTCTTTAATGGTGGTAGTTTAATTTCAATGAGTTTCAACTAGAATAATTCAAATGCCGAAAATTGTTGGTCGGTCCCAATTTTTTTTACCTTAATGTTTTTAAAAATGTTTAAAGCTCTTTTTTGTGTTAGCAACTTCAATTCTGGCAATGAATTATTCATTAAAGGGACTGTAGGAAAAACACTTTAAAACTTTTCATCTTTTGTGAAGAAATTTTTAACCAACAGGACCATAAAACAATTGTTTCTCTTTTAATGGACCACTATTGGTTTAGATGTAAATCGGGCCTAGTCTCTAGCGCGGGGTCTTTTTCAAATCCTTGTATTTGAGAATTGAACCACGAATTATTTGTTCCTTGTATGTTTAAAGTCCCAGTTACAACGAAAAATTTTGAGTTAAATGGCACAGAAGGCGCAACCAGAGGAGAAAGAGTACAATACATTGTGTGCGAGGAACGGGGAAGTTACTAGAGAGTAACTCTTGTCACATCTTACATCAATTTAATTTGCCTATGGCAGTTTGCAATGTTTTTAGGTAGTTTTTCTGTAGGCCAACAAAGTTTTGCAAGCACCGATGTTATCAAATTCAAGCAAGGATTCCTTAGACAAATTCTCGGGTTCAGTTTCCTGCTTAAAATTGTCTCAAGAGTATTTACCAAGGTTGCTTGTCAAAGAAAATCACTGAGATATTGGTCGGTAGTCGGGTGGTAATATAATCAACATTTTTTAATAACATTTTTAGCCAACATTTTTTTGAACTTTTTCAAACAGATCATTTTTAAAAACTGCAATTAGCTTTTTCTCCGATTGCTCGATTTCCTTTCTAGTGGTAGAGCTGTTTGTTTTCAGTCTCTTCTCTGGTAATTTTTTCAATGTCTGCGACCACTAAAGTGTTTTTCAGAGTGATAGCTACAGTGGTTTTCAAGACACGTTTTAGGGACCGCTCTTTCCTAATCAGCAATAAATCCCTGGCCCATATTCTTTGTACATTGTACAATTACCCGTCGCGCAAACATTAGAGAAGTTTGACCAGAGCCAGCAGCCTACTTCTACTACCGCATTCCCCGTAATGCTCAGAAAAATGAGGAAGTTGGTCTTGCTTTTCAAATTACTCTCCCGAAACTTTTCAATCAAGTACATTGAATGAATGAGTCCTTGAGATTTTACCAATTCTTGTAAAATTCAACAGTATTTCCATCTTTGTACACACCTGAAATTATCTTGATAGATCCAATGCTGCTGGTGCTACCCTTTTCGATGTTTCTGTTTGAGTGAATGACTGGTAACATTGAGAGTTTTGCATCGCCAATGGTTTAGATTTGATTAGTTTCATTGTAGACAAAAATTAGACATGCTCTTTCGAAGCAATTATTTCGCTTCGATGCATACCGAGATGCGTACAGTCCGGTTAACTCATGGACGAATCGAAAAAGTTGTTTCATTGACTAAAAAAAGGGATATTCAAAGCTGTTGTCAGTTTTTGCCTTTTAGCCTTATAGACAGGGTATTTGGGGTCTAAGTGTTCCTTGTTGCGTCCATCCAAGTGCCCAAGCTGAATTTGAAATCTTGAGTGGTTGAATGAAATTAGATTTGGTTTTTGATCTTTCTTTACATTCTTTCTTTACATTCTAAAACTACATCTCTGTCAAAGTGTTAATTGATTTTGATGGATTTTTTTTATGAAAGAGAGATACTCTACAATCTCCATCAAACTTCATTTTTTCATTCGAACAACTCGATGCACGAACTCTATCAAAGCAGCTTAAATGTTATTTACTGTTAAATCGTCTTTGCTTTTTGTCACAATCTGCTTTGTTTTCAAACAAACTAACTTATTATTTGCTCTTGAGTTTTTCAAACTTTGTTGAATTGTTTGCTAATGAAAAACTATAGCAGAACACGCTTTCTTGGAGCTAATTTTCTTGCTCTATTCACTTATGAGCTGATCTTCTATACAAAATTAGGCTTTCAATATAAAGATAAGCCCATACAAACTCAAAAGAATTGTGGATACGTTTTTTAAGCGATCAAATTTTCTATTCGGCAAACATTTAGAACACATTTTTTTGAATTCTTCTTCGTCAAATCACAGTTTTTGGGTTGTTATTATTATTTAAGATGTCGTTGAAGTATTCATCAGACGCTCCTTCATCAAGTCGCAGGATATAACATGCTAATATACCAAGATATGCAAAATTGAGATACATTGCTGATTTAAATTATCCGGACAAAACGAACAAAAATTGAGTTTTCAAACGCGTTTCTCTCAATTGTCTTAAGATTAGACAAAAAGTGAAGAGGGCAAAAATTGCTTAGAATTTCACCAGAATTAATATGGTGCCATTTTTTTTCTCCAAAATTCTCAACAAAAATTTTACCCCAAAAATGGGTCATTTCGGCTTTTTTCAATTAATCAAGAATTACGCTGAAACTACTTTGTTAATTGATATGAAAATTATATCACAGGAAGCCTCTTACGCAGCACAACAAAGTTTAAGAAATTTGCTCAAATTGTTTAAAATTTATTTTTAAACAGAGATTCTGGGTTTTATATAGTAAAAATAACATTTATTGACTATCAAGTGAATTTTTTTTCGTTTATACTGGTTTTTGGAAATTTAACACTTCTTAAACTTTGTTGTGCTGCGTAAGAGGCTTCCTGTGATAGAATTCATATCATTTAACAAAGTAGTTTCAGCGTAATTCTTAATTAATTGAAAAAAGCCAAAATAACCCATTTTTGGGGTAAAATTTTTGTTGATAATTTCGGAGAAAAAATGGCACCATATAAATTCTGTCAAAACTCTAAGCACCTTTTGTCCTCTTCACTTTTTGTCTAATCTTAACCCAATTTAAGAAAAACGTGTTTGAAAATTCAAGTTTTGTTCGTTTCGTCCGGATAATTTAAATCAGCACTGTCCCAATCTTTTTTGAAACCATTGGCAGTTTTTTTTTTCAAATGAGGATTTTTTATCAAACAGTTCACACTTTGCATGTGAAGATCAAGATTGCAAAAAAAACTTTCATATTGCACGATGAAAGCTGACTAGAATTAGTTGTAACCTTTACAACATCAACTGCAGCTTGACCTAAGTTTTGTTTCTTTTCTCCCTTGAAAGTAGAAATCCTGTTTTTGTTATCGGTGTCTCAACCAAAATCTCACACTTTATGTCTAATCTTAACCCAATTTAAGAAAAACGTGATTGAAAATTCAAGTTTTGTTCGTTTCGTCCGGATAATTTAAATCAGCACTGTCCCAATCTTTTTTGAAACCATTGGCAGTTTTTTTTTTCAAATGAGGATTTTTTATCAAACAGTTCACACTTTGCATGTGAAGATCAAGATTGCAAAAAAAACTTTCATATTGCACGATTAAAGCTGACTAGAATAAGTTGTAACCTTTACAACATCAACTGCAGCTTGACCTAAGTTTTGTTTCTTTTCTCCCTTGAAAGTAGAAATCCTGTTTTTGTTATCGGTGTCTCAGTCGAAATCTCACATGTTTTGCTGAATAAGTTATGAAGTTGGTTGAATGACAGCGGCTGTAAATTTGATATGCATGAAGTATATGCATTTTGTTGCAGTTTAAAATTCATGATGTATAAATTTAGCAATTTTTGATGGCTGTGTGTGCCAAATATTAGTTTGTTAAAAGCGATTTTTAAAAAGTCTAAGAGTTAATAGGTTCACCTATCTTTGATAGGTGAAGTTTTTTGTTGCTGAAATAAAATATATATGACATTTATATCATTTTTTTTTATTGCGGCATGCATTAGCTAGTTGAACAAAAAATTTCTTCAGTTGTTTTTTAACTTATATTATTCAAGCTGATCAAGCATATCCTGAGTTCTTGAGACATTTGCACAATTTCCCTGAGTTCTAAACTTGAATAGTGGCACTCATTCAGAAAACACGATTTTTTTTGTATTAGAGAAACAGTACTTGGGTTGATCGCTATTAGGGTATATAGAAATAAAACATTTCAACAAACGATGATAAGTACCTTTCAGAAGTTTTCGACAAACTGAATCAGCTTTGCCGGATGATGAGGTTCTTAAAAAGGACCTTAACATACAATACTTATCTCATTTTGCTTTTGTCATCCTGTAACCAGCTTTACTTGACAGTGTTTGAGTCAAATTGGTAGTCTGTCACAGCTAAACTAGAAAAGAAAGAGTTTACAAAAGACAATGATGGCAAAATGAAAAAAAAAATCAAACCTAAAAATGAGCGAAGATGAATAAATGAACAAAAATAAATCACAAGACCTCCATGTTGCAGTAGCTTGACAACAAGGTCGTTGAGTTGTACCCGCCCCAAAAATTACGTAAATAAAAAACATTCTCTATAAATTAACCTACACGCATCTTGAAAAAAAATATATTTTTAGTTTCAATTTTAAAAAAATAATTACAAGTGTTTGCACGTTTTTTTTCTTTCAATTTCAGTTTTTTTAGAATTTGTTGATTTTAATAAGTCATGCTGCAAGATAGCAGATGTTGATGAAGTTGAAAAACTGTATAACCTTATTTTTTTTCCAATTTGGTGTTCAATTGAGATAGTTTTGCTTTGCAGATAAAAATGTTTTTCTTGAGTGTTCAGTTGAGAGAAATAGGAAGTGTTTGATGAAATATTTTGTAAAAATTTTTTTAAAGAGCTTAAGGAAAATTAAAAAAAAAGTTCAGCAAATTGCACCATAAACTATGAAAAAACAAGCTATAATCAAATTGTTTTGAAAAGATTTGAAAAATTTTTAACAAAGCATTTGCGTTTTATTCTCCGTCATTTGCCCTTTTGTTAGTTTTATTGGCGCTGAAGGCGTTATCATTTTTTGATGGGAAGTTTGTCACAACAAAACTAGGAAAAAAGTTGACAAAAGACAATGATGGCAAAATGAACAAAAAATCTGACCTAAAATTGTGCGAAGATGACAACTTCGCAAAAAAAAACACAAAACTTCCATGATGTAGCAGCTTCATAGACACCATTGGAAGCCAGCGAGATATATAGTTTGGCAATAAAATTTCTCAAAACACTGTCATTGGTGTTTTGAGTTTCTAGGATTACTAATAGAGTTTTTACATTTTGCTGCTTGCTTTATTCAATGTTGAGGGTTACTAGAGCATACTTTTTGAAAAATGTTTTGAGCCCTCTGGCCGATTATGGGACTTATGACTCCAGAAAGGACAACAACTACAAACATATAATTGCTTGAATCAACTCTAGTAGTTTAAAGGGCACTCAAAAATGGTTTTATGGAACAGACTTTCGAAAAGTGTTTTCCATTTTTCGCTGCCCGTCGATGTTTTTGTACTTGATAGTTTTCTGCTACATCTTACTGATTTTTGCTCAACCAATCCCGCCACAAAAACATTTCGTAGGCTCCAGTGAAACTATTGGTTTTGTTCATGCAGTTAATTGGAAGACTCAAATTCTGTTTCAAAAAGAATTCCAATTTATGAATTTTGGCTGTAGAAAAAAAAACGTTTCAACATTTCGCATTTTCTTTTTGCAACAATTTCATTCTGCAATAATACGCCGTGGAAATTAGACTCAACCATAAAGTTACCACTTTTTTTTTCATTTTCATCGAAATTTAAGAGTGAGGGCAACTGTAGCAACTGTCAAAAAAGACCCGGTACTAACCCTCATCTTTGTTCCAATTATTTGTTTTTTTTGCCAGCAATTCAAAAAATTTTGCCAGCAGAGTTCGAACATAATTGCCTGAAATCACCATTATCGAAGTACAAAGCTGTGATTTGCATAGCTTAACCCGTAGTTAGCGAGCTGATGCTTCTTGATTCCACCAATGAGCTCGCCAGAAGAGGCCAATCTGTTTTTTTTAGAGTATGTGGTAAGATTGTTTGTAAAACTTATCATAAACTTTGTTAGCAAGTTGGAAACCTGCAGCGATTGATCCTTTTATCTATGTTCGTAAACTCGGTTTCCCAAAACGTGTTTCAACTTGTCTAGTAGGCATCTGTAGAATTTTTTTTTAATGATTAGCGGCGCAGTTTTCGAGTCAATACCTTAATTTTATTAGTCTAGAAAGCTATAGTGTTTACAAGGAGGACTATCTGGCAATTTTTACAACAATCAGCTACGGAAATTATAGCTTTTAATCAATTATAGGTACTCATAATTGCTTTGGATTGTTTCGCTTTTTTTGTTTATATCAATTGGCAACAGAGAAGGTTTTAGCCTTTCCTTGATTAAGATTAAGATAAGCTTTCAAAACGCCTTCGTTCTTTCACAAAAGTTTTTTCACTGACGCTAAACATTTCTTAATTACCATCCTCGAAAGCAGTCATCACTGCCCTTCAAAAGGACAAACAAATTGTATGTGTATTGAAGCGGACGCTTGATCGCATTCATAGCAGATGGATCTGACAACAGTTGATTCAAGCAATTATATGTTTGTAGTTGTTGTCCTTTCTGGAGTCATAAGTCCCATAATCGGCCAGAGGGCTCAAAACATTTTTCAAAGTGTGGCGGGATTGGTTGAGCAAAAATCAGTAAGATGTAGCAGAAAACTATCAAGTACAAAAACATCGACGGGCAGCGAAAAATGGAAAAAACTTTTCGAAAGTCTGTTCCATAAAACCAATTTTGAGTGCCCTTTAAACTACTAGAGATCTAGGTTGAGCTCTGATCGAAAATTACACAAGTTCACAGCGTACTAATTATTGAAAGAAATCGCTAGGTGCAGCCATAAATAACAAGGAATACCAAAAAACGGAATCGCAGCATGGCTAGCAACAAGTTCGATTAGGATCTCTACAAACTACTAGAGAAAACATGGCATTTGTAAGGACATGCGAATCCAAGCGCCGAAACATGTGTGTAAACTTAATTAGGAACGTTCCAGGAACCTTGAAAAAAATTGGGACCTACAAACATTAATTAGTGGTGCCGTTTGTTTTTGAATTATCAGTAAATGTTTCGCCGTTTCGGCCGAAAAGTTCAATTCAAATGACTTTAATTTTCATAACTGTTCAAAAAAAAGGAGAATTTTTTTCAATGAAAGATGTTTTTTTCTGCAGACCTCGTTCTAGAGTTTGTCGCCTCCATACTCAAGTTACACTTATTTCTGTTACCAAATTGGCCATTTTTTAATCATTCTCAGCCAGTTTAGAAGACTAGCTGAAATTGTATTTGTTAGAAAATATCGAACAAACCATCATGCTTTTTCAGGCTCGTGTAATTTTCCGCAAAGGCTGAGCAAGGATCAGCATAACAATTTCTCACATAGCACATATATCTTCAATGTCTAAAAATGGGTGTGAACTGTCTACGAATTACTTCTTGAAAAACGTGCTTGAGACTGTCAATTCGAAAAAAACTGCATTCACTTCGGATGCGGACAACCGCGATGTATTTCAAGATGACAAGATCACTCTTGTTGATAGGTTTTTCTTACATGAACACTATTTAGCTATAGATGTCAACCTATAAACCTACCGTTGCGTTGGTGAAAATCTTCCGAAATGATGGTGCAGTGTGTTAGGATTACAAAGACGAACACCAATATACCTTTAGTTTCAGCTGCTGAAAATGCAAGTTTTGAGGTTGCCAGCAGAAAAACTCAAGTTTTGGCGCATCAGAGGACGGCGAGATTGATAAGTTTAGTTGGAGAAGCTAATTTCTTGACAAAAAGCCGTTGAGTTGCCCCCGCCCCATAAATTACATAATGAATAAATTCTCTCTATAAATCATCATATACGCATGTTGAAAAGACCGATGCTTTCAGTTTCAAATTTAAAGGTTTCCAAGTGTTTGCACGTTTTTTTTTGTTTTTCATAATTGCCGATTTTCATAGCCATGCTGTTCCATAAAACCATTTTTGAGTGCCCTTTAAACTACTAGAGATCTAGGTTGAGCTCTGATCGAAAATTACACAAGTTCACAGCGTACTAATTATTGAAAGAAATCGCTAGGTGCAGCCATAAATAACAATGAATACCAAAAAACGGAATCGCAGCATGGCTAGCAACAATTTCGATGAGGATCTCTACAAACTACTAGAGAAAACATGGCATTTGTAAGGACATGCGAATCCAAGCGCCAAAACATGTGTGTAAACTTATTAAGGAACGTTTTAGGAATCTTGAAAAAAATTGGGACCTACACGCATTAATTATTGGTGCCGTTTGTTTTTGAATTATCAGTAAATGTTTCGCCGTTTCGGCCGAAAAGGTTAATTCAAACAACTTTAATTTTCATAACTGTTCAAAAAAAAGGAGAATTTTTTAAATGAAAGATGTTTTTTTTCTGCAGACCTCATTATAGAGTTTGTCGCCTCCATACTCAAGTTACACTTATTTCTGTTACCAAATTGGCCGTTTTTTAATCATTCTCAGCAAGTTTAGAAGACTAGCTGAAATTGTATTTGTTAGAAAATATCGAACAAACTATCTATGGTTTTTTTTCAGGCTCATGTAATTTTCCGCAAAGGGTTTGCAAAGATCAGCCTAATTACATACCACATATATTTTCAATGTCTGAAAATAGCAGTGAACTGTCTACAAAATAATTTTCAAAAAACGTGCTTGAGACTGTCAATTGGAAATAAACTGCATTCACTTCGGATGCGGACAACCGCGATGTATTTCAAGATGGCAAGATCACTCTTGTTGATAGGTTTTTCTTGCATGAACACTATTTAGCTATAGATGTCAACCTATAAACCTATCGTTGCGTTGGTGAAAATCTTCCGAAATGATGGTGCAGTGTGTTAGGATTACAAAGACTAACACCAATATACCTTTAATTTCAGCTGCTGAAAATGCAAGTTTTGAGTTTGCCTGAAGAGAAACTCAAGTTTTGACGCATCAGAAGACGAAGCGATTGATAAGTTTAGTTGGAGAAACCAATTTCTTGACAAAAGCCGTTGAGTTGCACCCGCTCCATAAGTTACAAAAATAATAAATTCTCTCAATAAATCATCATGTACGCATGTTGAAAAAACCGATGTTTTCAGTTTCAATTTTACAGTTTTCCGGGTGTTTGCACCTTATTTCTGTTTTTCATAATTTGCCGATTTTAATAGCCATGCTGTGAGTTAACAGATGGTGTTCAAATTGGAAAACCGCATCAGTTTATTTTTTCAAATTTGGTGTTCAATTGCGATAATTTTGTTTCGGCAGATAAAATGTCTTTTTGAGTGTTCAGCTGAAAGAAATGGAAAGAATTATTCATGAAACACAATCGTGGAAAATTTTCTTCAACGCTTAAACAAAATTTTAAAAAACACATTGCAGCAAGTTGCACAATTAACTATAAAAAACACGCTTTTACATTTTGTTTTGGAAAGATTTGGAAAGTTTTCACTAACAAACTTTTGCGTTTTGTTTTCCGGCCGCTATTTTTTTGTTAGTTTTATAGGCGCTTTAAGCGCTTCACATTTTTTTTCTATTGTCAGGCCAGAATTAGATGTTATCAGAGAAGTTCTTTCCACTGGTGAACATCATTGTAAGTTTTTTTAGACGAAAACGAATTTTAGAGAATTCAAATAAAAACTTGAAAATCAAAATCTGTGAAAACGACTGCTAGCACAATTTTATCAATCCTGCACTAAACTTATCGTTCAATAGCTGGAGAACACTTGAGTACGTTTTCATACAATATATAGTTTAGTGTCGACAGCAGCAAAAAAGTTTTTTCATTCAGTTAACTTAAAATGATTAGTTATTATAAGTTTAGCATCGGCAGCAAAATAAAAATTTTCGAAATTGGTACCTGCTTAATGCAACCTTTTTAATTGTGTCATGCATTTAAAAAAAGGAGCAAAACACGATGTTTAAGAGCTTTTTTTTGGAAAACTATGACAAAAATTGCGTTTTTCTCCAATCTTGTTATGTTTCAAACTTGTTATTAGTATACAAAAGCGTTTCGCGATACTTTTCGGAATTGATCCAAACAGTGAACTGAAAGGGGACTCTTTGCAAAAACTTTGCTCAAAAATTGAAGGAAGATCGATTTTTTGAAAAAAATTGAAAATTTTGTCGACATTTTTTTCTTGGTCGATTAACTTGGTTTTCCGAGCTCTTCGAAGACCCTTCTTTGTGAAAAAAACAGATTTTTGCAAAAAAAAACAGGTTACAACGCCCTCTCCCCTCAAACTCAGTCAGATTGGCGTCAAAGGCGCCTTTGGAAACATTTTGATGTGGGTCAGCCAAAAATAGATCTCATAAAATTATACAAAAGCAGGGACCCTTTGGGAAAATTTATCAACCAAAATTGAGCCCCTCTTCCTGGGTACGTGGGTACGCTAATGGCTGCAACCCACTCTTGGAGAAAACTTGAGTAAATTTACACATTTTCAAATAAAAGTTAGGCAAGATTTGACCATCATTTTTACAATCTGCAATTTTTTTCGCTGCTTGATTTTAAAAAAATTGATGATTTGCTGGTTGCAAAACGAATTTGTTTCAAAATTATTTCTCGTCGAGGGATAGAAAAAAAAGTTTTCCAGGCTCCAAATTTTTTTAAGTAGAAACTTCGTTTGCAAGATAACAAACAGACATGATTGATTCGATAAAATCTTTCGCTTTTGAAGTGTCCTCAATAGCTTCTACTCTGTCCATTAGTCGCATATCCATGGCTGATCAAGACACATAACATTGTATTTGAACCATCGAAATGTCAAGAACTCCTCTGGGTTTTCGTACGGTATTTTTTCAGTCCAAGAGGAAGAAACTTTCAATTGATAAGGAGCACCAATCAGTGGTCGTTTTTCATAATGATGGAAACGCCTCAACTTTCCATCACCAAAACCAACCAAGGTTATTATATTTACTCCGCATTCTGGCTGAAAATAGGACCCAATAAGATTTAACTGTTTATGATTTTCGTCATAATTGGTCATTTTTTCGAAATATTCTTTTGGGGTCAGGTTCAATGTCAAAAATCCCTGTGTAAAGTAGCCATGATACTGAGATTCACAGCATCCGTCATCATCAACAAAATGATTATGTTTCAAATAGGTTGGATGAAAAAATGTCTCGCATTCTTTTCGCACAAACTGATTAAGCCAATACAAAGCATGCCAAAAATTTTGACGTAGGATTCCAAAACCACTAAATGATGGGTCGTAAAGGTCATTTAAGCTGACATCATAGGACCAAAGACAATAAACAGAGCTGAATTTATTGCAGGTTTGCCACTCTTTTCTCTCATGGGTTCCAGAAATTATAAAATAAGTAGTTGTCCAGTTGTAAAATTGCCTCGGAACCACTACAATGTCTAGTTCCGTTGCGGAAACCTCATAATAAAAAGTGACAAACAATATGAGAATCTGGAATTTTTTCGACATATTTCAAAAAGATAAACAGAACTCCTCATTTAATAAAGTTAACAAATTACATATCAAAATAGGTATATGCGAATTCATATTAACTGGTTAGGTTGTTACATTTCCAACAGCAACGAAGAAAATTGGCAACAGCCTTGTTTGAGTATGAAACCATCGTTAATTATATTTGGCCAAATATTTATGAATCTTATAAGAACAAGGTTTTCTGGAAGTTCGCCAAGTTTCAGGTCAAGCTTTTCTAGCCATTTAGCCATTTTGTTTACCGAACGGAAATACGTAATTCCCTAGTCGAGCTCCCCGGTTTAAGAGAAGAACAGCGCGACTCATTTGCGGCACTTTCCAGACCTTTACGAGACAATATTGGCAATTACAGATCGGCTCAACTAAATCTTTTCAATTGAAAACCAGCGCGATCAAAAACACCGACTCAATTGGTGCGATCGAAAACAAAACAGTCGCGACCATAAGAAATCAGCTCGACCAACTTAAAAGTTGAATCGGTTTCACGTTCCTCTTTTGTACTCTTATAGCGCGTAAACTTTTGCTTGTCCTTTCAAATCTGAATTTCATTGTCTGCGCGGGTCGAGATCCCGCTCAAAAACCGCTCAAGATATGAGCGGTTTGAGCGGTTTTTCAGCAAGATTTGAGCGGTTTGAGCGGTTTGGGCGGTTTGGGCGGTTTTTTAGAAAAACCGCTCAAATCTTACTTTAAAAACCGCTCAAAAACCGCTCATTTCTTACGGTGATTTTTGAACGGTTTCTCAAGCAAGATGTGAGCGGTTTTTAGGCGGTTTTTGAGCGGTCTTATAAGGAAAACCGATTAAAACCAACAAAAAAGGCCTGGAAAGGTAATGTGACACCGGGTTGACCTCCATAAACCGAAAATGCTTATCTTAAATTTCCCACACCGAAAACCGAAAAAACTTATCATACAATTGCTTGCATCAAATGTATGGAAAAATGCTAATCATACAATTTTCATACAATTTCAAAAAACCATTGAAAAAAGATTCAATCTAGTTTCTCCGGCTATTTGAACCAGTCTGCTGATAAAAAATAACTACGTTTGTTTTTTTTTTGAAAAAAAAATGGTTATCATACAATTTCCATATATGAAAAGTGTATGATAACCGTTTTTTCATGAAAGGCAAGATTTTCGGAAATAGTTCAAACTTGTTTCTAAACAAATTTAAATTATTTAAGAGTGCTTTTGCTCAATTTAAAGGACATTGCTCATCAAAAACGAAAATTTAATTTGAAGCTAAAAAAATATTTGTTATACAATTTGCATATATGAAAAGTGTATGATAACCATTGTTTCATAAAAGGCAAGATGTTCAGAAACATGTTAAAACTTGTTTTTAATCGAATTTAAAGTAATTAATTACCCTAACTTAACATATATCCGAGATCAACTTGATTGCAATCTGCTATGATAGGGATCTGATCAAGCAAGCGTTACCAAACTGGAATATATACTTTTCTTCGGGTTAACAACTTTTGTAACAAAATCAATTGAATTACTTAAATCTTGCTTCATAATGAATCAAACTTTTAAACAATCACGACCAACTTAGCATGGAAGTAACCATTATGCTTGGGACGGCAAATATGCCTACTGGCCGGCCAATTATTATTGTCCGACTTTTGATACGAAAGTAACGGAATATTTGTGCTCGGGCTGGGTTTTTTTCAAACAAATTTCGACTTTTTAACTAGCCATTTTTGACGGAATTTCTTTTAAATCATTCGAAAGCCATTGTTGTCTTGAGCTTAAATTTGAAAAGATATTTCACCTCTGATCATTTTTCGTAAAGTTATGAGGGTTTAAAGATTGCCGTTTTGGTAATTTTGACCAATTTGGGACAATTAACGCGCGATATAATTCGCGCTATTAACGCGTAAGCAGAGATTTAATCCGTCTTATAAATCGTTCCAAGTTGGTTGAACGAAACTTTTTTGCCAGAATTGATTTGTTACAAGGAACGAAATCTATCTTTTCGTACTTTATATGGCGAGTGGGGGGATGATTTTCATAAAAAAAATTTATTTCAAATTTTAGAAAGTTTTATTTTATTTCATTAAATTTTTTATGTAATTACTGCTGCTCCATAAACCTGAAAAGGCAGTCGGAACATTCAGGGTTTCGCCCTGATACGAGCAGTCTTGTTTGTCTAGTTGTCTAGTAACGGTTTAGTTGTTACATATTGGAAATATTTTTTTTTGCCACACGCATTCTTCCATAATGTTGCTACTAATCTTTGGTTTAACCCTATAGCTTGTAACTTTACTTGCCTTTGTATCTCCTTCTGTTTTTTGTTTCTCTTATAAAAATTACTCAGCCCAATTTTTTTCGGCCTAATTTTTACCGACTTAATGGCCTATTTTGAGTTGTTTTAAGGGATATTACTTTCAAGTTCATTGGAAAAGAATTTGTTTTTCTCAGAAACATCACTAAATATCAAAAAAGGTATCAATTGAAAGACCTCCTACTCCCCTGTCTGCTTGTATACTCCCCTAGAGTCTCTTTTTACTTCACCCCTATGTCTACAGCCTTCGAAAAAGTCACATAAAGTTATGGCACTCGGAATAGCCAATTTTTTGATTTTGACCGTTTCTTAAAAGTTTTTGAAATTACACTGCCATACTTGAGACTTTCGGTTCAATTAAAGACTCATTTGCTTATGCGACTACTGCCAAATTTTTCTGACACCAAAAGTTATGGCCCTCGGAGAAGACAAAATTTTTACATTTCACCATTTTTTAATTTTTTTTTTTGAAATTTCTCGAGAACTTTTCTCCTAAATCTGAGATTTTGGATTCCAACTAAACTACAGGTTGAGAGAATCCCTTATGCGTAAACGGTTACCCCCTATTTTTTACACTACAAAAGCTATGATTCTCGGAAATGTCAGTATTTTGAATAATCGACCGTTCTTTGGACTTTTCTCGCTAACTATCTTGTCAAACTTGATATCATAGACTTAATCGAAACCACAGGCTGTTAAAAACCTATTTTTATAATTGGCTAAGGAAAAAGGTTATGTTTTCAAATAATTCAAAATTTTGAAATTTAGACAGTTTCTTGCAAACTTTTTGGCTTTACGCAAAAACTACCGTGCCAATTCTCAGGTTATTTTCAATCGAGAAACCCGGTTTGGGAAAATTCTCTGCTTAAGCGGCCACAAATTTCTCTCTGCAGGAAAAAATCATAGATTTTGGAAATTCTTTTGACCGTGCGTTTTTGGCCGTTTCTTAGAAACTTTTTAATTTTTCTTAAAGTTTACGCAATCAAATCTGAGAGGAAAAATTCAACTGAAAGAACCGGTCGCAATAATGATTCCTACAAAAGCAACGGCTTCTTATTTTTCTGCAAGGGAAATAATATCTTCTTGGGAAAATTGATTATCCCAAAAGTTTTTACCCTTCTCACTTATTTTAGTAGAGAAACAACCTAGGTTTTGGGTAAATTCCAATTTTTGTCACATTTATCATGCCGCATCAGTATAGCTTATTCGTTCAATGTTAAACACTTAACTCTACCTTTATCTTTGCCCTTAGCTGATTTTTTATCTAGTCATACGAAACTTTTGGTTCACGTTTTTTTCAACATTCAAATTTTTTGACTCGTGTTTTTTTTGTTTGAGTTGAATCGCAAGTGGTGCAAAGCTCCGCCTTGCCTCTTTGTTATAAACCCAATACTAAAATTTTTTAACGTTTGAAAATTTTTAATGCTATTTCGGAAAAACGTTTACAATTGAGGTTTCTTTTGTTTTAATAAGAGATTGATTTATTATACTTTATGATAATAATAACTTTGCTAATGTTAAATATAAAATCAATATGAGGTTATTTTTCTATCAGCATTATAAAAAACAACACAAAATTTATGCTCACTCACACACACACACACACATTCACGCACACACACACACACACACACACACACACACACACACACATATATATATATATAACCATTTATCCTGTTAGTGGTAGTGGTTTCAGATGTTTAGATGAAGTTTTTTTGTTTGAAACTATCTATACTAGCTACGTGTCTTTTTGTTTTCTCTGGCATTAATCAAATTTAACGCTTGGCAAATAAAAGTTTGCTGGTTCTTTCTCAATTAAAAACTCAATTTTGAAACATACTTGACTTTGAATTTCCTCAAATGAAAACTTTTTGATTCAAAAAATTTTCTGAAAAAATTAACCGTTTTTTTAGTTTTAGGCGTAATTTTTTGCTTTGTAATACCAAGTATGTTTTACATCTTGTGATTTATATCAACTTCAAATAAACATTCAAACAAAACTTGCACCACTGCCACCCTTATCTCCACCCACACCACCATTCACAAACTTAGTATAGATATCTTATATTAAAGAATCATCAATTATATAAACATATATTTCAATAACATCGAGACAGAATATCAAGTTTGCCTACACAAATAGCAAGAAAAATACCAACAAACAAAAGACATCATTTGTTAAAATAATTTGATTATCACAATTGTTCAAAAAAACGTTAAGTTAAACTTTGCTATCTTTATGAACTCAAACTTTTTTTGAACAATTGTGAAAATCAAAATATTTTAACAAATGATGTCTTTTGTTTGTTGGTATTTTTCTTGCTTTTTTTGTAAGAAACTTGATATTCTGTCTCGATGTTATTGAAATATATGTATATATAATTGATGATTTTTTAACATAAGATATCTATACTAAGTTTGGGATGCGTTCAGATATAATAAGAATGTTTGTGATGGTGGTGGTGAAGATATGGGTGGCAGTGCTGCTTTACTTGAATAATATTTAAATACGTATGATACCCAATTATTTTCAAATATAAATTGATTTGGTACAAAAAACGGGCGGTTGATTTGCCCTGATACGAGATATCTGATTTTTAATGAAAAAGAAAAGTAAAATTTTATTTTTCGTAGGTTACTCTTGAGTGTAGTTTAGTTTCTAAATAACACTTATCGACTTCCATATCGTCAGAAAATGTAGTCTCGCAAGTTTTTGAAATGCATGCATTGTACTCAGTAACATTATTGACCGATTCTGTTGAAATCAGTTTCGGCAATTGGCTTGTATCACCAACGCAAACTTCGTAAAACTCATAATCTGATCAAAGCTCTTTTCATCCCCTGAACTAATTTAGATCTCAGTCAATTTTTTCAGGCAACTAAGACTTGTGTTTTTGTTGCGCTTGCCTACATTTAAACTAAATTGTTCCAGGAAACTTGGGCTTCCCGGGTTGACAAAAAATGCTAGTCATACAATTCCAGTACAGTTTCCCATACAGTTCATACGCTTAAAAAAGTGTATGAAAACGTTATGACTAGCCTTTTTTCCATACTATGGAACTGTATGACTATCATGTTTTGTCTATGGCGGTCAACCCGAGTTTTCTTACCACTACTCGAGAAGTTTCACGAAACTATCAACCAAGCCCCTCCCTCTTAAAAGTATTTAACTGTGGGCTTAAGTTTAAGGTGGGCTTAAGTTTTTCGTTTCTTGGCCAAGATCGATTATAATAGAACAAGACACCGGGACTTGCAGGTTTTGGTAAACTATTTATGAAAGAGCCCTGGATTATCGTCGAGCCACTCTTGGAAGGAATCTGGGTACTTCGAGATGTCAAAAGATGCTCGATGCATGAATGAATGCAGAGCACCTGCTGGTGTTTTTGCGATTGATGATGCATCCAGCACACCCTTTTTTAGACCCAGCTGACACTGCTTCGACTCGAAGTTTGAGACATAGTGCAAAAAATGTAGCACAATTATTGCACAATAGGCGCACATGTTACTTCTGAAAAAAAAACATTATTTGGAGAAATTCGACCAAGCTATCAGACTATGCATTTTTCTCTCTTTTCGCCATCATTTTTTCTTTTAATTTTTTAAAATAATTTTTGGCACAGTGACGGAACACTCAAAATAAAACAAAAAAAAATAAGTTTTCCTACAAAACCCTATTATTTTCATCATAATACTGATTTTTCGACTGTAGAAACGACATGCTTAATAAACAACGTGTATTGACGAATCAGGAAACAAATTACCACAAATTTAGACGAGCCAAGAATTGAAGGCAGATGCCCTGAGTTGGTTTTAAATAAGAAATGAATAGTTTAATTTGCAAAATATAAGTGATCGTGAAAATGTTTGTGTACTTTTTTATAATGAAGACCCATTAATATGATTTTTCGAGCCTCCCTGAAGCCCTTATGAAGACCATATTTTACCAATAATTTTCGTTTGTTAAAACTGGCTGGCAAAAACTTGCGTTTGTCAGCCAGACATGGCGGCCGATTTATAACAACGACGGTAAGACCCTTGAAATAATTATGTTAGAGATAAAAGAGGTTTTGTTATGGCGTGAAAGTGATTAAGAGCTGAGTTTCAAAATTGCAACAAAATTGAAACGCAGAAAGAAAGTATAAGCAAGACTAATCGTATCTTTTTTAATTAATGGAACAACTAGCATGCCTCAAGTCAATTTGGATTAAATTTTGAGCCAGATAAAAGCACGAAATGTTTTATGCTTTAAGAAAATCAAATTAGTCAATCATGCGATAATTCAAACCATCAAAAATAATCATAGGTAATATCTTTTTTAAATTTGATCTCAGGACATCAATAGACTTTAGATAACATTCAAAAATGGTTCCGTAAAATTCAAATTTTGTTTGGAGAAATAAAACACCGAATTGAACTATTCTATCCTTTTTTCGACAGTCGGAACAAAAATTGCTCGTCTCTCGTGTCCCTTCCCTCCCCACCTGTGATTTCTTTCATATAAGTTTTTCTTCACACTATTCGAGAGTTACAAAAGAATAACATGCAGTCATCACAATCTTATTTGGTTTTCTTATTGTTCCGACTTTCGATACGAAAGTAACGGAATATTTGTGCTCACCCACCCCGAGTCTTTAATATCAAAGTCGTAGGGAATCAAGCAATCTACCCATCTTTTTAGCTTACTTTGGCTTGTTGTTCCGACTTTCGATACGAAAGTGACGGAATATTTATGCTCGGGGTGGGTTTTTTTTCTTCAGACAAATTTCGACTTTTTAACTAGCCATTTTTGACGGAATTTTTTTAATATCATTCACAAGGTTAAATTTGAAAAGATATTTCACCTGCGATCGTTTTTCGTAAAGTTGTGAGGGTTTAAAGGTTGCCATTTTGTCCATTATGACCAATTTGTGACAATTAACGCGCGATATAATTCGAGCTATTAACGCGTAAGCGGAGATTTAATCCGTCTTATAAATCGTTCCAAATTGGTTGAAAGAAGCTTATTTGCCATAATTGGTTTGTTTCAAGGAACGAAATCTATCCTTTTGTACTTTATATGACGTTAGGGGGATGATTTTCATTTAAAAAAATCAAATTAAAAAAAAAATTCATTTTATTTCAATAAATTTTTTTAAGTTATTTTTGCTCCATAAACCTTAAAAGGCAGTCGGAACATTCAGGGTTTCGCCCTGATACGAGCAGTCTTGTTTAATTTAACTAACATAAAATCTATGCTTGCGCCGCAGCAGTACAGCAAAACTGATTAGGGAAACTAATATGGGTTTGCAAATGAGCCAATTTTATTGCTTAAAAAGACTGAGTTCCAAACTAATTTCCAAGAGAAATGATTCCTTGTACTTCGTGCGTTTTTTTTGCTTTTCAATTAGGCATTGTTAACTTTTTAAAGCAACTGAAAACCATTGACGCCAAGAATTCAAATTTGAAAAATGAATTTGCCAATTGTTTTTTCAAGTATTCGTTCATAAAAAAATTAGGTCAATATGACTTACACAAAAGCGCTCGAAATTCGAAACTTTCTAATACAGTAGTAGGCATATTGATCCGGCTCATGAAAGATTCCATACAGAAATGAGGCAAGACAATGGGTGCAAATATCAGTGAAAACCTCTGAGAAAGACATTTGCACTGTCTGAAAAATGTTTTACCGAATTTTACCGAAATCATGTCCGAGTTTGTAAAACTCTGATATAATTTCTCGTCAGTAATGCAAAACATCGACAAGCTCAGTTATGCAAAATTTTGTAAACTTGTATTGATTTTTGACTCTTTCCAAATTTCTCTCATCGCCCTAACAATTTACCACGTATCATTTTTTTCCAATTTCATAGTTTTTTACATGTTGAAATGACAAGGCGTAATATTTTTCCACCTCCCCCTACTTAAATTTTAGTTTTGAAAAATTATTTTAGCGTTGTCATATTCTAAATAAAGTTTTACATGGTGAACATCCGAACTTATGTTAACAGATCTGGTCTCCCTACTGTGTATTGGAACCAGATCCAAACTATATATTATTTTTGGTTATAAATTAGATATTTTATCCCGATAAAATATTAAAGACTAACCAATCACACTCCATAAAACTAACAACCCACTTATTTGTAAGTGCTGAAATTACTTGTAATTTCAGCATCAGAGCATATTGAATTTAACTTACAACCTAGTTGCTTTTCCCAAGAGACCGACTCGTAACTAAACCAGTGTACTCTAGATCTATTGAGACTAAGAGATATAAGAGTAAGATTAAGATCGGTGTTAGACTAAGAAGTTGCACGAATCTATCAGGCCGAAAATAAGATAGCGTGACGAGCAGACGGTGTACCTTATCTGAAATTACTCTATGAGTTAGACCTCCATCCCAACTCATCTGGTGCGACCATAAGTCTCGAATAAGACCTTAAGGAACAAAATAGCTTAGAACTAACCAAAAATAGATTAGACTTAGACAAAAAACATTCTCAAAAATGTTACACAACAATAAGTTAATTGAAATGTCTCTACGACTCAATAGATCAGAGCCATTATTGCGAACAATACGAGAACTACCCGGTATTGGAAAAAGGGACCTCGGACAACAGACGATATACGACTACGAAGAAACTTACCCATAAGTTTTATGGTCGTACTGCAAAAGCCAACACAAACTTTTATATTTAGATCTTTATTAGCAAGGACTTTAGATTTTCATTTGCAAACATAGAATTTTTGAAGAAAAATCTTCAACGACAATTACCAGCGCTAAATTTATTATTGTACAAAAACGACTGATAAAAACACCCCTAGTCGTTCCCTTCAAATCTGCAGTAAGTTTAAAAAGATATCTGGAAAAAAATGGTTTTGGAAAATAAAATTATAAAAATTAGTTAGTAAACACACAAAATTGTTAGTAATATATAAATCATCTCTTCATCTCAGCTTCATCACCTAAAACATAACAGCGAATCATAAACCCACTAACATCATCAAAAACTAACAAACTTAAAATTATAAGTTAAAGCTTAAACTTAGATTATAAAGGCCCTATCCTATTTCTTATTTTTTCTAAACTAAATCTTTTTAAACTTAACAGATCATCAAGGTTTTCCTTGGATCACTAATTCATTTTTATCTAAATTAAACCTAAATTTCATTAATTTTATATCCTGATCATCAAGGCTTATCCTTGGATCAAATAGAACAACTTTGTTCTCCCCCACACGATTAATAAAGTGTCTAACGACCTCAAACGTCGATTCACATCCAATCTTTTCTCAAGACACAGGACTATGGAAGTTTTTCAATCACACTAACCATTATCATTAGGATAAACAGTGAAGAATTTCGGTTATTCATCCTTCACTTGACCCCCCTCTTACCTGACCCAGGATTATACATAAACTTAGTAAGTTTAAAATAATACCTAACGAACTACTTGTGTTATAATTATATCTGAATCCTGTGGATCGATTTACTATTCTCCAGCCCTTGAACACAATCACTACTTCTAAGTAAGGTTAAGTAAGTTAACACCTTAACTTAGACTAGCCACGAGAAATCAACAATCATTCTCAGGAATCGATACATACTTTTCGATCCAATCCTTAAAAACAGGACCCAAGTTAGGCTAACCCGAAAAATTGTAAGAACTTACAGTTTAAGACATAAAAAATCACTAACCCCAATATTGCATCCGTCATTCTTAACCTTATAACAATAGACAATTTAGGAAATAAACAAACAATCATACTACACAATTGTGAAAAAAACAACAAAAAATGACCTCGTAATCACTCCACACACAGTCAATAGGATATATCAGAACAAAACGACAAACAATCACAAAAAAAATTTTAAGCGAACAAACACAGATCACACGAAAAAGATTTTCAAAACGACGAAACGCGGTCTCCGAATCAGAAACAAATAATTTGGAAGAATTTTACAAATTAAAAGAATCCGTAAAAAAATACCAAGTTAATGTTACACTATATTTTCCTGACTCAGAAACCATATCACAATCATCAATACCAGGAAAACGAAGAATAAAATAGAAATACAAAAACAAACAAGTACGTCTATATAATTGGAATCAACCAATAAAACACATTGAAAACTACAAATTGACAGTCATAAAACACAAAAACGAGTCAAAATGAAGAAAGCGAAGATGGAAACTCCATCCTCCCATTTTTAATAAATTCACTTACTGATGATAGAGGACAAACACAATTTTGTCAAAAAGTAATCGCAAGGTTATTCGAAAAAAGAATTAGTCCATGCACAGCAGAACTTCCAGAAGTAAAAATCAAAAGATAAATTATCGATCACTATCTAAAAGGAATATGTAATCTAACACAACAGTATGGAATCTATACCATAGAAATCTATTCACCAAGTAAGTTCCATGGTAGATATCTACTTTAAACCGACGACGTAGATATAGAATTTTCAAAAGTATTCACAGAATACATAAAAAATATACAAATCAAAACTCACAAAGAGCGAATTGAATATTCACTAACGAAGTATTTAAATTAATTTATAGTTATCTATCTATACTAGAAAAACAAAAATCCCAAGATACTTCACCTGTTCAAACATCAAAACATACAACTGTAAGACATGAAATTGCAAAATTCTCCAAATATTTAAACACAATCCGTGAAAATTTAACCAATAACGAAGTTTCACATAATGTTAAACACGATTTACAAAAAATCTTAGCATGGTTTATCATCGATTATTTCAGACATAATATTGATTTAATCTCACAAGCAAGAAAAAGTTTTAGACTTCAAAACTCGACTGATGACACTGTATTAGCAGAACAGTCAGATTATATTTGGGACCCTGAATGGTCTCATCCACTATTCTTGAACATACCAACAGATATTTCAAGTCAAGCAATCATCACAATCTCAGTTAACAAAGACTATGTTAAAGTATATCCACTCACAACTGACGCAACACCTTTAAATTATAATTCATTTCTACCCGATAGAATAGGAAATAATAGTTTAAACTCAAACCCTATACAACATTAAAACCTATATGGAACTAGAAATCTTACACAACAAGATATTCAAACACCATCACCTTTCGCAAATGAAGAAGTAGTTATAACAGTAACAACAACACAACAAAGTATTTCACCAATACATCCAAATCTTTCAACTCCAAGACCTAAAAACCCAACATTACCACAGGTAACATTACAATCTGCGGTTAAACCCTCCGTTGTTCCAAAATTTTCATTTATGGATCATCAAACGTTTAGACCAATGACAAAACCAACCTAAAAACGAAGAACATTCACTAAAAACAATTTTGCAGAACACAATAATAACTATGTAAATAGACCACAAACATCTAAACCTCCTCGTACAAATACACAAAATCGTTTATTTTCACAAAGACAAAATTTCTAACATCCAACAACAAGTTCACTCAATTTTAATGATTACCCACGAATTGCAAAAGACCAAAGTGATAATTATCCATTTTTTCAACAAAATAAGAACAATAAACAACAAAACCAAAATAAACAAAAAACACCTCATTACACACCTAACTATCTTTTTTCAGATGATGAAGATTTTTATAAACAAAATCATCAACAATTTTTTCAAAAGAAATAATTTCGCAGAACACAAATATAACTATGTAAAAAAACCACAAACATCTAAACCTCCTCGTACAAACCCGCAAAATCATTTATATTCTTAAAGGCAAAATTTCCAACAACCAACATCAAGCTCAGTAAATTTTAAAGATAACCAACGAATTTCACAAGACCCGAGTGAAAATTACACTTTTTTTCAACAAAATAAAAACAATAAACAGCAAAACCAAAATAAACATAAAACACCTTATTACACACACCTAATTACCTTTCATCAGATCATGACGATTTTTATGAAAAAAACCATCAACAAATTTTTCAAAACCAAAGAATCCACTCTTATCACGTAAATCAACCAGATAGTTTTGAACTATATACACGAGAACAACATATGCGACAACTAGACTAAATCACGCATCTCAAAATAATAATTTTTATTCACAAAACCCAGTTAAAACAGATTATTATCAACCAATGCAAATGCAAAATGAAATCCCACTACCTTGTTACTTGCAACAACTTGAAATCACAAAAAGCCAACTTACAAATTTTTCACATATGCCAAATGTCGCAGAATCACTTCAATTGACCATGAATCCATACCTAATGGATGGATCATCAAAAACATCAAACAAGCCATTGATGTTATTCACCGGTACGGACCCTGAATATTCTGTATAAGACTATTTAAATGCACTCACAGCAAATTTAATCTTAAATATAGGACCTGAACCAATAAATACACTACTTCACCAAACATGGATACATAGACGCACAGCTTTAATACAAACATAAATTTGTGGCGCAGCTCAAAAATGGTTTTCAGTTTTAACTATAGATTTAAAAACAGTCTGGAAAAGATTCATACCAAAATTTTCAAAACGTTTGATTCTGAAAGAAACAAACAACATCAAGGAGTTCTATGCAATGAAATTCGTAGACTACCAAACGAAACGATCAAATGACTAGCAGTGAGGATCCAAACACTAGTCCATAAAGCATATTCACTAAACACTCATGACTACAAAACACAAAAATGACAGAGATTCTAACGATGACCCTAACACCTCAATTACGAAAAATAGCAATTAAAAAGAGATCATCACATCCTTCCTCAATTCGAGAACCAGATTTAGATTTTAGAAAACTAGTAGATAAACTAGAACAAGCAGAAATTACTATGAAATAAAAAATCTCAAACTGCAATTTGTGAATAATATTCAAACCACTACAACACAAATAAATATTATCCACAATTCAGATACAATTTTATCCGAAAAAATCACTAAAATTTTGAATATATACGAGAAAAATCCAAACTTTAAAGGTGAACCATCGTTTAAAAAATGGTGTAATTATTGCCGAAGATACGGACACAGCATTGCTTAATGCAGACAAAAACAACAAGACAACCAAAATAAACCACAAAAGTACAAAAAACCAAATATATCATTTTATCAATACATGAAAAAAGATCAAAATTTACCAAACAAAAACATTCACAGTAATAATAGCTCTGGAAAACCACTTCCAAACAAAACAAATTATTCATGAAATCAATCACCTTATAACTTTAACTACAGAGATAGATCACCAGACCAAAGAAATTCACGTAACTTCTCACAAAACAGATATAGTCGATCAAATAGTCGAAATACTCAATATAGAGATAACTATTCATGATCAAACTCAAACAGACTAAATTATTTGTTCGATACCAGTTCCCATTCACACTCTAGGATTAGACACTATTCAAATGATAGATCTAGAAATTCATCATACAATGGACATAGAAATTGTTCCAACAATAGAAACAGAAGCTATTCGAATATTCGGAATCAACGATATAATAATCGCTCACGAGATTATTCAAACAACAGATCAAATCACCAAAAATCTAATTACAATAAATATAAAATAGATCACGAGATAACTCACAAAACAGAAATTCAAACTATAACAATAGACAAAGAAAAAATTCTCAATCACCACGTAGAAAAATTACACGCTACCCAGATTCTCAAAACAAATATAGAAACGATGCACCAAAACATCAAAGACAAATAAATCAAGTACAAACAACTGAAGAAACCAATTCAGACCCCCCTGGTATTGACAACACGGAAACTACTGAATTACAATTAAATCATATTAATTGCGAATCTACAGACAATGAAAGCGATACAGGAAACACAATTTTAGTCAACATGATAGAAGTTGAAAATGACTATGAAACCATTACGTATGAAAAACCTTTTGGTTGACATGACTATGAAAATGAATTAGAATTTCTTTTAAATTATCACACTAGACCTAGAAGTAATAACATACCAATCGAACAAATAGTAAACGCAGTAACAACATTACACGAACCTGAACGAGAACAAGTACCATGTTCCAGTACAAATCACATTTGTCAAAATATACCAAAATAACAAAAACTCTGTAAACCCCGGATGGGTGGATCCAGATCCAAACTATATAGTATTTTTGGTTATAAATTAGATATTTTATCCCTATAAAATAATAAAGACTAATCAATCACACTCCATTAAACTAACAACCCACTTATTTGTCAGTGCTGAAATTACTTGTAATTTCAGCACCAGGGCATATTGAATTTAACTTACAACCTAGTTGCTTTCTCCAAGAGACCGACTCGTAACAAAACCAGTATGCACACTGATCTATTGAGACTAAGAGCTATAAGAGTAAGATTAAGATCGGTATTAGACTAAGAAGTTGCACAAAGCTATCAGGCCGAAAATAAGATAGCGTGACGAGCAGATGGTGTACCTTATCTGAAATTACTTAATGAGTTAGACCTCCATCCCAACTCATCTGGTGCGACCATAAGTCTCGAATAAAACCTTAAGGAACAAAATCGCTTAGAACTAACCAAAAATAGTCTAGACTTAGACAAAGAACATTCTCAAAAATATTACACAACAATAATTTAATTGAAATGTCTCTACGACTCAATAGATCAGAGCCATTATTCCGAACAATACGAGAACTGCCCGGCTTTGGAAAAAGACCTCGGACAAGAGACGATAAACGACTACAAAGGTACTTATTCATGAGTTTCTTGGTCGTACTTCAACAAAAATTACAGGCAATAAATTTATTATTGTACAAAAACGACTGATAAAAACACCCCTAGTCGTTCCCTTCAAATCTGCAGTAAATTTAAAAAGATATCTGGAAAAAAATGTTTTTTGAAAATAAAATTATAAAAATTAGTTAGTAAGCACACAAAATTGTTAGTAATATATAAATCATCTCTTCATCTCAGCTTCATCACCTAAAACAGAACAGCGAATCATAAACCCACTAACATCATCAAAAACTAAAAACTAAAAATTATAAGTTAAAGGTTAAACTTAGATTATAAAGGCCTATCCTATCCTATTTCTTGCTTTTTTTTAAATTAAATCTTTTTAAAATTAACAGATCATCAAGGTTTTCCTTGGATCTCTAATTCATTTTTAATTAAATTAAATCTAAATTTCATTAATTTTATATCCTGATCATCAAGGCTTATCCTTGGATCAAATAGAACAATTTTGTTCTCCCCCACACGATTAAAAAAGTGTCTAACGACCTCAAACGTCGATTCACATCCAACCCTTTCTCAAGACACAGGACTAAAAGAAATTTTTCAATCAAACTAACCATTATCATTAGGATAAACAGTGAAGAAATTCGGTTATTCATCCTTTACTTGACCCCCCTCTTACCTGACCCACGATAATACATAAACTTAGTAAGTTTAAAATAGTACCTAACGAACTACTTGTGTTCTAATTATATCTGAACCCTGTGGAGCGATTTACTATTCTCCAGCCCTTGAACACAATCACTACTCCTAAGTAAGATTAAGTAAGTTAACACCTTAACTTAGACTAGCCACGAGAAATCAACAATCATTCTCAGGAATCGATACATACTTTTCGATCAAACCCTTAAATACAGGACCCAAGTTAGGCTAACCCGAAAAATTGTAAGAACTTAGAGTTTAAGACATTAAAAATCACTAATCCCAATTTTTCATCCGTCATCCTCAACCTTATCTTAGTTTTTGTTCCGCTTTCGATACGAAAGTAACGGAATATTTGTGCTCGGGGTGGTTTTTTTTTCTTCAGACAAGTTTCGACTTTTTAACTAGCCATTTTCGACGGAATCTTTTTATATCATTCGAAAGTTATTGTTGTCCTGAGCTCAAATTTGAAAAAACATTTCACCTGTGATCATTTTTTGTAAATTTATGGGGGTTTAAAAATTGCTATTTTGGCCAATTTGGGACAATTAACGCGCAATATATTTCGCGCTATTAACGCGTAAGCGGAGAGTTAATCCGTCTTAAAATCGTTCCAATTTGTTTTGATACATTTAATTTTTTGATGCTATTACTGCTCGATAAAGCCTTAAAAGGCAGTGGAACATTCAGGGCTTCGCCCTGGTACGAGCAGTCTTGTTATCATTATAGCCCCAACTTTTTTTTCAAAGTGACTATACCCCATCAAACAGCAACTTTTTTGGGGTTGTTTAGTTCACTGAGCGGTCTAAGTTTGGAAACACCTTTTTGCTCAACATGCTCAGTTTCATTGCAAAATGACAAAATAAGTAATTAGCCGTTTGTAAAAAAAGATCTTTAAATGTAGGAGGGTCTGGTAAGGAGCCTTTTGTGTTACTAGGCTGATTGAGGGGGTTATTATTGAAAGAGTCAATTACCGCAGGTGAATTACTGTTTAAACTTTGAGTTTCAGTCATTCATATTTTTCTGCTTTTTAAATTCATTAGAAAAAAAACTCAGTGAAGGAATTAGAGTTACTAGAGGTAGTATGGGCCATTAATCAATTCAAAAATAATCATACGGGGAAAATTTCACCGCCAACACATGCCGTCAAGCTTTGATCAGCGCTGTGAACGCAAGAGAGAAATCAAACAACAACAAGACTGCTCGTATCAGGGCGAAGCCCTGAGTGTTCCGACTGCCTTTAAGGTTTATGGAGCAGTATTATCATAAACAACAAAAAAAATAAAATAAAATAAAACGAGCTTTTTTTTTCTTAAATTTGAATTTTTTTCCATGAAAATCATCCCCCACACGCCATATAAAGTACAAAACAGTAGATTTTGCTCCTTGTAACAAATCAATTAGGGCAAATAAGCTTCTTTAAACCAATATGGAGCGATTTCGAAGACGGATTAAATCTCCGCTTACTCGTTAATAGCGCGAAATATATCGCGCGTTAATTGCCCCAAATTGGCCGAAATGGAAATTTTTAAACCCCCTTAACTTTACGAAAAATGATCACAGGTAGAATATCTTTTCAAATTTAAGCTCAGGACAACAATACCTTTTGAATGATATAAAAAATTTTGTCAAAAATGGCTAGTTAAAAAGTCGAAATTTGTCTGAAGAAAAAAAAAACCCATCCCGAACACAAATATTCCGTCCATTTCGTATCGAAAGTCGGAACAACAAGCCAAAGTAAGCTAATAAGATGGGTAGATTGCTTGATTCCCTACGACTTTGATACTAAAGACTCTACGGAAAAATGGGTTACAATACTACATGTTGACAAATCAAGTGGGATTAGCGATGCCCCTGCGAGAACGACAAGTAACTAGTTGCGGATTTAAGAAACTCATTCGATTAAAATATAGAAATGACTGATACCTTAGGAACAAAAAAAATCATCAAGCAACATGCAAGGGGGTGGAAGATTAATGTCGAGAATCAAATGAGAGGGGATTCAGACAGGATAACAGTTTGTCTGATCCACGATACCAGAGAAGTGTTCACAATACGGAAGCAACAAAAAATGAAAAATGGAAGACAACCTGTAGAACTTATTCCACCCATGCAACCATTGAGGATAAAACCACCGTTCCCTGAAGAATGCGACAAAAAACCCGCGGTCAATTAATCTGAACCCCAAAATTCTCAATTGCACAAATCACAAGCAATGAGGAAACAACAATGCAGACGGGATAGATAGAAAAAAAGGGGAGAAAGCTGAATTCAATGCAGTTTCCGGGAAGCCGCGATAAGAAATCGAGACACAAACAGAAAGAACAAAGAAAACTGCAGAACATCATAAACCCTGCGTCAACCGCGTGAATCGAAGCCGAAAATTAAAAGTGAGATCATCCCAAAGATTGAATTCTCATCAATGAAAAACGTAACAGACCGAGCGGAAAGGGCCAACAACCTAACCGCTAGCAAGAGTAGCCTCGGTGAACAGAAGAAAAAGAGGCAGAACTCAAAGAGTCAACGCTACTGCTCAGAAGCAATCTATAGAAAGCCCTAGGGTTCAATTTCATCGCAAAAGGACAGTAAAGTAAAGTCAGTTGTAATTTTTGAGAAGAATAGGAGCTTGGAAGCTTCAAAGATTTTCTGTAGACCATTCTGGCACAAAACCAGAAAAATTTTGCTCATACAAGACGATTATTTACTGATTGACAGCTGTTTTGTGGTATCAACTAAATTACGGTAGACAGTGCTGGACAGCATATTTCTGACGCAAGCAGACTCAGCTGTAAATTTAGATCTGTGTCAACATATCTTGTTTCCGCATATTCACAGATGGTTGCTGAGAATACACAGAACTACAAATATTGCACATAACAAGGTAAAAACATAAAATTTGTTATTGGAAAAACACTTTCTTTTCAAATGAAACACGTGGTCCAACCAAATGAAAAATGAAGAACATTCAACTGGAACTGGCCGGCCCCCTACCGGGCGAACCAAATATGGACGCGTACATCTAAATAGCATTTCAAAGCGATAAAAGTCCCCCCAAAGTAAAATTTGTTTCAAATACAACGGCAAACATAGTATTTGCAAAAAAAACATCAAGTACGCCTAGGAAAGTTAGAATCAAACACGAGCACATATTGTGAGCAAATCAATTCAGTTGGTCTGGAAAAACAAAAACTTCGTTGCGCACCAGTAGACGATCATCAAAATGTACGAGAGTTGAAAAAAAAACATTCAAACTGTAAAACAACGACCCGCAGTTTTGTGAAAATTATCCGAATAACACAACGGTCAAGTATGCATCGGAGATAGCTTAACAATCAGTTAATCGGACATGAATCAACACTGCATGCAATATCAAATGTAAGAAAAACAAGCTCAAACAATAGCATGAATTGGGTGAAAAAAAAACACGCATATTTAAATAAGAACATTTAGATGCAACCGCTTTGACTGCAACTATGTTCGAATGAAAAAAAGATCATCAAGATGAGGCCTGCGGATAGGTTACCTGAACCAGTTGATATGTAATTATTTAATTATATGTAAAATAGATCTATATATATACAAAAGCGGTTGCAACTAGATTTTCTTATTTAAATATGCGTGTTTTTTTTTCACCCAATTCATGCTATTGTTTGAGCTTGTTTTTCTTACATTTGATATTGCATGCAGTGCTGATTCATGTCCGATTAACTGATTGTTAAGCTATCTCCGATGCATACTTGACCGTTGTGTTATTGGGATAATTTTCACAAAACTGCGGGTCGTTGTTTTACAGTTTGAATGGTTTTTTTTCAACTCTCGTATATTTTGATGATCGTCTACCTGTGCGCAACCAAGTTTTTGTTTTTCCAGACCAACTGAATTGATTTGCTCACAATAGGAGCTCGTGTTTGATTCTAACTTCCTAGGCGTGCTTGATGTTTTTTTGCAAATAATTGTTTGCCGTTGTATTTGAAAGAAATTTTGCTTTGGAGGGACTTTTATCGCTCTGAAATGCTACTTAGATGTACGCGTCCACGTTTAGTTAGCCCGGTAGGGCTTGGCCAATTCCAGTTGAATGTTCTTCATTTTTCATTTGGCTGGACTACGTGTTTCATTTTCCAATAACAAATTTTATGTTTTTACCTTATTATGTGCAATGTTTGCAGTTCTGTGTCTTTTCCGCGATCGATATGTGAATATGCGGAAACAATGTATGTTGACACAGATCTAAACTTGTGTGTCTGGATGCGTCAGAAGTATGCTGTCCAGTACTGTTACCGTAATTTGGTTGGTATCACAATACAGTTGTCAATCAATAAACAATCGTCTTCTATGTGCAAAATTTTTCTGATGTTGCGCCAGAATGGGCTACAGAAAATTTTTGAAGCTTCCAAGTTCCTAGTCTTCGCAAAAATTACAATTGGCTTCAATTTAATGTCCTCTTGTGTTGCTGCCGCGATGACATTAAACTCTAGGGCTTTCTATAGGTTGCGCCTGAGCAGTGGCGTTTACTCTTTGAGTTCTGTATCTTTCTCCTCTGATCACCGAGGCTACTTTTGCTGGCGGTTAATTTGTTGGTTAATTGTCCTTTCCGTTTGGTCTCTTACGTTTTTCATTGCTGTGAGTTCAATCTTTGGGATGATCTCACTTTTCATTTTCCGGCTTCGCACTTTACTTTGTTCTTTCTGTTTGTGTCTCGAGTTCTTATCGCGGCTTCTCGGAAACTGCATAGAATTCAATTATCTCCCCATTTTTTCTATCGAATCCGTCCGTGTTGTTGTTTTCTCGTTGCTCGTGATTTGTTCGATTGAGAATTTCGGGGTTCAGATTGACTGACCGCGGGTTTTCTGTCGCATTCTTCAGGAAACGGTGGTTTTATCCTCAATTGTTGCATTAGTGGAAAAGTTTCTGCTGGTTCTCTTACATTTTTTTATTTGCGAGCTTTTCTCTGGTATGGTGGATCGGACAAACTTTTGTCCTGTCTCAGTCTCCTCCAATTTTGTTCTCGGTATTGTTTTTTCACCACCCTGCTTGCATGTTGCTTGATGATTTTTATTGTTCCTCTTGCTATTGACGTTTCACAATGCATGTATGTAAAGGACTGTAAAGGACTTAATTTTGACTAAACATTATAAGGACTCAACAAATTTTAGCGCCGCAGCAAAAATTTGAATAGCAAGACAAAAAGGCTTCTTAGGCGCTAATTAGATTATTGTGACTGAGAAACTGCGTATTTTGGCGAGAGCACTCCCCTCAAGACTTTTCATATTGGCGAGGAAGGGGCCTTTAGAAAATTTTTGAGGTTGTTCGGCGAAAATTGGATGTCATAAACTTATACCAGAGGGTGTAGTCTTTAAAAAAACATGGCAACCAGAATTGAGGGGTGACGCCCCTCGCCACTCTGCGGGATAATAATATATTACTTCAAAAATACAATAAAAAAAAGAAATTGAAGTTTGAAAACAGAATTATTTATGTATCTTGATTTTCAATTGTATTATGATTGTAATATATATATATACATATTTTCTTTGGCGACCGATATTACCAATACAGCAACGTTTCTATTTTTCGACACCATTGAATTTGAAAGATAAATACTAGGATTTTTATACTAGTATCTTAACCAACTGAATTTATGTGGATTCTATGGTGGAAGCTAAATGAAACTTTCAAAAAAATTCGGTTTTACAGGAAAAAATATAGTTTATAGAAGGTATATAAATCAATCCAACGTATGAATATTTCCCACAATTAACACGTAATATCTACAGACTCGTTTAGTACAGATTCCATCATTGAAAACTTTCCTTTAGGGTAAAACAAACTGAGTTTTTTTTTAGTTTGCTCATATATTCCGACTAAATGGTTGGAGGTTTTGAATGCGCCATTCGTCGACTTCAATTTAAAGATTCATCATAAACTCGTCTGTAATTGAACATTGGTCTATCTCCAGAATCTTCGAGAGTTCTTTTGCTGAGTCCTTTGCTTCCAAAATGAAACTTATCAATCTTTTTATCATAGCAGCGCTAAGTTTTCGTACAGCGAAATTCTTCGTTGAATAATCCGGGCTCTCGTTTATCCTGCTTTTTATGAACAGCAGCATCTACGTGGGCAAAAAATTCTTCTTCTTTGCTTCAGCTATTATGTCTTCTCTATAGTCATTTTGACAAATCTGTGACCACTGAGCTTTCTTCGTAAGTAATATACAATTGTAAAGGATATCTTCTGCTAGTGTTAAATACAAAGAGTCCGTGTCGATCTCAAATTCCTTGTTTTTATTCTCATTGCAATACTTCTAGAAGTAACTCAACAAGAATAACTACAACATTCTAAGTTTGCCATTTGAAGAATGAAAAAGCCTACAATCATTGGTTTTCTGTGTTAGATTGATGACTTCAAAATTTCTAATTCAAATAGGTTCTTTTTTCACAACATTCAATCGCTTAAAAAATTTTTCATTTAATGATTGGTGTGCTCTTTCATCGCCGAGATAATTGGTTCGGATTTGTCTGTAATTTGATAACCGTACGAGCTGTTACGGAAAAGCTTCATGGTCTCAGCAACAACTCTAGAAGGAGGATTCTCGTCGAGCATCAACAACAATTTAAACAAGGTTATTGAATTTTTTTCCTAGTTTTGTACCCAAGAAACGTTTAAAATTTTGTCTATTGAAGTCGAAGAAGTAGATAGAAATTAAAAAGGTGAGCAATGATTGGGTCATTTTCTAATTTAAAACTGCAATTCGACACCCGTTGTTGTTTTTCCGACAAATTATTTTCTGCGGCTGAGTTCTTCGCGTATACTCCAATATCGTTTCGGTAGACGTCAATATTTTTAAAATTTGGAGGGACAATTAGAAAATGTGGACTTTAATCAGGCGGGAACTATCAAATCACCTTGATCCTATTCAAAAAGAGATGCTTTATAGTTTTTTCAAAAAAGGAATCAGGAGAGAGAAGTCTTTTGTGGGGAAAATTTGTCTTGACATAGTTCTAGACTGTAGAATCTGTTTAAAATTGCTCCCACCACTCACACTCGCACATTTTTTGAATGTTAGAATTTTTTTCTCTTATATACTGTCGCCTCAACTCATGAATTTCTCGCTTTTTTATTTCCTCATTCAATATGTTGTTCTGACATGGTTTTTGGCAGGAAAAGAAGTGATAGTAGCAACCCATTGCTTCAAAAACTGTTTTACAGTAATCGCAATAATCATTAACATGGAAACAGTCAATATTTTCCGCTTATCGGTCGTTTATAGATTTTCAGTTTTGCCTTCTCGTCTTGTTTCTTGATTGAAGGTTATAACCATGTTCTCGTAATTTCTTGTTTTGTTGTTTTGAGCTTTGTACCGATCAGTTTCAATTTTACGCTCTGGTCTTGTTTCTTGATAGAAGCACAAAAGCATGTTCTCCCAATTTCTTAGTATGTTGTTTTGAACTTTAAACCGATCAGTTTCAGAGTCTTACTCGCATTTTATGTTAAGTCCTGAAGGTACCTCTTGGTACATTGAGAATGGATATATTTGGGTAGCATCATTTTCTACTATTGTTTAGCACGCATTTGAATATTACGATCATAAGTTTGGTCGACAAATTCTTTCCGCGTTAAAAACTATAGATGATCACCAGTCAAGTCTGCTCTGATTTTCTCACACAACTCTCTATCACTTTTCAAATAACGGGTAAAAACCTTGTGATTTGTCGACTTGTGTAAGCAGACACACAAGCTGGAAGCGTGCATTCCAATTTCAACATGTCACTTTAGGTAGAATTCTATCATTTTTTCACACGGCTTCAGGAGTTGGAACGACATCTTGGTTGTTTATACCATCGTAAGAGATCTTTGAAGATAGTCATGTTGTTATTTCCCTCAAATGCATTTCAAAATAAGAATAAATTTTCAAATCCTATTGG
>NC_087070.1:51292782-51367782 GCF_963678635.1 Symsagittifera roscoffensis | reverse complement strand
GCATAAGCAGTTACGCCCAGTTTTTTTACACAACAAGTTATGACCCTCGAAAAAATCAAATTTACGATTTTTTGTACCTTTTTTTGAAATTTTTTGATTTCTCTCAAAAACTTCCAACTCAAATTTAACGAGTAATGTTTTAAACATCTTTCAACCTAGCAAGCACTTTTAGTTATTTTAATTTTCAAGAAAAAAGAATTGATTGACAAAATTAACAGATTTTGAATGAATAAATTGATGTTTACTTTTGTTTGCTACAGGTCTATTTCTCTGGTAAAATTCCAAAAATCACAAAAAACTTTTTACTCATGTTTTAATAAAACACTACTTAAGGTTTTGATTGAATGTTTGAAATGTATGTTTTTATTTTATCCCGCATCAGTACAACAAAATCAAAAGTTATCAAACAGGTACCTCCAGTTTTAGCTGGGGCTCTAGTTTTTTTAGCTTTGAGAGGAAAAAAATAACTACTGTTGCAGAATTATAAATGTTTATTGTCATATGATAAAAAATATGAAATGTTTTGTGATGCAACGTGACTGATTTTCAATTAAGCGATGATAAACGGTGGGTTGAGCAAAAAACAGTGAATTACATGTGCCGGTTATAGTCCTAAAAAGTGATTGGTGTAAGGTGTTGCACTGTTAAAACAATTACGTGTTTATGTAAAAAGTGCTGCTTTTTTGAAATTAATTAAATAATTTTTGAATATTTATTATTTGATTTCAAAGTTAACATGTATCACACAAAAAATTTTGGCCCCACAGCAAAAATCAAATGTTTTCATTTTGAACGCATTTGAACCTTTTGACTTTTCACAAAAAGAGTCCTCGCAGATTGAAATTATGATTTTATGCAAACATGGGATGTGGGAAGCTTCCCTTAACAAGCAGCAACGTCCAAATTTTCTTCAAAAAGTTATGGTCCTCAGTCAATGCATACATCCTTTTTTTGGAAATTTTCATAACTTCAAGAATTGGTTTTTTCTTTTTGGCTTTTTTCGAAAATTATACATTTGAGTTTGTTATCAAAGGTTCAATGGAGGCAACGGGTTTTGGAAAGCCTCGATGCATAAATGACGGGAAAGTCAAAACTTTTGATTTGCTGATACTGTTATGAATTTTTTCGACTTTTGTCGATAACTACCCTGCCGAGTTTGGTAGCAAGAGTTTAACCGAGGCAACAGGTTGTTGAAAACCTGCGTGCATAACCGGCTACGCCTTAAAATTTTCATGTCTGTGGGAAAATTGCATAATTTCAAAAAAAATTTACTCTTATTTATTCGTTAGAGAACAAGTCAAGTTTTGAATGCAGCCCAAATTTTGAAATTTTCCAATTACTCATCTGATCGCGCATCAACTCTACATTATTTGAAAGATTCAATTCGGTAGCTGCAGCTTTATTGGGCCTCTAGTAGTTGCGTGCATTGAAAAGAAAAAACAGTATAACATTGATTGAGGCATCCTAATTGTTTTTATAAATAGATTAATAGATGAGAAATAGTTCAGTTTGATCTTGACTTTGCCTTTGAAATAAAGATTTTGAAAAAGAATTAGAGAAGTTTGCCATTTTTGGCATAGTTTGTGGATTTTTTTCAGTTATTTTCAAACGCTATCTTTGTGTTCTCTTTTCCGAAAAAAGTATCGTAATATGTATAGGCATGGGGTTGGTTTCCTTATCAAACTTAAAATTTTTCCGATCCACATTTGATGTGTTTTATAAAAATAACGAGAATTTCTGTTTGTTTCGATTTTTGAAAGAAGCGACGTAATACATATGTAATGATTTTTTTTAAGAAATCAATTTTTGCTAGCAAAAAAAATGTAAAAATACCACAATGAATCCATACGACAATGAATCCATACCACAATGAATTCGACAAAAATTTCCCCAATCTTAATGATTTCCTACAATTTTTTTGTACTAAAAACAACGCTTCTAAAAAATTTTAGGTCCATTTTTTCTGAAAAGTCAATTTGTTTGAAAAATCATTGTTAGATCAAATTTTTCTGAAAAGGATTAGTTGTTTTATGACTATAGAACTAAAAAACAACGTTTCTAAATATTTTTTAGATCCAATTTTTCTGAAAAGTCATACATTTTTCATAACTTTTGGCCCAAAAAGAACTCTTTATTCTAAAACCAAATAGTTTGAAGTTTGATGTGACGCAGCTGCTGCACGAACATATACCTGCATTGAAAAACTAGTTTATTCAACACATCTTGAAAAACCTGCAATCATTTTCATAAGAATAATTCCTGTCTTGTCATATCATTAGAGTTGAGTTAGTTTGTATGGAAAAATTGTAAGAATCTGAATTCGAATATTCTGAGATAGCGGCTTTTGGTTAACCCGGGAAGATATCGACATCTTGAGATCAAATGTTAACAGATATGTTACCTGCAATCAGTTTTGGTGAAAGTGTTTGGGCTTCAGCATTGTCAATTTTGCCAGGTTTTGAATTAACTTTTGCGCACTATGAAGATTTTATCTCTGATGCTGGTCGCAAAAAGCAACTTTTTAAGCTCAGTATTTAATACGACTCTCAGAAGTGATCCAAATTAAACTACAGCAAACAAGTTGTCAAATTGTACATTTATATGAATTAACTTCTTTACATTTAATATTGATATAAGTTGCCAAAGTTTTTCAAAATCCGTTAAAGGGCAGTAGGAACGTTCAAGCCCCTTGCCAGATATACGAACAGTCTTGTTGTCTTTTGTTTCAAAGCAATTGATCTGTTTTCAAACTAATTCGCCTGAGACCAAGTTGTTCGCACAGTTGTTTTCCCCGATTCTCTGATGTTTTCACTACAGCAGTCGAAATTGGTCAGGCCGTGGTTTTGTTTCTGCGAGCCGCATAAATCATACCACCGACCCATATAGCAGAAGCCATAAGATTACGACCGTGGTACGACCTCAATAGTGATACCACCAATCAGTAGCGGATTAAGGGGAAGGATTCGACCCACTGTCGACCCAAAGGGACTCCCCTTTGCACTATTTTGAGCAATATGCAGCAATCTCCCCTCTGTACAATATAAAGCAATGTTTTTTGACTATCAAGCAAGCAAAAATATTTTCTCTTATACATGTTTTTGGAGATTTAAACTTTCTAGAACTTTGTTGGGCTGTGTAAGAGGCTTCTTGTCATTTAAATTCCTCATCAATTAACTCAGTAGTTTCAGCGTAACTCTTGATTAATTAAAAAAAAGTCAAATTGACCCACTTTCGGGCTAAAATTTTGGTTGAGAATTTTAGGGAAAAACTGATGCAGTTCAATTCTGGTGAGTTTCTAGTTAAACTTTGTGCTCTCAAATTTTTGTCCAATCTTAACCCAATTTGAGAAAAAGGCGTTTGAAATTCCAAACTTTCTTTGCTTTGTCCGGATTTTTGTTTCCGGATAAAATCAGCTAACATACGGTTAAAGTGGTTCTTTAAACAGTTCAAAATTTTCTGAACAGATACCAACTAAAGCTTAAATTTTCCGTCATGTTCCTTTTTTTAGACACAGAAAAAAGAATAATTAGTATTTTTGATTGCCAATTAGTCTGTCTGCTCACCAATTTATACAGTTTGAAGATTGACGACAAACAGTTTTTAATCAAAAAATTACACATTTTTTATTAACTTTTTAAAACAGTTACTCTGAAGCGAAGAAAAAACGTTTTGATAACCAACTTTCGAAAAAAAGAAAAAAACTCAAAGGGAAAATAAATCAAAACAGATAGTGATGTTTGAAACTTATTGTTTTTTAGTTTGTCCAGTTACTTAGCCAACCATGACAGCAGTAACCCGGCAATGGAAGTTCACAACATTGGGAGTATTGTAGATAATGACCAGACATATCACTCTTATCATCAATTTACCGCACGTCGAATAAACGGGATCAAAGGGCTCCTTTTCCCCTGTCTTACGAAACCTATTGTTAATTTTTTAAATCAAATTTTTGCAGTTGCTTGAAGAAGTTGTTCTAGCGGAGGGAGTTGCTGATATGGAAAAAATGCTTCCAAGCAGCCGGTCGGAATTCGTTTTTTGTTTCAGTATTCGCATTTTACCAAAAAAGTTTTTTCATTAAGCGTGAATTTTTTGCAGACCCATGACAGATTTTTCAAATTGGATGCATTTATCTTAGTAATAAGCTGCTCATATTAAGCTCAAACAATAGGTCCTTTGCTGTGGCAAATTTAGTGGTTGAGGACGATCTCTCAGTTGACATGTAGCTTCAATTTTAGCATAACTTGGCCATTTTTTTTAATGCAAGAACGGTACGAAGTGACATTTTCGGATGTAAGAAATGGCGCGAGTTTAGGGAAATAGGGTTATAGTCAACATAATAATTGAGTTTGGAATGTGGGGAAATCATACAAAAAATCAACCGGAAAATCAGTCAAGTTTTATAGCGTATGATAGCAAGTTGGACAGCATTTGATAACTGCTCTGCAATTTGAAGAAGCTAAAATTTCTGAAGAATTTTGAGAACCCGCGCAGTATTTTTGCTTTTCTGTTTTAAAAAATTTTGATAACGGAACTTGGCAAAAAAAAACATTTTCGTACATCAATTTCGTCTTTTGATTGCTGATTTAAATTAACCGGACAAAATGAATAAAAATAGAAATTTAAAACGCAGTTTTCTCATTTTGGGTCAAATTTATTTAAGAAAATGTGAAGGAGAAAAAATTTGATGAATTTTTTAAAAACAATATGCAGCAATCACGTTTCTTGACTATCAAGCAAGCAAAAAATATTTTCTCTTATACAGGTTTTTAGAGATTTAAAATTTCTAGAACTAAGAGGCTTCTTGTGATTTATATTCCTCATCAATTAACACAGTAGTTTCAGCGTATTTCTTGATCAATTGAAAAAATCAAAATGACCCATTTTTTGGGTAACATTTTGGTTGATATTTTCGGAGAAAAAAATTGTAATTAATTCTGATGAAATTCTAAGCAACTTTTGTTCTCTTCACGTTTTGTCAAATTTTAACCCAGTTTGAGAAAAACGTATTAGAAAAGTTTGTCCGGATCATTTAAATCAGCACTGTATTGCAGAGTTATTTCAGACCGTTCGATTTCACGTGGTATCACAATTGCAGCCGAAATAGTGGTATCAATAAAGTGGTACCACTCTTTTTAATAACTCTGTTTGGAATGAATAGAAGTAATAAAAATGACTATAATTATAGACAGTCATGATAACCCTTTCATAGATCAAGGCAAAAAAAGCAATTCAGTTTTAAGTAACCCAGTTTGGAAAGTGGGGAAATAAAAGAAACGGACTATGATCATACAGACTTGATGAGTCATTTCATAGATTCTCAGGAGTCGCAAAAAAATATGTAAGTTTGATCATTTGACAGATTTTTATTGTTGCCTTAGTTGAAGAACTGCTTCTTCGCAACCCAAAATTCTGAAACCACTTTTTTAACTAGCTAAATTGAAAAAAAATTCTTAGATTTTGAGGCTTGATTCAAACTATTGGAATTTTGTATTAATTTGAATGCGTTTTTGTTTCTCAAAATCTAGATGTATCCAATTGCCTGTTGACTTTTTTAAAAATTAAATTATTATTCACATTTAAAAAAATTTATAGCGTCAAATTATTAGTTGGCTCTTTGCAAATCCAGGGTTGATCTTGACACATAATGTTCAGTTTGAACCATCTGAAGGTCAAAAAGTCACCAGGATTCTCGTAGGGAATAGGCGGCGTCCAATGATGCCTTCCAATTCTCAGTCGATAAGGTGCTCCTCTTTTTTGAAAATTGAGACTCACATGATGATTAGAACGCAGCAACTTCCCCTTTCCGAACCCGACTTTTGTAATTATGTTTGCGTCACAATCCCGAAAATAAAAAGCTCCAATATTGTTCAAAACTTTTTTTCCATCATTATAGTCTGTTAGTTTTTTGACGTATTCACTGTGTTTGAGAAGTAGTTCGTTGAAACCGAAAGTGTAATAATTAAAATTCTGTTCAACACAACAACCATTAGCGCCCATAAAATAATTAATCCCACGGTAAATAGGGCGAAAAGCTATTTCAGACACACGTTGGGAATAAATATCCAGCGATAGCTGCGCGTTACTCAAGAATTCAAGTGAGTTTAAATGAAGAACAACTTCGACGGCTTTATTCGGGTTCAACTTTTTGGTTTGGTATGAAAATAGGCAGTAAAATTCACTATATTTTCTACAATTTTGCCAATCGTTTTCTTGAACTTCGAATGGAATCAAAAAAGTCAAAGATAACCATTTTGATTTGATGGTTGTGTTGACAACTCTGTCGGGAAGGAGACCGAACGCATAATTTGTTATATTCATGAAATAAAAAGGAAAAATAATTGCCAAAAGATTCAAAAACATCCCAAGTTTCATCAAAGTTTTCCCAAAAAAAAACTCCAATGATTGTCTATGTTGATTATGAATCAATGACTCTGCTTGTTTTTATGACCTTTACATAAAACACAAATGTAGAAGGCTGTTTGTTTTGTATATCGACCTTGAAGTTTGATTTTGACTTCGAATGTCAAATGACTGCAATCGGAGTTTAGTGTGTTACAATTCAAATATTTTGTGGTTGTGTACATTATGAACTCCGGAACTATAATTTTCCTGTCCCATCGAATCTCGGTTTACATTACCGACTTGCACCATTTGGCTATGATTAAATTATAGATTAAATTTGGCTATGATTAAATTGGCTAAGTATCGGTCCAGAATAGCAAACTCTCAAATTTTTTAGACCGTTTTGGAAACAATTCAACTGATCACAATCACTAGCTGACGTAATTTCTGTTTAAGAAAACCGTTATGAATTTGGGAAAAGTGCGATTTCTTATATTTTGACCGTTTTCTGGAAAATTGTTCTTTTTTAACAAAGAAAGCACTGTAAAGTATTAAATAGGCTTGAGAAAATTTCCAGCATAAGAGGCTCAATATTTTTTTTCTTGTAGAAAAAGAATGATGTTTTCAGCAGAAGTCCAATTTTTGAAATTTTGTTCCTTTTTTGTGTATTTTGTTTTAAAATTTTCTCGATAACTCGATAACTACCCTGTAGAAAAACCGTTTCGACACAGGAAAACCAAGGCTTTGATATTTTTATTGTTTTATGGAAATGTTTTTCTCGAAAAAAACTCTGCCTATTTTTAGGTTAAGCTTAAACCAAAAATGCTCAATGCAAAAATCTTCTCTGTATGAGCATCTCCTCCCTAATTTATACAGAAAACTGTCACAGTCTTAGGAAAATTTGAGCGGGGACTTTTGAGAACTTTTGCTTTCTCGAGAGCTAAGTTGCCATAATTGAGACAAAGTGTTGAGTTAAAAGAGCAGGTAAAAAAAATCTCCCCTACATAGACAAGGGTCCCTTATTAAAAAGAGAAATAGGTTTTTGGAAAAGTCCATTTTTGGAAAATTGAGATTTCATTTTTTCTGGCATCAGTACACATTCTGACAAAAATGTCAAACAGGTACTTTAAGCTTTAGCTGGGCCAAAAGTCACCTCATGTATTGGAACATTATAAAATGGTGGCCGGAGAGACATTGGAAAGAGTCAAAAGTTATGATTTTATGTACAACAATGTATAAGTATGTAGATAATTAATTAAACAATTGATAATTGCAGAGTAAAAGTTATACTAATTTTTGAATCTAAGACTCAAAAGAAGAGCCGCGGTTGTGTTGACAAAATTGACGTTAACATTTTTTCGCCAAAGCTCATAAGAATGTGTATAGGGGTGATGAAATATTGAACTTGAATTATGCACAAAACAAGTTCCTTTACTATTTAATTCGATTTTTTTTTGCTTTTTTGAAGAAATATAAGAATACTTTCTGCCATAATTTGGTTCAAGTTACTTTCTAGTGCAAAAATGAAGATAAACTTTTGATAACCAGACTAATCAACAAAAGTTTTTATAAAATGGAAATCTAAGACTGCTCGTATCATGGCGAAAGTATGTGACATCCTTTTAACCTATCAGATATAGTTTGGAAAACAACTGCTATCCTATGTTTCAGACTATAATAAACATTAACAGAAAATCTGCCAATCGAACAGTCGAAATTTCTCTGAACAATAGTCTTTAAAAAACTACAGACCATAGTCTTAAAAAAACTTTTGTGTGTGTGTGTGTTGTGTTGTGATGAAAGGATCTGGCGTAAGATATAGATTAGATATATTCAAAAATCATATTAGTATAGTAAATTCAACAAAATTTTTATAGAAAATTGAATAGAGAAACAAAAACAAAAAAATCGAAAATTTACAAAAAGTTTTTGTTGCCAAAATGGAGCTAAAAACCTCCTCAAACTAAAATTGCTTGCTTGAAACTAAGTTTTCTGAGTTTAAATTAGGCTTTAATTAGATCTTGTAAGCATGCTCGCTCGCTTTAAACGCTCAGAAAGAAAGTGAAATAAGAAACTTTAAACCAGTTTTTCTCGACACTGAGAAAATTTTAAACCAAATGTTTCAATGAATTTTGAATGACGACTGAAAGGGCTTAAGTTTTCATATCACTCGATGTTTTCCGATGATTTTTTTGGTGCCTGATTTGCGCAGTAAACAAATGAAAAAAGAGAAAAAGAAAAAAAACTTGAACACCCGAATATAATTTTCCTCCCCATTTTTGAAATAATCGGAACAACACTAAAAAATATGTAGATTTTGACTTTAAATTGGCAAATTGTTGAGCGTCCTTTAGTTTTCAATAAAAAATTGAATTTTCTCGGATTGATTTTTAGCGTTCAATTTTTTTACCCTCAGACGGCCACTAATAAAGATGAGCGAAGCTTTGCTTCTCTAATGAGCATTAACTAAAATGTTTTTAAAATTTGAGCAATCAAAACTGGATATTTAGGCCAGCGTGAAAAATTTTTGTTTCGATCAACGCCTAAATGCATGATTATATAATAGCACAGAAGTTTCAGTCATTCATGACCGTCTTCAACAATTCTCTCACCACCGAAATGCAGTTCCAAAAGTTATGCCCATAAGCTGTCTGTAGAGAAACGTTAACAAGCACAAAAGCAGTGCAAATAAATTTTTTTGTTTCGAAAAAGTGATAAGCAGATTTTGGAGTTTATATCCGCCTTTGACTAAAATTAATTCGGATCCACCAGAATTAGAAAAAATACACTATAATCAGTTTGCGTTCAGAGCAAAACTAAAAATGTGGTTACCCTTTTCAACGAGTTTTCCCATTTTTCCTTAACCAGCTCATAAAATTTCATAAAAGAACGCTCATAGAGGCGTCCCGGGTTACCTTTCCAAGGAACTCCATTCCTGGAGCCATCTCAGAAACTATGCCTGGTCAGGGGAAAGCCATGTAAAATGTTAATAAGATTGCCCTGGATTTCTTGAGTCGGTCAAAAAAACCAGAGCTTGTTTTCAAAAAATTGTTAGTAATCAGACCTTTTACTGCCAGGTTTTGACGAATTTTAGTTATTGCCAAAGGATTTAAACCTGTCCAGAAACACATTAACCAAGTATAAAAAATCACGCAGGTTAATTGTCAAAAAATCTCACTAAGAATCTTTCTATATGCTATATAAGTCAAATTAGTAAAGTCACAACGATTGGTATTATAAAAATATCTGCGTTTGAAAAAAAAAACAACTGAATAAAACAACAAAAATTTGCCTTGTCATTTGAAAACACAAAAACAATAAATGTTTTCACGGGACTCAAAACAGCGTTGTGTATGCAAAAACGTGTCTGGAGTATGTTAAAAAAATTTTGAAACTTGCATGCAAAAACACTTTTTTAGAAAAACATTGTAAAATCTTTCGAAAAAAGTTTCTTTGCAAACGTTCAGCAAAAGCGTTGAGCTATAGAAAATCAATCCGACGCTTCAATTTTCCGTTGATAAATTATTATGAAAATTGTAGATTTTGAACGCGTTTTTCTTCACTGTTTTTCAAAAATGTTTTATTGAATTTCTGGAAGGTTTCCTGGTTGGTTCCTACCTGGAAGTCGAGGATATCATAGAACTTCCTAAGTTCCTAGCAGGAAATGCAAGGTTTTCCCCTGTCTGTGTTACCCGTAATACAAAATTTGTGGGGATCACGCACTGACAAGAAACGCTATTTTTGGGTTAAAACCTTCACAAAAACTAAAAACGTAATCCAGGATATAAAGTTTGCGGAGATCGCACCATGGATAAAAACGCGACCCTTTTGGTTAAAATCTTCCAAAAACAAACCAAAAAAAAACATTTGGTTTGCCTGCAAGGTTTCACCTGATTTATGATTTTATAGTGTTTTGGGAGAGCCGGGATCAAAATTAGTCCCCTTTTTGGTCTATTTTTGCCCTGGAAGGTTCAGAATGAGCCCATTTTTGGAAATCGAAAACTTGCTGATCGGGCCAAGCTCCTTAGCAAATTTGGCCCAATTTTTGGTCCCCGTTTTTTTCAATATGGGGCTGAGTGAGCTGAATTAGCCCAGCATCTACCCAACTGAGCTGAGTGAGCCCAATTGTTAGCAAGTTGAGGCCATTCAGTTTTCGAATTTCAGTTTAAATAGGCCAAAACAAACAGTAACTCCAAATAGTAGCAGAACAGAGGTAGTACAGAGGTCTTGTGAACTCAATGAGTCGGTTGGAGTTACTCGAATATTTTTTTTTTATACGAAAAGAGGCTGAATGAGCTTAAATTTTGGTCCCTGATTTGCCATTGAAAGGGACGAATGGGCCCAATTGACTAAATATTGGGCTCCTGATTAAACTCAATTGGGTCCATGTTTCATGATACTTCGGGGACCAATTAAACTTGAAACTCAAATTTGGGCTCATTCGTCGTTTTTTTTTTGTGGAAAAATTTCGACCCGGTAGCTTGTAAATAAGTCGTTTACAATTTTGACTTATTTTTGTGAAACTTACTGCATACCCGCAAACTATAGCCCCCCACCCATCTCCGCGAGAAAGCGCTTGAACAATGTTGCCTAATAATAGAACATTTGTGTTATTTGATACTTTCAGGAAAGCTGAGATTGGTCGGAGGTGTGAGGAGCTGGAGGGCAAGGAGGAGGAGATCAAGACGCTGAGTCATACCCAGAGGGCACAGACTCTGGAGAGGAGGAGGAGGACACAGCAGTTAGAGGCCATAGAAGCACAGCTGCGGGAGGAGAACAGACAGCTATCGGAGGTGGGGCTTTTTTGGCTCGATTATTTTGTCTCTTCTAGCATTCTGTATAGCTTTATTTCTTTTTCTATTTGTTAAGTAAGGGGTTTTCTCCAACATATTGCAAGAATGTAAGACTAAGACAGGGTTGTCTAAATCCATAACAAAACCAATAGGTCGCGAAACGTCCGAACATAGATAAAAATAGGTCGCGCAAATTCGCAACTTGAGTCGCGCAAAGTCGTAACATGGGTTGCGCAAAGTCGCAATCTGAGTCACGCAAATTCGCAACATGAGTCGCGCAATGTCGAGAGTCGCGCTAAGTCGCAGTATGGGTTGCGCAAAGTCGCAACATGAGTCGCGCAAAGTCGCAAAATGTGTCGCGCAAAATCGCAGCATCGGTCGCGCAAAATTGCAGCCTGGTTGGCGCAAAGTCGACACTTCATTCGCAGAAAACATGAGTAACCGGACAGAGGTCCACAACATGCACTCTGAAACACGCAAAGTGGCAATAGAAAAAAAAGAGTTTTTGCTGGATATTTTTGCTCCCAAAATTTTAAACATTGTTTTTGAGTTTTGTTTTTAATGTGCAGTTAACTGGAACAGTATATTTTCTGGTCATACACGGGCCACCGCGAGAAATTCGTCTTTGCTTCTTCAACGACCGACCTCCTATGAACTTTTATACGAATTTCACCCTAGTCATGGTCCCAAATGAAAAAAAAAACCTATTCACACAAAAGCTGAAAGCCCATATCTCTTAAACTGGAACATAAATTTTTATGAGTCGCGTAAATCTGCAGATAGGGTTTTTTCTTGCTCGATGTCGCGAAACTATTTCTAGATCAAGCAGTCGCGCAGAAATTTGTTAGACGCGCAAAGTTGCAGAATGATAATTAGTAGCAAAAAGTTCGGACAGACAAAATTATTTAAAAAGAGCAATTGACCTATCTTGTAAAAATTTTGCATGCAAAATCTACCTGTTCAGTCCGATTTTGTGCCTCAAAGTTGTCTGACAAAAAATTGCATGTAAAAATCTGTCAAATTGGTACGATTGCTCTTTTAATTAGTTCTGTCTCTCCGAACTTTTTGCAACTCTCTATAGTTTTGTGAGACACGCAATGTCGCATCATATCTTTTTAGCTCGCGCAAGTTCTCTTTGTCGCGCAAAATGTCTTTCGAGTTGCGCAAAATCAAAACAAATCTCTTTTGGGTGGCGCAAAACACCTCGGTCAGGCAAAGTTGCAGCATACCTATTTTGAGTCGCGATGATCAAAATTTTTTATGATGCGAAAATTCGCGACAAATTTTTTTTACATTGTGTAAAGTTGCAAATTATTTCTCGCTCTGCTTTTTTTGTTTTTAACCATTATTGATTGATTTTTTATCAAGGACTTTTTTGTTCCGAATTTCGTAGAAAGTTTCGGAAAGTTTGTGCTCGGAGTGTTAATTTTAATCTAGAAATTTCGACTTCTTAACTAGCATTTTTTGACGGAATTTTTTTATTATCCAGAATGTATTGTTTTTTTGAGCTTAAAGTTTAAAATTTAAATCATCTGTGATGATTTTTTGATAAGTTATGGGGTTTAAAGTTTGCAAACTTGGCCAATTTGGGACAATTAACGCGCGATATGATGCGTGCTAATAACGGCGGACATTTAATCCGTATTAGAACTCATTCCAAATTGGATTGATGCCTGTTTTTTAGTCTACTTAAAACTTTTCTGCATGCAAACTAGATCACTTTGTTCTTTACCCCCGCTTGTGGGGTGATGATTTTCAAAACAAGCATCAAATTTAATGTTTGAATTTTTCAGCTTTTTTGATGCAGTCAGTACACTCAACAATTTGCACTGATAGGAGCAGTTTTGTTCATTCTTACTAAAAATTTACAACAAAACTGATTAAAAGCGAATACAAACTTATTGTTGTTTTCATTTAGAACCATTTATCTCCTATATCTCAATGAGATTAATAGTAGGAACATTTCGGTTAGTATAAGTATAACGAGAGTATAGGTTAAAAATGAACTTTCGACATTTTTCCAGTTTTTCAACCCCACTTGTAAAATTACAAAAAAAAGCCGCTCAAAAACTCTTCACACGGCATTTTGCATGTAGGAAATGTTGTAAAATTTGTTCACTTGTTCACGTTGACACGTTTTAAGGCTATCTATTACAAATGAAATCGTTTTTGTAGGCTTTTCTATATCGAATTTTAGGGAAAATCAATGGGGGGGAACGGAAAAGAGCCGAATTTTTTTTCAAAACTTCAATTAGTTTTAGGCTATTTTATGCAAAAGTTAAGGTCCCCTTGTATAACTGCTAGTTAGTTAGTTCACTGTTAATTAGCTCACTGGCAATTGTTTTTTTGTTGAAGTTAACAATTTTAGGAATAGATAGAATGGAAGGTTTTTGAGATCAAATAAACATTTTTCCATGTACACCCATACGTACTAATTGAAAAAACTAATTCAGATTTGAAATAATTTGTTTCCCGTACTTAGTGGATTTTTTAAACAAGATCTGAAATTCGCTATTTTTGATTTTAGATAAAAATTAACAAATATCCGATTTGATATTTATTTTTGTTTGCCAAAAATCAAAAAACTCAAAATTTCGAATTGGTTCTTAAAACTCTTCAAGTTTTGTTACGTGTTTTGTTGATTATGAAATTTATTTTAAAAAAGAGATCAAAAATGCCTAAAAGCAGCTAGATTTTAATCTAAAGGTTGTAGATTGGTCTAAATTATTCAATCAGGCAATTAATTAATCCCCCAGTTTACCCCATCGAATTTTTTTCATTTTTTCTTCATTTTGAACCAAATTACCCGTGTTATAATAAATAATTCAGCCAATGGCTAATTCAACCAATGGGGTGGGGGAAACGGAAAAGAGTCGAATTTTTTTTCAAAACTTCAATTAGTTTTAGGCTATTTTATGCAAAAGTTAAGGTCCTCTCGTATAATTGCTAGTTAGTTAGTTCACTGTTAATTAGCTCACTGGCAATTGTTTTTTTGTTGAAGTTAACAATTTTAGGAATAGATAGAATGGAAGGTTTTTGAGATCAAATAAACATTTTTCCATGTACACCCATACGTACTCATTGAAAAAACTAATTCAGATTTGAAATAATTTGTTTCCCGTACTTAGTGGATTTTTTAAAGAAGATCTGAAATTCGTTATTTTTGATTTTACATAAAAATTAACAAATATCCGATTTGATATTTATTTTTGTTTGCCAAAATCAAAAACTCAAAATGTTGGATTGGTTCTTAAAATTCTTCAAGTTTTGTTACGTGTTTTGTTGATTATGAAACTTATTTAGAAAAAAAGAGATCAAAAATGCCTAAAAGCAGCTAGATTTTAATCTAAAGGTTGTAGATTGGTCTAAATTATTCAATCAGGCAATTAATTAATCCCCCAGTTTACCCCATCGAGTTTTTTTTTTTATTTTTTCTTCATTTTGAACCAAATTACCATTATAAATAATTCAACCAAATTGAGCCAAAAATAGGTCAGATGTGGGAATTTTTGAAATTACAAAAAGCCAAAATAAATTCACATCAGATTATAAATCTGAAGTAATTTTTTTTCAGATGTGAAGTAGCCGATAAAATTCCAATCTGACATAGTTTTTTATAGATCTGAAATTAAATCTGAAATAGATTTTTTCAGATCTGGAATAACAAACAAAAACAAAATTTTAGATCTGAAATTAGATTTGAAATAGCCCAACCTTAAATTATCCAAGCGTTATTTAAGTATTTCACATTCTATTTTAAATGTGAAAAGAATTATTTCAGGTCTTTATTAGAAAATTTACTGGGTATAGTTATAGATTCAGATCTGAAATAGGGTAGTAAAACGTTAAAATAAGGCTTGGATAAATTAAGACTGGATTATTTCACTTCTAAAAATTTGTGTTTTTTTTTGGTAATTTTAGACCCAAAAATTTGTTAGTATTGAATTTAGAATTTAGATCCCATTTGAGATCTGATTTTGTTGTTCTTGGTTATTTCAGATCTGGAAAACCAATGATTCACACATATTTTTCTGCTATTTTTCTGTTTATCATAGCTTCTGCTAGCTCTAGCAGTTACTCAGTAAAGTCTTCAATCAGATATTGCTGAAAAATGTTTCTCAAAGCATGAGATAAACATCGGAAACGCATAACTAGCTTATGAAAAAAAAGTTGGATCGATGTTCTAATAATCTTTCAGAACTTTTTAAAACAGTCGAACTGAAATTTGGTTTAAAAAAATTTGTTTTATTATTCGGAAGTTTTTTCTGTTAACTAATTTAAATACTAATAAATTTTGCAAAACCAGCAAAACATGAAAATTTGATAGTTTTTTTCAGCTGCTTATATTATAATTCAACAAAGGGTTTCTCTTTTAAAATAACAGATCTACTTATATTTTTCAAGGTTAGTTCAGATCTGAAAAATTCTATTTCAGATCCAAATTTCAGATCTGAAATATTCAAATTCTTATCAAGATCTGTAATGACGTTTTTCTGAGAATCCACTTATGAAAGAAGTAAAGAATTTCAAATCTTACATAGAATGTCTGCTGCGTACGGGCTGTAATGTTAAAATAACGCTTGGATACTTTAAGAATGGGTTATTTCAGATAAAATTTAAGATTTTGTTCTTCGTTATTTTAGCTCTGAAAAAAAATCTATTTCAGATCTAATTTCAGGTCTGAAATTTTGATTTTCTTGATTATTTCAGATCTGAAAAAATCAATAGTGTTGACTGATTTTTTTGCTATTTTTTGTAATTTTGTTCCCTATAGCTTCTGTCAGCTATTAGAAGGTGCTCAGCAAAGTCTCTAATCCTTCAATCTAAAAATTCAGATCTGAAATTTTCAAATTCTTATCAACAACTGCAATAAGGAGTTTCAGATCTGAAAATCAACTTGTATAAGAAATAAAGAATTTTTGATCTCCTATAGAAAATCCGCAGGGTACGGGTAAGCAATTAGCTACACTGAGCACAAATAAGTTCGCATTTTGGTGTGCATTTCATCCCCCTGCTGAGAAAAATTGTTACCCGGGTTGGGTTACCTAACAATGAAAATCCATCCGTGGAGCGATCACTGCAGCATTCTCTGGAGACAACCCTGGCCAGGGTAACGACCATGTCAATATCTTGCAGAGACTGCCCTGGACCTTCTGGATTTAAGAGAATTTCTTAGTACTTTTAATTATAATACCTATACCCATCTTAGTCGATCAAGGAAGGTTATCTTGCAAGATCTTGCAAAATTGAGCCTATCTTGCAAGAATCTTGCAAGATTCATTCAAGATCTTGCAAGATAACCTACTATCATTACAAAGCCAAACTGTGCACTGGATAAGCGCAGAATTTCGTGCCTGTATGTTCATGGTTTCCAGAGACAATTCTTTGAACATGTTAAATTTCTGTCGGAACTATCAAAGAAAACGAATGAACGAAAGAACAACAAAGGGAATGGCCTTGTTGCGGAATCCGCTTTCAATTCACAAAATGCAGAATTTGGACGCGCAATGATGAAAAATTTCATATAAAGTTTACTTTCAGCGCCAGAAAAACACAAGGGAGATCAAATTCGCTTACTGTTACAAAAAACTCTGAACCTAAGCTCAAAGAAAATATTTAGTTTGAAAAATTTGTTAAAAATCTCGATTTTGCTCATTTACATGCTCATTTTCCCCTTTCGTATTTTTTTAGGAATAATTTTTTTTCGTTTTTTATGTCAAAACTTAATTAATAGAGTTAATTAACTTGAGATATTTTGCATGTTGCGTTCGCATAAGTACGATAAACAATTATGTCAATATATTTTGCGGTTATAATTTTTTTCTCTTTTGTTGATCTGTGTAAGTATTTAAATGTTGCCACTACACTTCCCAGACAAACACTATAAGTTGACTTAGCGTGTCAAAATTTTTTTTTTCAAAAAAATCATATTTTAAAAGATTGTTTTTAGAGGAGATTACCTTGCAGAAATCTTGCAAGATCTTTTAAAGAGATGCATCGTCTTTTAAAAAATTGAACCTTTTGGCAAGATTTGACAAGATCTGGCACAAAAACCTCCCTTGATCGACTATGTTAGTGTTTTCACTTTTTCAAATATCTTTTGTTATAGTGCCTATACCCATTTTTCTAGATAACTATAACCTTATGCCTGTACCTATTTTTCGGCTTTAAAGCATTCCATTTAAAATTACATTAAGTACGACTCAGCAGGATTTTACCCAATCTTTTGCTCTTTTTTTAAAAAAGACGCTGAAAACGACTTTTTACAATTTTAATAAAACATCATTCAATAATAATAGATGTACATAATAATATTTTTATTTCGTAAAACTTAGTGTTTCAAAAGTTTCTAAATATTTTAAGTTCGAAAACTCGACTTAAAGTTAGAACTATAAATTCTTTCATCTGGAGGCCGAAAATGCAACTTCTATATTTTCAACTATTTGAAATCACGGAAAACAGTAAAATTGAGTTCAAATACAAAAGAATCTAGACTGCTTCGTATTTTCTCAAAGATATGACACAAAACAAATCACAAAAATGAAATTTTACTACAGATATTTTTTCATTTGTATTAATCGACCGTCTGCAATAAAGAAGTTTTTGCTAGCAAAATTTACATAGAGTTATTCGATATGGACTTTGTTTGTAAAATGATCGGTTCTTACTCATTGCGAAAACAAAATATCTCAAAATTTTATATACCTAAATTTTTTAAATACCTACGAAAGAGTACGTGTTTTTGGCTTGAAATAAAAAAAAATTAAACCATCCAGAAAGAAAACCATTAAAAGTGTGCGTCAAGCAAAAAAAACTTTCTGCCTTAATTTTTTTAAAAAAGATGATTCGAAACCAATGTTTTAAAATAGTCACATGGATGATTTGCCACCTGAGATTTTTATATATTTTTTTCTCATAAAAACCCAAATCTGGACAACAACACTGGTCATTGCGTGCGGAGTAACCGTTTTACACTGATTTTAGAAAGCAAATAGAGATAGAGATAAAAAAGGACTGGACGTTTTTTTTTTTTAAATTTGTAAAACTAAACAACAAACAGACCGAAAAATAGTAAGTATCTGATTTTTTTACAGCACAGATAAGGTTACAATGTCTGAAGTGAACTTTGGTTTGAAAGTTTTTATCACTCACTTGAGTTTTTTGGTAAAAATGTTGTTTTGGCTGGATTTCCTGAAAAAGTTTCTGAAATGTTTCCAGTTCTGGCTTGCAAGGATATCTTATATAGAGTATCTCCAATTCTACAACGGTAAAAAATGTCATTGTAACGTTACATAGCAAATAAATCCAACTCTTCAACTTTTCCTTCGATTAGCTATCATGAAAGAAGACTTTAAATGCACTTTTTTGAAGACTCCAGAATGACTTTTTTATTTATTCGGTTCCCGTGTTTTTGTAGAACATCTTCAAACAGACAGATGAGCTTATGAGGCCCGAGGGGGGCGGGGGAGGGGCAGTGGGTGGGGCTGCTAGAAGGACAAGTGCGCCAGAAGTGGGGGGACCTGGGGCAGGAGGGGTGCATTTGGACGGGGGCTGTGACAGCTGTGATCCATACATCAAAGAGACAGTTGCTATGTACTTTGACCTATTATACCAGGAGTGGAGCAACTCATCTCTCGCTATGGTCATTCTCAAGGTCAGTCTAACACTCCGCGTCGAGGTGTTTAAATTCAGTCATTAAAGTAAATCATTTATCCTAAGTTACTTAAAGTTACAGTTAAAGTTTTTTGTACAATATATTTGTACCAGCCTAAGGCCGTATGAATTTTTTATGTAAATCAATTTACCCATCTGGAAATGGTTGTTTCGATCAATTTGGCCAAAAAAACATGATCGACAGTGTTCGACCTAACAATGTTGTATCACCTTTCGAACATTTTGAAAATTCAATTCCAATATTTTGATTCACTTGGAATTAAAATTGTTTTCTTTCACTTACTTTTAATTTTTTCATAGCTACAGTGCTGCTTTAAATTAACCGGACAAAACGCGTTAAACTTGAAATTTAAAACCCGTTTTTCTCAAATTGGGTTGAATTTAGGTGAAAATTTATGATGACAAAACTTGCTTAAAATTTTAGCAGAATTGATATGGTGTAATTTGTGTTGCGAAATTCGGGCCCAAAATTTTACCCCAAAAATTGGTCATTTTGGCTTTTCCTAATTAATCAAAGTTTACGCCAAAATACCCAGTCGACATAATTATAACAAAGTGAGCCACTTACGCAGCCCAACAAACTTTCAGAAGGGTATAATCTCCAAAATATTGTATGGTTAATTTATTTTTGCTTGATAGACAAAAAAGGTCGTTTTACTATATAAAAAACCAACTTTTTATTTAAAAACAGTTTTTTAAACAATTTGCAATTTTTTTTCTGGAGATCATACCTTTCTTAAAGTTTGTTGGGCTACGTAATAGGCTCACTTTGATATAATTATGTCTGTGATCGACTGGGTATTTTTGGCGTAAATTTTGATTAACAAAGAAAAGCCAAAATGACCCATTTTTGGGGTAAAATTTCAGGCCCGAATTTCGCAACACAAATTACACCATATTAATTCTGCTAAAATTTTAAGCGAATTTTGTCTTCATAAGTTTTCACCTAAACTCAACCCAATTCGAGAAAAATGCGTTTTAAATTTCAAGTTTAACGCGTTTTGTCCGGTTAATTTAAATCAGTACTGTAAGAATGACAATGAAAATTGACGTCACTGCGAATCGCAGAAGGTCTATCAAATAGACCGTTTGTATTATAAATTAATATTTTAACAAAATTATTCAACCGACGTCTCAAATTTCTGTAGTTTCTGACCTTGAGACAGTGAAATGGCGTAAAAATTGCAACCAAGTTTTCAAAATTGCTTTTGAAGTGTCAAAAGAGCATAATGTTGATTTTTTGCGAGACATCTTTTTAAAAACTACTTCAAGGCCTCCTCTTTCAATGTAAAAGAAAACACCGATAAAAATGCAAAACGCAAGACTTCAGATAACCACATCGAGCTATTTTTAGCATGAAGGTCTAATTTATTTTCAAAATTTAAGGTGATGTTCCTATAAATTTGATAAAAACCTACATTTCCCCACATTCTAGCCTGAGTTATTCTAGACAAAGCTCTTTTTTGCAACTCTAGGTCGTTTTTGGCGTCTAGAAGTTTCACGTGGTACCATTATTGCAGCCGAAATTGGCCAGTCTGTGATAGACCTGAAACTAGAGCTTAGTTGAGAACTCGTTCTGACACTATCGTTGCCACAGCAGGGAATCAAATACCCGATCTGCCTATCTCAAAGTGATTGTGCTACAACTAAGCTAAAATCAAACGTTATTAGGTACTCGTAGGCCAAAAATGGCCGTACGTACCCTGGGCGTTTTTGGGAAAAAGCAACAGGATTTTAGTAATTGGGGCGCTTCAGTTGAAGCGTTCTCTTGTCCTTGTTCTCATTCAGGGCAATAAATAGCGGCGCCAAAAAAGTTTTTTACAAAACTTTAGGATTGATTGGTCTAATATTCAAAAAAGAGCTTATTTTTCAACACAATTCCAGACTTCTAAGCCCATCCACGGAAAAATTGCTTTTAAGTTCTGATATTGAGACATTTAAGTGAAAGTTTGTAAATCTTTAGGTAAAGTATCATCAGAATCTCAAGGGTAAACAATTATTATGGTTTCATGGTTATTTTTGAATAGATTGAGGCAGAACGCTGTAATCAAATAACAAAACATTCGATTATGAAAAAATCTTGTTGAGTGTGTCAAATATTCTCAGCCTGGGTAGTCAAATTTTGGTGTTTCTCTTCCAAATAAATACTCCCACCAGGTAGTTTTTCTTTTATCTAAACCACAAATCCATGGTTGGTCTGCACAAATAATGTTCTTCTTGAACCATCTAAAAGTGATGAAGTGTTCCGGGTTTTCGTAAGGGATCCTTGGCGTCCAACTCTGGCCAACCTTTAAAATGTAGGGCGCGCCAACCATTTCGTCTTGGAATATATCTTGATGATGATTTCTGTAAGGATGCCAAACTCATTCAGTCGCCAGAGCGAATAATTTTTCTATTTATGAAAATGTTTCCGATGTTTGAATGACAACGATCTATGGTTAAAGAGGTGGTGATATGGGATCTTTTTGCCAATAATTTTTATTTTTTGGCCCATCTGAACTTCAAAAGGCAACGGGTTCGAGAGGGGGGGGGGGGGTAGTGGGTACGTTCCCTCACTCTTGGAGATTCAAACCCCTCACCACCTAAAAGGTTCACCTTTGATACTTTTAAGCGACATCTAATTTTAGCTGACGAATCCTAACAATTTTCACAACCTGCATTTGGCATTAAAGTTTTGTAATTTTCAGAGACACGCGCCGAAAAATCGCAATTTAGCTATCCAAATTTTTTCGAAGAACTTCGTTTATGACTGCTTTAAATCTTTACATTACCGATTTGTGTTTGTCTAAATCCTACAGGGGCTATTCTCATGACAGAAGCACCGAATGGGCGAATTTTTTAACCAATCAACGTTCTTTAAAATGCCAAAACCGACTGATTCTCACGCCCAGTTTCTATTTTTTTACTAATTAGTTTTGATTGGATGATTTTATAGTTTAAAGCTTTGTTCATTCTGGCATGAGAGACACCGGCCTCGTTACGTAATATTCTCTGATATCTAATTTTTGTTGAGTTTCGCCCCTTTTGAAAGCACCGGTCCCAAAACCAAGAATAGTAATGACATTAGCTTTACATCTGTGGCTGTAGGAAGACCAAATAAGGTTGAGAACTTTGTTTTCATCTTTTTGTAAGTAGCAAATTTATTGTCCATAATAGTAGAAATAAAGAAAATTATTTAAAAAATCCCAAACAATTAAACAAAATTGAAGCCGGAGGTTAAACGCAGAGTCAATCACAAGGACGAAACATAGTCGGAATCAAAGACACCACATTGTCAATCTCTAAGTTAAAACTTGATCACACTCATGATAACGGATCCTAGGTTCTTAGGATCTAAGGCATAACGTTTCGAGAGCAGAGCATTGCGATGAAAAGAAAATTTACACAAGAATATTCGGTGGCTGTGCAATTAGCACAGAATGTTCCAATCATAACCTTAGAAATTACATAAAATGCTTTTCCATGTTTTTATTTCAAATTAGTGTTGTTTTTTTTTCGCGAATCGTCTGAAAAAAACGATCTGGCGAAAACTGAGATTTTAGGCATTTTCGACAATCATTGTAAAAGAGTCAAATTGGGCATTGTAAAATAGGCAACCAGGCTTTAGTCGAAAAAAAAAGAAAAAAAACAAAGAAAATTCAAAAAAATGTTATTTTTAAAAAAATTTTCCGCATAAACAGCTTTGAATTTTTAGCCCTAAGAAGATGGCGCTAAAAACTTTTCAAAAGCTTTTTTTGGAGTTTGGCTAAATTTTCTTGTCTTATTCTTCTTATTCTTCAGAGAACAGAGAAAACTGGAAATATAATTATAGAGTTTGGTTTTCATTTGCTTTTCGTGTTGAATTTTGGCTTGAGGAAAAAAAAACTCTAGGTATAAGTAATCTGTAATTTTTCCTCGCCAAAATTGAATTGTTTTATGTTCATTGTTTCATTTATATGTCACCTGTTAAACATATTTACGCCTAAAACGTTGATAAGGGAAAATGACAAAGGGAAATGTTTTTATAAAATTAATTTTCTTACAGCGGGAGCCCTTAGTTTTGCAAGACTGAAAAAGGATTCCCCTCATCACAATAGTTTGCAGTGAAAAACTATCCTCGAGTGACTCTGGTTCTCTGTAGCTCTAATTGAGATTGGAGAGTACAAAAATTGAGATTGGAGAGTACAACAAAAAATAGTTTTCATTAATCAATTTTGTTGAGAGTTTGATGGATTTCCTTATTCTGCAACAATCCATTTAATCTATCTTGAATCGATAAATGGGCAAACGTAAATCAATTTCTTTAGAGTATATTATCTGAATAAAATTCTATTTAAATCGGTTTTAATCTCAAGTTTTTCTTATTAAAACGCAATCGAAACGAAGTGATTCAGTCAAAAAGTGCTGAAGTGCTTTTTTTCTCGTTGAGAGTTGTCAATATATTTTTCCTAGTTTGATAACGTAACGAAAAAAAAATATAACTCATTGACAAGCATATCGATCTTAATCTTTAAAAAAGATGCAAATTAATATAAGCATTCTACGGGTTTCATATATTGAGATAAATTGAATTCTGGACAATAAAATTGTACAAACTATAATCTGTTAACTTTTCCAAATATTGTTTTGGGGTCATCGCTGCCTCAGTGTAGCCGTGAAAATAATAACCAGTGTATTGACCTATGAAGCGAATATAATTTTCAAAAAACCCTTGAAAATCATTAGGAGAGTTTTCTGTCAAAATCTCGACAAAAATTGTGAAATTCGTAATTTGTATACTTTTTTAAGCAAACATTAGTTTAAACTTGTTGAATGATTATCAAAAACTCAGATTTTTGCCGCAGGTTTTTTGAAAAAAATTATGAAAATCTCACGATTGTCACATTTTTCACCGCAGGTTTTTCAAGTTTTTTGAAAATAGCTATGAAAATTTCACGATTGTCACATTTTTCACAAAAAAATATAAAAAATGAAGGAAAACACTTGCTTTGTTCTTCAGTCTAAGTTTCAGTTCATCCCAAATAAATTTGAAACAATTTTGACAGTATTTTTCTGTTTATTTACTTAAATTTTCATTTGGTTTAATAAATTTTGAAGGTTGTTTCGATACTTTTTTTACATCAACCAAAACTGTCCTTGTAAGAGTTAGGTGTATGGTTTTTACCTGAGCAACATCCAGTCGACAGGCCAAAAAAATTATGTTGTCTGTAAAGAGGCCGAAAGAGCGTGTCACATTCATTTGCAGCATACTCTGTAATTGACTCTTTTTCCCCCTCAACATAAATCGAATTCCACTATCTAAATTTGGGCTGCTTAATCCGTCAATGATTCGAAATGTTTTTTTTAGGTTTTTGAAGACGCATTTTTTCAAACTCAAAAGTTCAAATTTCTTGAAAAATACAGAAATCTGAAAAAAAAAATTTGTTGATTATTCTTCTCTCACGTGTTAACTCAAGTTTGAAAGGCTAAATTTCGATTGCCTCTTTGTAACCAACTAGCTTCCCTCAGTTTTTTTGGTTGGACTCTGAGTTGATACAGTGCTGATTTTCATGATTAACTTATCCGGACGAAACTAGAAAACTTGAATCTTCAGACGTGTTTTTCTCAAATTGAGGTGATTTTAGACAAAAAATATTTAAATTTTGAAAAACACTTTGTCAAATTTGGTTGATTTTAGACAAAAACAGAACTAAAAGGCCAGTTGGATCAGCATTTTTGTTCAAAATTTTTAATTTTGAAACGCTCATTTTTGGAATTTTCTAAATCAAAATTTACGCCAAAACGAACAGTTTATTTGCTTTTTCAACTCAACTTTATCAAAAGAGCCTTGAATAAAACCAAATAAATTATGAGAAGTGTATAACTTTCTCAGTTTTGTTGGACTAAACCTTTTTTTTCTTGTGAGTGCCAAAAAATATAAGTAACGGCCTTTTTTCTTGTAAGGGCCTTTTGTTTTGATGAAAATTCATTTTTTAATGAAAATGGTTTTTAAACGTTTTGCTCAAGATTTTGGACATTTTACCCTTTTCAAAGATTGTTATTTTACACAAGAGGTTCTCTTTGATATCGTTATGCTAGCAATTGAACAGTTCATTGCGGAGTAAATGTTTTTGACTGAAACTTCGAAAAAACGATCAATTTTTGTAACCAAGTTTTTAAAATAAATTGGTCTATACTGGTTCTGAAAAATGCATCAAGTTGTTTCTCCTTCACATTTTTTATAAATTTGACCCAAATTGAGAAAACTGCGTTATAAATTACTACTTTTATTCATTTTGTCCGGTTAATTTAAATCAGTAATCAAAACACGAAATTGATGTACGAAAATTTTTTTGTTGCCATGATCCGTTATCACAGTTTTTTTTTTAAAAACAGAAACGCAAAAATACATCGTAGCTTCTCGAATTTTTTCAGAATACTTTAGCTTCCTAAAATTGCAGAGCAGTTATCAAACGCTGTACAAATGGCTATCAAAAGATGTAAGACCTGACTGATTTTCCGTTTGATTTTTTTATGATTTCCCCACATTCCAAGCTCAATAATTATGATGGCTATAACCTTTTTTTCCCAAATCCAGGCCATTTCATATTTTTTAAAATGTCACCGTGTACCCTTCTTGCTTTAATAAATTGGCCAGGTTGAGCTAGACTTGAAGCTACATGTGAAGTGAGAAATCATCCTCAACCACTATCTTTGCCACAACAAGGGACCGATTGTACGAGCTGATTATGAGCAGCTTATCACTAAGGTAAAGGCATCAAACTTTTCAAAATCAGTATTAAGTCTGCACGCTTAATGGTTTTTTGTTAAACTCAAAGATTTTTTTTGTGAATGGTAGAATACTGGAAAAAAAGCGAATTTCGATGTGCTGCCTGAAAGTATTGTTTGCTCAAATGTGGATTTTTGCTTGAAAAAGTTTTTGAAAAAACAACTCCTCCAAGCAGCGGAAAAATTTTAATTTATAAAAAGTATAATAGGTTTCGTGAGATAGGGGAAAGAGGAGCCCTTTGATCCGGTCCATTCGAGGTGCGGTAAATTGATGATAAGAGTGATATGTCTGGTCATTATCTGTAAGACTCCCAATGTTGCTAACTTCCATTGCCGGGTTCCTGCTGTCATGATTGGCTAAGTAACTCGACAAACTAAAAATAATAAGTTTCAAAGATCACCATCTATTTTGATTTTTTTCTCTTTGTATTTTTTTCTTTTCTTTTCGAAAGTTGGTAACAATAACTTTTGGCTGATATAAGAAATCCCTCAAGATTTCCCTGTTAAAATATTGGAATTTTGTCTGGAGAAAAAAACAACCCCGAGTACAAATATTCCGTAACCTTCTTCGAAAGTCTGCACAAAAAAAAGCAGCATGCCCATACGTGCTTCAAGTCAAACTGTTGTACAACAACCACAATGTGTGGATAATTCACGGATTTTTTTTTCTGATCAAGTTACTGCAAAACGGGGCAGTACAACAGCGCCGAAGTCCAGCAGTGCCAACGTTCAAATTTACTTCAACTTATGTTTAAAATTGATTTTATTTATTCCAAATCGTTACAAAATAATTCAATTCAAATGGATAAAAATTTGAAGACAAAAGTGGCCGCTTTGATGCCGGTTTTTATGCAAAAAATTCCGCAAGTTCTCAGTGCCAAAAAGGCCCTGTAAATAGCAGAAAAATTTTAAAATTGGTTATCAAAAAATTTTGCTGAGAAGCTAAGGATCTTCTAAATTAGGCCATCACATAATTAGATTACTTTTAAGAAAAATCAAAATAATTTGTTTTTTTTTAATGATGAATGGCAATTAATATAGGCTTAAGCTTTATAACAGCCCACAACTTCATTTATACAACTGTGAAAAAAAAGCCAGTCATACAAATCTCATGCAATTTGTAAAGGTCAGAAAATTGCTTGAAAAGTTTCTCGTTAGTTTTTCAAGATGGAAAAATTATGATAATCATTTTTCCATGAACCAAAAACGTGTTTTTTTTTCATTTTCATTTTTTAAACATTTTTTAACTTATGTGTGTTTATAACTGATCACAAATGACGAAGAGCCTGATCACTCTAACCTCGAGTCGCCAAAGGTTGAAGAGTCTTGCAATTATCCTACACTGGAAACTACCTGAATATAGATGTCTCACGCAAAAAAATAATTAATTATTTCCATATTTTGCAAAAAAAACGTAAAAGAGACAACAAATTGGTGAAATGAGAAAATTTATTTGGTCATTCCCTGCATGATATAATTTTTCTAAGTGTTTTTGAAAAAAGTTATTATAGGTAAGGGCAAAATAAATTAGTTTTGGGTAGACTAGGCTACGTTATGAAAGTAAAAATTAAATTTATTTTGAACTTCGATTAAGAAAAAAGCTGATCATACAACTTAATTACAAGAAAAACGCTTGTCTTACAATTTCATACACGAAATGTCTGGAGAAAAAATTATTATACAATTTGTAAATACAAAAATTGTAAGACAAAAAACTTTTTTATATAAAAAAGTAAACCCAAATTTCAGGGAGTTTTTTCCTCAGTTTTTTTTTCGCAAAATCACCTTCATGCTTCAAAAAAGAAATTTTTTCTCAACGAAGAATTGCAACGTAGTCCATGCTGAGCTTTTCATTCAAATTTTTCAACCAAATACATTAGCTTAAGGTATTCTATTCATAATTCTGAGTGAACTATGAACTATTTTTTCATGCAATAACTACTCAATTGCAGGTATCTGTGAGACCTCTTCTCTTCAACCAATAGATTTTTTTGTTTGAAGTTCATTGGCTATTGTGTTTTTGCACAAACAGCAGAGGTTTCTTACAATTTTCTTACAAGTATGAAATTTTACAAAATTGTATGACAAGCATTTTCCATACATAAAAAGCGTATGACAAGCATTATTGAACAACCTGTGTTAGGTCTGTGATGTATTTTACAATTATTTTTTATAGTTATTTCAATTTCAATTTAAATTTGCAACATTCTAAACCACGAAAGTCTAATATAATCGATTTGTTTTCACTTTTCTTAAATGCGGGCAGTGCTGTAAAAAGTTACAATTGCTATTCAGAATTTCAAGCCGTCGTAATTAAGGGGTAATTAAATTGAAATAGACATACCAATAATAGTTGCTCTGAGTCTTGCAAGTAAACAACCAAAAATAAAAATCCTGAGCCCTAACAGGAATAAGGAAAGAAATTGAAGTCCAGTTAGATGTTGTAATTGTTTCTACGATGATATCTTTTTCACATTTGACAAACATTCCAAGAATCACAAATACTGGAGAAAAAATCACAAAATTCATATTAGCTTGGCCTGGTGAGTTTTTATATGAGATGTTTTAAAAGAAAAATCAAGTATGACTTCAGTTTTAGCACATAAATTGTTATGAACAAACAGTTTCGTATTTCGTATTTATGAAGGTCATCTTTTATATTTTAAATATACAAATCAGTTTGACATCAACTTGATAAGTAAAAAATTACTGAAGGACAGACGGTTGTTTAAATTGACCGATGAACGCGGGCTTTCATAACCTTCATATATTTAGTTCCTGTTTAACAAAAACAGATGTTAGAAAAGTTTGATGGCAGTTTTTTGCGAGATGTGATTAGTTTGATTTGTTTAGCAAGCAATCGAAGCCCTGTTTCTACTAACGCAATCGAAACATTTCAGAAGACGCATTATCCTTATCAAAAGTTGAGCGGGAAAAAAGTTTTTTGTTCCAACTTTCGATACGAAAGTAACGGAATATTTGTGCTCGGGGTGGGTTTTTTTTCTTCAGACAAATTTCGACTTTTTAACTAGCCATTTTTGACGGAATTTTTTTCTATCATTCAAAAGGTATTGTTGTCTTGAGCTCAAATTTGAAAAGATATTTCACCTGTGATAATTTTTCGTAAAGTTATGGGGGTTTAAAGATTGCCATTTTGGCCAATTTGGGACAATTAACGCGCGATATATTTCGCGCTATTAACGCGTAAGCGGAGAGTTAATCCGTCTTAGAAATCGTTCCAAATTGGTTAAAAGAAGCTTATTCGCCATAATTGGTTTGTTACAAGGAGCAAAATCTATCCTTTTGTACTTTGTATGGCGTGTGGGGGGATGATTTTCATAAAAAATTTCAAATTTTAGAAAAAAAGTTATCATTTTAATTTTTCCTACATTTAATTTTTTAATGTTATTACCGCTCCATAAACCTTAAAAGGCAGCCGGAACATTCAGGGCTTCGCCCTGATACGAGCAGTCTTGTTTTTATTAGTAGATGAATTCCTCTGATAAGTTTTCAACGGCTAAAAAAAATTGATTCTCCAGTTTATAACCTTTTTACAAATTTAGTTTGTAAAATTTGTTCCTTATAAGAGAAAGCTGCGCGATATATTTTTTTCGGATAATACCAAAGATTTGAGTAAACTAATTGTGAGCATTAAGGAATACTGCGTTGCTGGCACGATAAAGTGAACAGATTTCTGGAACAATTTAACTTGTAATTTGGTTAATTTCTACCGAAAAGCAAAAGTCATGCTCCAAAAACTCCCAGATACTTACATAAATTTGCTTTTTGTTCCGACTTTCGATACGAAAGTAACGGAATATTTGTGCTCGGGGTGGGTTTTTTTTTCTTCAGACAAATTTCGACTTTTTAACTAGCCATTTTTGACGATTTTTTTTATATCATTCGAAAGCCATTGTTGTGTTGAGTTTAAATTTGAGAAGATATTTCACCTGTGATCATTTTTCGTTAAATTATGAGGGTTTAAAGATTGCCATTTTGGCCATTTTGACCAACTTGGGACAATTAACGCGCGGTATATTTCGCGCTATTAACGCGTAAGCGGAGATTTAATCCGTCTTAGAAATCGTTCCAAATTGGTTGAAAGAAGCTTATTAGCCATAATTGATTTGTTACAAGGAGCGAAATCTATTGTTTTGTACTTTATATGGCGTGTGGGGGGATGATTTTTTTAGAAAAGTTTTCAAATTTTAGAAAAAACGTTTTTCATTTTATTTTATTCCATTTATTTTTTTTTTAATGTTGTTTATGTTATTACTGCTCCATAAACGTTAATAGGCAGTCGGAATTTTCAGGGCTTCGCCCTGATACGAGCAGTCTTGTTTCAGTTTAGCGCAGATTAGTCAGTAGTACGAGTTTTCTACGCTTTTAGACACGCTTTGATTGGTCATATTGTATGATCGCTCTAACATTTCAAAAAACATTCGGACCTGTAATGGATGTTAAATACAGTTAAAAGCCACCTGCTCCCGCTCAGATTTTCCACCGTTGGTTTAGCTTGGATGAAACGCAGTCATAAAAAATTGTTTGAAAAAAAAATTGAACAAACTAAACGCTTTTTTTTTTCAAATTCCAATAGACAAAAAGAGATCAGATCAAAAACTAAATGCTTAAAATTTAAACAAAATGTAAAGAATTCAATCACTTGAACTTATTTTATTTTTTGATTTGATATACTTTATTTCGCAAAATATGGACCCAGTTTCAAGTCAGAAATAAATAATTTCTTACTCATTTTTCAATCAAAAGACGATCACTATGCCTGGCTGGTCAATGTTTTTTTAAACTTAAAACTACACGAACTTTTTGTCTAGCACAACAAAACTAAGATAGGAGTGAAGATGTGCTCTCCCTGAAATCAAATATAAAAAGATCTTTGCCATGTTCTCTACTAATTTATGCGCTTTTTCAAACGTTTTTGTAAATCAAACTTTTTTTTTTGTAAATCATCCACCCACACGCCACATGAACTACAAAGTGAGAGATTTCGCTCCTAGTAACATAGAAACTATGACAAATAGTTTGTCTCAATCAGTTTGGAACGAATTCTTGGGCTGTTTAAATCTTTAAATCTCCCTCTGCGCGTTAATAGCGCGAAATTTATTGCTCGTTAATTGTCCCGAATCGGCCAAAATGGCAGCCTTTAAACCCCAATAATTTTGCTAAAAAATTATCATGTGTGAATTATTTTTTTAAATTTACGCTCAGGACATCAATAAAAACATTGAATAAAAAAACATTTGTCAAAAATGGCTAGTTAAAACGTGAAAATTTGTCTGAAGAAAAAAACCACCCCGAGCCCAAAAATTCCGTTATTTTCGTTATTAAAGTCGGACAATTTTTTCTGGTGAATTATCCCGCCCAACAAAATCTTTCTTAATTGAATTGAGGCTATCTACTTGGTCTTATTAATTTCGTACGACTCAATATTCCGCACTTGATCTTTGATATTGTTCACATTTTGTAGTTTTTCATTAGTTGCTATCCGGGAACAAATTTGTTTTTCGCCTATCCGGGTATTCGGCTCCGTGGCACCGTTTAAACATCTCAGATCAGAATAGACCAAAACAAGACTGCTCGCATATCAGTGCAAAGCCCTGAATGTTCCGACTGCTTTTTAGGCCAATTGAAAAGTTTTTTTTTGGTTGAATAATTGACAAATTAATTGAAAAAACAGAAGAATTTTTTTCTTCATTTTATCACTCCACACGCTATGTAAAATACTGAGGTTGTGTTTAGCGTTTTAATATTGTAATAATGGGATTAAATTTTTGGCCTCAATTCAATTTGCAATCCATCATTGTTCCGATTTTCGAGAATATTTATGCTCGGTGTGGGTTTTTTTATTCAGTCAATTTACGCTTATCAGAAAATAGTTTAAACTAAGTTTTTATAGCCTACCCCATTGAAGATATCGACTTCCTACGTTCAAATTTAAAAAGATATTTTTCCTCCGATAATTTGTTGTAAAGTTCGGGGGGCTTGAAAGTTCGATATTGGCCATGTTTTGGACTAAACTACGCGCGCTTTGAAGAGTTTATTCATAATGGTGTTTTATCCTGCAAAATAAAATCGTTCCAAATTGAATTGAGGCTAGCTAATCGGTCGTATTAACTTTGTACGAATCAAAATTTTGCACTTTGTACGTATCAAAATTTTGTACGAATCAAATTTTTTTCTCCAAAACTATTCGGTATGAATTAGGAGACAGTCAGAACATTCAGGGCTTTGCTCTGATATACAAGCACTCTTGTTTTTTATTCAGTCAATTTTTGACTTGTTATCCAAGCTTTTTTGACGGAACTTTCGGTACCATCTGACAGATATTGTTAATCTAAGCTCAAATATAAAAAGATATTTCACCTGTGATCTTTTTTCGTAAAGTTACGGGCGTTAGAAAACTGCTGATTTGGCCGATTTGGGCTAACTAAAATGCGATATATCGCGTAATAGTAACACTCGTTACAAACGAACTAATGCGTTCCTAATTGACTTGAAGCCAGAAATCTAATCTTATTATCACAATACGAAGACGTTAAACACACCCTTAGTGTTTTACATAGTGTGTGGGGGATAAATTGAGAAAAAAAGTTCTTCTTTTTGTCTCAAATAGCTTTTCAATAATTCAAACAAAATTTTTTTTTCAAATGGTCCTAAGTGAAGTCGGAACATTCAAGCTCTGCCCTGATACACGAGTGGTTTTGTTTGCTTCTTACGCGTGTTATGAGTACTCAAAATGATCACAAGTAAAATATTTTTTTTTGAATTTGAGCTTAGAATACCAATATCTCTCAGAAGCCAGATGGTTAAAAAAATCCGCCAAAAACGCTTGTCGAAAATTGGCTGAATGAAGAAAACAACACCAACCATAGATATTCCGCACTTTCATCCAAAGTCGGAACAATAATACATCCGACAATTATATTAGCCCACAATCAGAATTTTGCTTCAGTGTTTGAAAACACGAAAGAAGTAGGCCGAAAATTAAATAAGCGCCTTCTGTCCGCAAATTTTTTGTGCCTTTGGTCCGTATTCCATCATAGAAGCCTCAAATTAGACTTTAAGGAGTAGGGTCGACTAGAAAAGAGCGAGAGGGTTTGTTAGGACTACCTGAATGTGCGAACTACTCTTGAGAGTCGGGAGAAGTGTTGTGGGGCGGGCATGAATTACCATGTGTTGAATGAACAGGGGGAGCTGGTCTACACTGTATCCGAGGACACTACTATGTTTTGCAGAAACATATGCGGACCACACAGGTGCTTCACATTTAACTTCTATTTGTTCAATTGGTCAAGACTTTTGAGCTAAACTCAGTCTTTGTAAATTGTTCGAATCTACTTAACAATCTCTCCCCCCCATAAAAACAGTAAATTAGCGCTAGTGCTTTGTATTGAGAATTTTAATTTTGCTGCATTCTGATAGGTCGAAAAATCGACAATTTTGATCTACTTAACAATCTCCTCCCTTTCTTAAAAAGGGTGGAGATTGTTAAGTAGATCCAATTCTTCTTCTATTTTTTTCTTCTACTTCTTTCTTCTCCGTCTTCGTCTTCTTCTTCGCACGAGTTGAGCTCCCAGTAAAAACCATTGATGAAAAGTTGCTAATACAGTTCTAATACCATTTTTATGGGCGATTCCGTGTTATTTCTTAGACCGATGAAGAAGGGTTTTTTAATCGATGAGCATAGATGAAAAAAATGTGATTTTTGATGATTTAAAGCTGGAAAACAAAGAAAATTGGCAATATGAAATCGCTAATTGATCGCAAAAAAATCATCGCTAATTCACTGCTAATTAATACCTGATTCATCGCCAAACCTCACGGATTCAGTGCTAAATAAAAAAAAAAACGACGAAAATTATAAGCATCTTTTTATTTTCTTCCAATCATCGATCAGAACGTTTTATTTTATCAAAACATTTAATTTATCAGAACATTCGTTTTTGAATTTTAGTTTTTTTCATATTTTTAGGCTTACTTTCGATTTACGGATCTAATTCGGAGTTAGGGCAGAGGATGAACGTGGGGACAACACCTCCTCCACTCACACCCACGCCTCACACTCCTGGGGACATTCCATTTAAACCCTAAAGTTTCTTTTACCAACCCCCCAAACCAAACCCCCACATTTACTATCGTAGAGAAACAGGGGGAGGGGGAAACAGAGAGGGGGAAAGTATTCAAGTATTCTAACTTGCTAATTCATCGCTAAAAAACCAACGATAATTCCCCGCTAATTCATCGCGGAAACGTTCGAATTAATGCTAGCTCAGCACTGAAACTTGCTATTTGGGTAAATGCTTAGCGCTATTTTTGATGGTAATCACTGTTTTTCAAACTTTTATCGCTAATTTGCAATGGAAACTCAACCCAGATTTCTTTCATTTTTTTTCTTTCTTCTTCGTCTTTTTTGTCCTATTTTCCTCTTCTTTGTTTTTTTTCTTCTTCTGGTTCTTCTTTTTTGTCGTCTTTTTCTCCTTCTTATTCAATTTCATCTTCTTTCTTGTCTTCTTTTTCGCTTTTTCTTATTTTTCGTCTTCAGATTTTATATTTCTGCTCGCTCAATTGTGACATTCAAAACTTTTTTTGTTGCACAGAAATCTTTATCAACTCTCGTGGTTTTTAATTGATCAAATTGTTGTGTTCAAAACAATCGTATCCTGCATCGAGTCAATGATGGTCATTCTGACAGTTTTCCTATTTCGAGAAGAGAAAGAAAATTTGAAAAGAAGTTTTTCATATACCTAAATAGGGATGCAGTTTAGAGTCGAGCAGCGAGTCTTTATGTTTTAACGTTGCCAGTGCAAAACGAACAGATGAGACTATTCGTCAATTCGCTCATCGGTCCCATATCGGTCCCTACAACATATCTCTAGTGGATAAGAATTACAAAAAATACCAAGAAAAAGGAACCAGTCAAAACCTGAATTTCTTGCTGTTTGACAAGCTGTTGTTGCCAAACAGGAACTTCTGCGCTGAAAAATGGAACTGCAATACCCACATCTACGTTCAATCGAATTACAAAAGTAGGTCTGGACCATTCCCATTACAGAATACAAAACCGTTTTACTTTGATAGCAGGTGACTAATAAAAACGTATTGACTTCTGCATTTAGTTTATCGGGCCTTTTTTATTGATGGCAATTTGAACGGCGATAAGTAAAAAGCCCACATCAAAAATTCTATTTTTCCAGACCTTGTGAATTGTCCAGTTGTTATTGGTAAGTATAATGCCCCAGCGCACCGAAAAAATACTGTGAAAGCAACGCTTCAGCTTATTTTTGTTCCGACTTTCGATACGAAAGTAACGGAATATTTGTGCTCGGGGTGGGTTTTTTTTTCTTCAGACAAATTTCGACCTTTTAACTAGCCATTTTTAACTTTTTTATATCATTCAAAAGGTATTGTTGTCCTGAGCTTAAATTTGAAAAGATATTTCAGCTGTGATCATTTTGCGTAAAGTTATGAGGGTTTAAAGATTGCCATTTTGGCCGTTTTCACCAATTTGGGACAATTAACGCGCGATATAATTCGGGCTATTAACGCGTAAGCGGAGATTTAATCCGCCATATAAATCGTTCCAAATTGGTTGAACGAAGCTTATTTGCCATAATTGATTTGTTACAAGGAACGAAAACTATGTTTTTGTACTTTATATGGCGTGTGGGGCGATTATTTTCATAAAAGATTTCAAATTAAAAAAAAAAAATTTCATTTTATTTTATTTCATTTAATTTTTTATGTTATTACTGCTGCTCCATAAACCTTAAAAGGCAGTCGGAACATTCAGGGCTTCGCCCTGATACGAGCAGTCTTGTTTTTATTTTGTGGTTATTATGATATAGTCTTTGCGATTTTCACAGTTAAATAAAAGAAACTTAGTTATGTCCAAAATCAGAGTAAGATGACTTTTTTGTCAAGTAAGACTTAACATTATCTTATCTTTTTTCGTGTGTTTTTCAGAAACAACTTTTTTTGGATCCCCGACAGACTAGTCTCATGTTTAATTGAATAGCTCGAAATAGCTTGTTCAAAAGTCATTGAAAATCATGAACATAGAACAAAACTAGTGATCCGAGAGCTGCGCTTGTGTCCATTATTGGATTAAAATTTCTTGTTCAGATTATGTTTTGGTCAATTTTAAAGCCTGTTAGCATTTTTTTGAAAACATTTCTCCAACGGCTACAGGTGTTTTCAAAAAGCCTTTCGTTCAAATTTTTTGTTGAAAAAAAATCATGAGATAGTTAGTTAAACGCAAAAAACAACTGCAGTGTATATCTGCGACTTATAAAATCTCGCATTTCCTTCAGCAAAAATCAGCGTCGAGAAAACATTTTCTTTGGAAGTCGAAATGTTGATTTTTTAATCTATACTCAATTATTTCTGTTGAAAAAACTCTCTCATAACAAAGCAAAAATTGAAATTGGCCTATAGTTTTATCTTACCCCTTGAAAATATTTATCTACTTTTTTCAAAATTTAATTTTTCTTTTAGAAAAAAGCCGATAATTTTCTTTGATAATTTGCTTTATATGCACTGTTAACCGATGTTTTTGTGTTTAAATAGTCGTTTTTTTAATTATTCATTTTTTCTTTTTAATATAAGTGAACACAGCACAAAAATGGAAAACATGCCTTGTGTATCTGACTTTGGTTTATGACAGGACAGAAGACAGTCAGTACGGGCAAAAACGTTGCTGAAGTTTGCTCTCGAGATAATTTTTCGACCTCAAAAAATATAAATCTAATAGGGTTCGTAATTTTGTGATGAACTCGCAAGAAAAACATTTTTTTTTATTAGAGACCCTCAACAGTTGAAACTAAACAATTGCTTAGTTCTATTGAAGAATCAGTGAGCAAGCATGAAGTATCTTGTCATGCACAATGTTAAAAGTATTCAATTTGATTCAAAAATCATCCTAAAAAAACCTTGGTTAGTTCATGGTTTCAGAACGTATCTGACCTTTAATCGCCACAAAGCGAAGCTTCATCTGATGTGTAATATGCAGCCAATAATTCTGATGATAACTCGTCAAATTTTGTTTTGTGTGAGGCATTGGGACAATAATAAAGATGCAAAGGAATATTTTGTGTCAAATGGTTGACTTAATTTTAACCACATTGAGTCGAAAAATTTGCTTTGGGTTGAGTTCAAGTCATTTCTTTTTCTCCGAGTGACCAAATGAACTTTTTGGGGCGCAAATTCAAACACATTCATTCTTGATATCAACTGAAGACTTCGCTTTACATGTGTGAAAACATTTAACATGAAGTTAAATAACGTTATATTTGTTTTTGATTTTTTTTCTAGCGAAGTTTCAGAAGAAAAAACTATCCGGTTAGTTTTTCATACGAAATGGTTTTTTTGTCAAGTTTGTGCTTGACACATCCGACCTTTAGTAGGAAAAACCTAATGCTCTTTTTCGATTTTAACTGATCCATCAGTCTTTTAGAGTTTGTTTGCTCTATAACTCTGAAGGTCAGTGTGTAATTCAATATCTCCTGATAACACGAAGACTTTATGTTGGTAGAAATTTCTTAGTTTAATTTTATAAAATATAGATTATTTTACAGATTATAACAGATTATAAATAAAAATGTTTTCAAAATTAGAAGAAATTTTTTTTTCGTTCACTATGGGGCCTGGCAAAATAAAAATCAGAAGAAGATTTTTTCTTAAAGTTTTTTTTCTCTTATCAAAACCGTTATTTTTCTTTCTTTCACTCAACTCAAGTATCAATACCACAAATTCTAAGCGTCTGGTTGGTGAGTGTTAGGTATAAGCATACGCCCACTTTTTTGTTTAGTGTATAACCTCTCTTGTGTTCTTGAATAATTTTTTTTGTATATAATTTTTTACGTCCCAAAGAAATGTGTCCATTTTTTTAGGGTTTCAAGTATAGAAGCCATCTGATTCAATCGCACTGTTTAGTTGTACTTCATTGAAAAACGCAACAATATAAACTTTGATTTCTTTTCTCAAAACCCATTTTTACCTTTTTCTTAATATTTTTTTTGTTGTTGTTTTATCTTTATGTTTTTCGGATTAGGTCGATTGATATATCATAATGAATTTCTTTTAGTCGTGATTTGAATGACTCAGAAAAAAACTTTTAAAAAGATGTCCCATCACCTAAATCTTTTCTGCTGACTCTGAATCTCCTGAATTAGTTATTTGTTCTTTTTTTTTCCATTTTTTTGCCTTTTCTTGGGAATCTACACTTTATAACCATGTTCAATATCCAAAAAAGCTTCTCCGTTACATTTTGTCACTTTATCTTGAGTTTTATATTTCAAAAAAACTTTTCTTAACAAATTTCAGGACTTATGTGAAGCGTGAGAAATGAAAAACTTGTTTTTTTTTCTGACTGATTTGGTTGTTTGTAATAAAAATTGATAATAATCGATTTAAACATATTTAAAATGATCGATTAATTTGATACATTAAAAAGATTTGAACGGTTGGTTTTCATTCCTCTAAATCATAAGAATAGAAATAAATTAATAATGTTAGATAATCATGGTCTCTAATCAGTTTTTATACCAAAAAAGTGTTTTAAAAATGTACTAAGCTCAAAATGCTCATTACTACTTCGTGTTGTGACCCTCTGTTCCATTTTCTTTACGTTTGCATGCTTGCTTTCTAGTTAACTTCTTCCTTCTTATACAAATGATAGAAAAATGTGTGATTCGATAAGCACCGTTAGCACTTGTTTTCTACTTTTTTGATTAGAATGAGATTTTGTAATTCTCGTTTTCAAATCGACTGGTGGGTCGCATGCGCGTTTACCGGTCTTCGATCGGCCGCTCTCGAGGTGCTAGCTCTGTCGGTTTCTCTTATCTTAAATCGTCAAGAACTGTACCTGTTTTTATTTATGGTGGCTTGGGCGACATGCCGTTTTCACTTCTCTCAAACTACCGGTGGATCTTGTTTTGACTGTTCGAAAAAATCGTCAATTCCGAGTGGGGTTTTCTTCTTCGCTGGTTGTTTCATGTGGTGAGGGGTCTAAGGAGCATATCATAAACAACGGAACTGAATAGGAAGCAGATCTTTCAGCTCATAGTATGTCGCTAGTCGGATTGAATCGACGAGAGTGAGAATCAAAACTGAATTCCGGAGATAGAGTGAATCCTGCAAGCTTCGCTCAAACGTACTGTTTCTATAGTTATATGTTACAACAAAAGAGCGATTTCAAAAAAGTTTTCATGGAATGCGACCTGTCAGTCTCACCTTGAACGTTTGAAATTATCAAGATAGCTGAAATCGGTTTAACGCATTAACGGAGAGGCCACAGGCATTCACTTGATGAAAAACATGATAAGACACATGTTTTTCACAGTCTGATCTGGCGATAATGACATGCTCCACCAACTTGATCGAAGATAAATTGAAAAAAAAGCTCGAAAAAGTCACAGCACTTTTTTTGTTATAAATAATTCCCGGAATCGAAACTTTTATAACCGGTTTTTTGAATTTTTCTACAGCTTTACTTTTTTCGCTGAAACCAGATTTCTCTTGTTGAAAGGTTTTTTAGGAAGAAGAAGAAAAGTCTTCGCTTTTCAAATGCTAGCAGGAAGTTATGCCGTTTATCTATACATGCTGTTTTGTCAAAACAGACCCGAATTGAAGTTCCATGAATGAAAATTGATTATAATTGAGTTTACTTGTCAGTGTCCAGAAAAGCGAAAACAAATCGATCATAATCATTGAAGAATAGATTATAAGATTACTATTTTTCGAGGCAACAAAATCCTTTCTTCATCCCTTATAGTCGATTTTTTTTTCATTATACTGAACATGAAACTAAAACATAATCGATTTTTTTTCCAGTTTACTCAGATGCGAATTTCAACGCACATAAAGTCTCTTCTACGTTTTAAACTAAAGTTGGTTACTTGTTGTTCAATTTTTTTTCTGCCTAACTTTGGTATTTTTGTTACTTTTTTATGTTACGCATATGTAACTGAATTTTGTTCCTTTCCTCAATATTTCTTAATTTATTAGAAATTTTGGGGGAGGAGAGAGGGTGGCAAAGTTGGAAGTGGACTAATCCCCCCTTCAATTATCCCCTAGCCTTTGCCCTTAACAAGTCCTGGGGGGGGGGGGGTGGATGGGTTTTGCAAACGTTATGGGGGATGGGCAAACGTTAGGGGACAAACGTTGGGGGGGGGGGGGGGGGGCAAGCGTTTGAGGGGGGAAACGTTACGGGGAGAGCTTTACAGGTGCGAGGGGGGGGGGGTGGTTCAGATGAGGTGCTGGGGGATGGCAGTTGGCACGGTGCTCCAGGTTGAGGGGAGGGGAGTGGAGCAAAGTGTCAATCGTTAGGGGGGGGGGGGACTTTACAGAACCTTTTTGCACATAGAGTTTAGTTTTAGAAATGAGTTTAGTTTAGTTTCCGCATAACTCATTTGATGAATGCAGAAATTCTTGCAAAAGTTTAGACGCGAAACAAAAATCAAGTGGAGAAAAATCCATTTTAATGTGATTTTCGTATTTTTTATTTAATCCATTATAACAGATTTCAACTGATTTATAATGCATTTTGTTTTTGTGAGAAACTTGGACTTATATCCATTTTTGGTCCAATTTTGTTGTCTGAGCGTAAATGGGAATCAATTATGTTTACAACATTTTAGACCACAAAAATCCATTATAATCGAATTGTTTTTATGTTTCCTAATAGAGGGAGGTATCGCTGAAGGTTTCTCTCCAGATGTGTTGAAAGATAAGCTGTTTATGTAAGCCAAAAACTATGCATAAACGTTATTTTATTTAACAAATCAAGAATTTTTGCACTGTTTTTGATATATATATATATATATATATATATATATATATATATATATATATATATATATATAGAAAAATTGTAAAATTGCTAGTATATCTATGTTCAGAATGAGGAGTGGAACTTCTAATAGGCCTTAAATTCTGTTCTAATAGATTCGAATGGATTAGCTTTCTTAGATGCATAGTATCGTGGCCCGAGTCTGTTGTTTCCTCCAGTTCTAGTGTTCAGTTTTGAACTACATTTCTAGGAATTTTATGAGTCATGGGCTGATACCCATCGCTAATTACTGACCAAGTTGCATAATTTGGATTTTCAACCGGTTCAGACTGGTTAAATGTATCGATTTCTCGAACTGTAAACTGATTAAAAAATCATTCGGATATGGACCAATACAATACTCCTATACCAGTTGTGGCATTTTTTCCTCTTTAGGAAAGCATTCAAATTTATGATTGCGATGAACATTTTTTTCGTCGGTAAGTTTTTTTTTTGGATTTCATGCGTTACTTCTGTTGATTTTTCAAAACCATTATAAAGACCAGACTACAAGTTCAAATGTTTTTAAGATTTCAATAAGGGTTTTGACCTTATTCCTGGCAAAACACTTGTGCCTTCCTTTCATAGTTCTTTCTAATTTGAATTGGTTTCCGTTTTTTTAGTAATGCGGCGGCATTGTGCATAATTACTACTATAAATTCACCTGAAATAAATTTCACTTTTTCAATACTTCTATCGACATGCGATTTTGGAGGAGTTTGTCTGTTCTCTCATTATTCGACTGTTGTTCAGTAAAGGTATGAGTTTTGAGACAAGCACGAAAAACAAACTCACATCTTTTGTTTTGATGATGATAAAGAGCTAGTTTAAGGCTTAAGGGAACCTGATGCGTTTTATGCCAAATGCAATCTTATACGGTGTATATCTCGTTCTAGAATTGATGATGTTGTTATGTGCACAAGCTAATTTAGTTGGTTCAGACCAGTTTGAGCCGGAGGTAATCGTAAAACGCCTGAAAAAGTAGGTTAAGTGAACGTTTTGGACTTTGCCTTTTCTGTTAGTCCACGGGGAATATGCAGTTCTAGGTCTCAGGATTATTCCGAGTTTCGATGACCCTTGAGCAAAATCATGACTCATAAAAAACTTTCATTATCATGGATAATTTGTTGGGGAATACCAAAAGTGGTTAAAAATTCTTCTAATTTTTAATGGTCTCCTTTGAGTCAGCATGTGTACAAGGATAAACCTTTATATATCGGAAAAATGTGTCGACAACAATAAGGCAATAATTTCGCCTCGACTCGATGGATTTTTGTGATCAAAATGAATGTTTTCATTGGAATTGCTTCCAGTTGTCCCCATTGTTGTAAAAGAGCTTCAATAAAGTTCGTTCAATTGAGTTATTCTATTGACATTCTAAACAGTCATGAAATAAGATTTTTTCTCATTTGTAAAGTCTTGACTATTAAAAATGTTTTTAATAAATTCCTAAATTTTAGTTTCAATATGATGGTTCCTGAAAGGATGTTTTTGGGCTAATTCAAATGCACTTGAAATGAAAAAGACAGGTAAACAAAACTTGTTTGTACGTTTTGTTTAAAATAAGTTTTCAAAACTTTTTATTCACGATATACAGTTTTGTTGTTTCTTACTGGTTTTTCTTTGTTTTTAAACAGTTTTTTTTTCAATCTACGACTACAGTATCAATTTACTGTTCTTCGCAAAATTTGTCCATATCCAAGTTTTTTTGTTTTTCCAAATTCTGTCATTTAAGAAACTAAATCCTTAAAATTTGAAAAGCTGTTTTCAGAATCGTCTAAGGGGTTGACTAATCGACTAATCGACGAATCGTCTAAGGGGTTAACTTCAAGGCTGGTTCACGGTTTCTATGATTCTTCGTTGCTTTGGCTAAATCTTAAAAAGGTTTTTTCAATTCCTTCTAGTAAAGTGAGCCATGCTGATTGGTCTAGGGAATCGTTCAATGCGGCACTTTCGTCAGGATTTTCCTCATCAAAATTATCGTCTGTTATTTCAAGAAATGATGATCTTTTTATCAGATAGATTTGTTTTCAAAATTGGAAGATATTGATTATTTTTTGAATTGAGTAACAAGCCCTTCTGGCGCGTCTTCTATGCTGAAATAACCTTTGTGTTTAATTTTAAGCATTTTCTTTTTTCCACCTTGCAATTGACCAATTACTGGGCAACAACCTTTGTGATTGGTAGATTTATCATCCTTGTGTACTACAGAATAATTTATCTGTTCATCAGTGTCAATAACAAATTCATTATCGTTCGGAATTGTTTTGTATTTTATCTGATGTTTTTTTTAATCAGAATGTGGTACATTTTGATTTAACATGTCAAGAAAAGCCAATTTCTTACCTTATGTAAAATTATTTGATAGATGTCCTTTTCTGAACCATAAGCATAATCTTGGTTTGTGGTCACATTACAAATACAGTGGAAAGGGTGAACCTATAATATAGAACCTACACTAAGTTTCGAGCGCAGAAATAACTCTACATAATTGACGGTGTTGTGGTGACCTTATTGTTCTGCTTCTTCAAAGTCTCTAGAATTTGTGGATATAATCCTTTTCCCTTCTGGAACTTCTTTGATTAAAATACATCCTGCTCCCACATTCGAGGAATCAGCATGAAAGTGATTGGAATAATTGGTATTTGGGATTGCACTCGAAATGTCATGACAAAGTTTGTCTTTGAGTTTTTGTAATACTTCTTTGTGTTTTCGTAGCCACTGAAAAACTGTTTTCAGCTCATATAAATTTTTTGAGTCTACATGGAAACTCATTATGAAGGTGCTATAGAATCTCACAGCTCCTAGAACTCCTCACACATCTGTTTTGGATTCTGAGGAAACCGTCTTTTTATATGACAAATCCGAGACATTTTCCTTTTCTCAAAAAGAAATATGTTTTGTCTAGACTGTATGTGATAGCTTTTTTGCTTTTAAGGAGAGGTCAAAATGCATATCTCATTAACTCACTGAAGAAGTTTGTGACTGGTTTTAAACATTTAAATCTAAGTTGCCAAATAAAGTGTCGACCTCCAAGGAGAAACTTGGCACTTTTTGTGCATCATCGGTTAATGGAACCTGACTATATGCACAAAATAGATCGCTACTAGTAATGTTCGAACCATCAATTTTGATCATTTGGAACTGTTGTGCTTCTAATAGCCAAATACAATTGGTAGTTTCGGTTGACGAATTTAGATAACGTGCATCCAATACTATTTTTACATAGTCCCTTCTAGGCAGAAAGATAACAGGTCTCACAAACCGAGAATTCATATGAACATTTTCGTTCATTTCTCTGACTTCACCTGCTTGGATTTTTTCATCCAATAATCTGTCTCCCAGATGCGAAGGTGTTTTGCTAGGCCCTTGCTTTCTCAAGGTAGCATCCCTTTCAATGGTAAATTTTGATCTACCTGTAACATATTATGGTGCGAGTACACACCTTGATCTTCTGTGATCGTTTGAAAAAAAAACTAGCAAATTCATCATCCGATAGATCGCTCTGCGTGAAGTCAAACTCAAAAAGAAAAAATATTGTGTCACAAATTTGTTTGATTTGTACTGATTTACTCTTTTTAGTCGAGGATTATATTGTAAATACTTCATTGGCAATGAAAGTATTTGATTGATCAATTTGTTTTTTTGCTACGAAACTCTATAGATTGATCTTTTATTTCTGGTTGGCAAAGAGTTTTGGCATCCTGCGAGAAAATTGCTGCAAATTCATTTTCATATTTACAAACAATATCAGAACCAGTAGGTTCCAATTTTTATGACACAATTTCTGCATCAAACACTTCAAGAGCAAGCATCTCAATGATTTCATTTCCTGGGAAATAAACAAGTTTTGTTGTTCCAGAGAGTTTGAAATTATCAACAAGGATTTTGAAAACTTTTTCCAATCCATTTTGTCTAGACCTCAACTTTGAGCCTTGCTATGCATCGTATATTATTTGCAAATGCATGATCTTTTGCTTCGTCTGATGTGACAAGTATGCTTTCGAAGGTAGGTTTTTGGTAAATTTTTTCTTTTGTGACTAGGTTGTACATATTTTGTACGGATTCTGGATTTTGAAAAACTACTGTGACTTTGGTGTGCTTTCAGCTGCAATTATCTCGCAGTCGTTGGTATTTTCAGCAAACCGTTTCGGCGATGCCTTTTTCATCACTCGACCGGCTGATGTGCATTGAGCAATGAGCATATTGAACTCAAATGATGATTTTTTGTTTAAAATCAACCTAAAGAAGGCAAAGTTCAGGTATTTTTGAATCACACTCATGAGTAGTGCTCACAACTGTATTAAGAAAGAAACAACCATCAAACTCTGAAACTTCCTTAGTGACTGCAGATGTGATTTCCTCTCAACCCTTGATTGAAAAATCTTTGCTTTCTTGACCTTATATAACGGTTACTGCACATCCTTAAAAACTTTTGTTATAACTAAATCAGTGTAACTAACTGATCTTGTTGAATTTCAATCAGGCTATGCTCATTTTGAACACAAACTGTGTTAATGAAGATCAATCCAGTTTTGAATGAGTCTTTATGGGTTATGAAAGTATTTCCGTTCTGGAAGTAGGAATTTGGTTTAAAATTATGCTTGTGCAGGTGAGCTTAACGTCCGAGTATGCATAATGGTTTATTATTTCCTTCATTATTTTTCAATTCCACTGCTGGGATATCGAATGAAAGGGCTTTAAGGAAAAAATGGCAAAAATCCATCCCAACAAATTTACAGGTTTTCTTCTGTTATCCATATTTTGTGATTGGATGGATTTTTGCCATCTGTGTTGAAACTTGATTGAAATGAAGTTAGACCTAACATTCTAATTTCAGATCTATTGTAGGATTTTGCTTTTGGATTTGTTAAGTGTCATCAGGATATTTTAATTCCTGATAGGTAGTGTAGTTTATTATGCTGCATGCTAATTTTATTATGCTCAAGCATAAATTCAATTTCCAAATCACTTTTATATATCCTTGCCTTAGGATTACCTTACTTACTCGATGTCGGAGACTTTAACAGTTTAAGGGAAACAGGTCAGTGGTTGCATTACAGTAGTCTACTTCCTTTTCCAACCAATGAGTATTCTCAGAATAAGGTTGTTTATTTCGGAAACTCGGTGTATGAGATTAATTTGGTTGTCTGCTGCTACCTCGCTTGTAGCCCTTTGAAAAGTTTTGTCTGCTTTGTGATTTTTTGTCGATTTGTCCATTTTTTGTCTATTAGAGCTTTGTTCATTTTCTCGAATAGTAATTTCCCGAAGGTCTTTTCTGTCGTAAGGTTCAGACCTCTTTGAGTGTTTTTTTGGGAAGTTACTCTTTGACCCGAACTCAGGCAGTTGCTCTTTGGTTCGGATCAATTCCTGAAAATTTCACAAACTAAAAACTGGGATGCGTGACTGGAACTTCAGCCATTATTTTTTATTTGTTAAAAATACAACAAACTTTTTAAGAGAATAGGATAAATGATAGAATAGAATGAGTCTAAAAATTTTTGTTTAGCTGAAGTTCTTTGTTTTAATTTGAGAAAGATGGTAATTGAGAATAACAATTGACAATTCGTTCCCTTTTTTGGAACTTGGTAGATTTCCTTCACTCTCTGGCTTTGAAATTTTGTTTTAGCAATTCATTCTCTCCCTTTATGGAAGAATAAAACTTTTCCTAGATAATTGTACGCCTCACTGGTCGCTCCAATTTTTGATACTTACTTGATATTTATCGTAATACGCAGGAAAAGCATTGTTTGTAAATAAAATATCCGTTCTACTTTAAAAAAAATCTTCATTCATCTAGAATTTATTATCAAACAAAGTATTGAATTTTTATCGGAGATATAGGCCCGAGTTAAATTTTACTGTTTAAGAGGTTAGAAATGATGAATCGATGGCCATCCAAAGATTGGAATTAGCTGCTATTTAATTTTATTGGAATGAGAGCGTTGAGAGCGTTGTGTTTTTGATAGTTTTCAGCTTTGCTTCAAAGCTCGATTTTTGAGCAGTCGGCAACTCTCTCTGTAAGCCACTAACAATCATTTCGCTTCATATTGCGTACTTTTTATATAAAAATTGTCCAATAAAATAGAGAACTGCGGTGTGTTCAATTCTGACGCCTCTGAAATGCAACTACGCTAGTGAATATGTTACTTGCGGTCACATGTGTTCAATTATAAACAAATGCTTGTTCAGTTAGCTTTTTTTTCAAAAGAGAGAATTTTTTCTGTTTCAAGTTTTTTGTTCAATTCGAACATAGAAATTTTTCAGGCCTAAAAAGGGCTGAATTAGGTCTATGGAGGTTTCTCAGCTGTTTTTTTTTGTAGAAGAATTCCTTTTTATTACTTATGTCTGTGTTTTGGTCTCACGTGAAAAGTTTTTTTTTGTTATCATCTAGTATCAAACTGTTAGGAAGGAGCCTTGCAGCAGGTTACTATCATGCCAATATCAAAGAAAACTGCTGACTCACTCGCTCGTTCAGAAATAATATCCTCAAATTTGCGTTTTTTTAGAGCGAGCCATTCGCTGAATATTCATTACTCAAAAATCGAATTTTATTTTTCTAACACGTCAAATGATTGACCAAGAGATGCTATCTTGGAGTTTTTTTATATCAATCTTGCAATTTCGGACATAATTAGGCTCTAAAAATTTTACAAGACACACAGTTTTTCTTGAAAAATACATTTTTTCCTGGAAAAAGTTTTCATATTGCATTTCAATACTATTTTTCAAAAAATTTTAACATTAATTTTTATTTTGCTGCCTAGAACAAACGGAGTCTCAAATTTTCAATTTTGTCTAAATCAGCAATGGGTTTTGTGATAAAACTGCAATCTTAGAGTTTTCTTATGATAGTTGCAAGGTAGTTGAAATTCTCTGCAAATGTTATGAGAAATTCTAATATAACGATGTTCCTTAGGATGGCCAACTGGTTTCTTAGCCAATGAAACTTGAGGGAAGATACTGAAAGTTCTCTGCAAAATTTAGGAGAAGTTCTAACACAAGCGATTTTTTAAAGGATGGTCAAATCGGGAAATTTAAACCGATGAACTTTGACGCTATTATAGTTTGCAAAAAAAAAACATTATGAAAGCAAATATTATCAAAGCAAAAAAACATTATGCAGACTAAGTGGTATATACTCTGATCGCTACTGTCTTTTCATCAATAACCATTGGAATACCCTCAAAAGCATTTTAGTTTTTAGTGAGATTGAATTTCGACCCTTTTAATATCGCCTGTTCCAAAACCAAGTCTATATATCACGTTCACATCACATTCGTGCATGTAAAACGACCAAACTTGGTTTAAAATTTGGTTTCGCCTGTGTAGTCTGTCAACTTTGCCAAGTATTGTCCAGGTGTCAAAGACGCCTCAAAATATACAAATGAATAGTAGTCATTGAATTGCCCTAAACAAGTGGCATACAGTTTTTTTCATGGGATTTGTTGCACGCGGGGGGAATAAGAAGCGCAGGTGCCTTTTTCTTTGTTCTAACAAAATTTTAGTTTTGAAGTAGGAAACAAATGCAAAAATATCATCAGAACATTTCAAAATTGAGTTAGTTAAAACTCTATTAAAACTATTTCAAAACTCAGATATACTTTTTGTCAACCAAAAAAATTCATTTTTTTGAAACATTTAATTTGTCTCCCTATCTATCCTAGTCAATACTATCTATCCACTTTAAAACTAAAAATTTACCGCAATGTGCGATATCACTGACTCCTCAAATAATACGCATTTTTTCATATAATCTGAGTTTTTACGCAGCTTTAAACGTTTTTCTAATTTTTTTGACACAACCCCTTGATATCCAGTTCCTAACAAGATATCCTTTAAAACAATCATATTTTCTATGACAAAAATATTTTGTAGCTGGTAATTGTGCAAGCAATTTTATCCGAAAGAGTTAAAAGCCACTGCTTAGGACCTTTGCAACATCCCTCTAGCAGACCGAAGAAGTTGTGGTGTTGGTATATAGATCTGAAGACCCTGTCAAATTCGACTCTCGCATTATCTTTGATGGGCTCTTTTTCGATTTTTTTCTAGAAAATTTCAAACATCTACAAGGTATCACAGACATTATTTACGAGCTATCATCTAATTTTTTGCTGATTTTCACTGTTCAGACTTCCAGAGAAATTGTTGGAATATTTATTTGGGGTAGTGCTTTTTTCTCCGGACAAGATTCGACTTTTGAACTATCAATTATTTTTTTACGAATTTGTTTTATAGCAGCAGAAAAAAAAATTGTTTTGAGCTCAAATTTAAAAGGATCTCTCACCTGTGATAACTTTTTGTAAACTATGGAGGCTTAAAAATTGCCAGTTTGTCCAATTTGTGACGATCAACGCGCGATTTATATCGTGCTTTTAACGCGCGAGCGGAGATTTAATCGGTCGTAGAAAATTTATCAAAATGGAGTCTGGCATAATTTTTGGCCTCTTTAATACTTTACTATATCTATATGCGAATTATATCTTTTTTATTTGAATTAGCCCGTAGGAGTTTTTTTTCAATGATTGAAAAAAAAAACTTTTTGTTTTTTAGTTTTTCGTTTTGAAAACTTGATCTTGCCCGCATCCAGTTTCAAGCGTTAATAATCGATTATATTACGATTTTAGTACCAGTCTCACTAAAATTGAGAAACAATCGATTTTAATCAATTAATAATCGATTATAATCTCTTTTTTAAAATCAAATTATAATTACATATAATGCATTGTAATCGATTATAATCGATTATTTATTCGTCTTTTTTTCGATACAATTATAATCGATTATAATTGATTATAATCCATTATTTTTATTCAATTTTCTATTTCGTTAATTTTGCACAAAAATCAATTATAATCGATTATAATTGATTATAATCCCTTTTGTATGTCCATTTTTGTCTATGAAAATGCATCTAAATTGCTTATATTTTATGCTTTTTGTAGACGTTGGTTCCTATGAAAAATGAGAAAATTTTTTTTGAAGTTTTCCAATTAATTCAAATTTATTAATTTTTTTTTTATTTCTTCCCCATTAGAGTTGTTTTGTGATGCATATTTTAAGATTTTTTAAACACCAAAACATCAACAAAATGATTTAGTTTCATGATTGATTCGGAAAATTTATTTTTCATCTACCGCGAGAACCTTTCCACTCATATGAAAGGATCTCTATGAAACTTTTGTTTCGTGGTAAAACTTTGAGTTCAGATGAACCAAAGTGTTCAAGAGATCTCTCTTTTAGAGGTTTTCTTATTCACACAAAACTAATAACCCATAAGATATAATTCAAATTGAGGAAAGTTTCGGCAAAATAAGAGATTATAATCGATTATAATCGATTATAATCAATTATAATTGATTTTAAGGGTTCTTAGTAAAAACTATAACCAATTATAATCGATTACAAGAGATTATAATCTCTTGGGAAATATCACGATTATAATCAATTATAAATCCCTTAAAGACCTAATTTTGGCAATTATAATCGATTATAATTGTCAAAAAATCATCATAATAATCCGTTATAATCGATTACTTACGCCTAAACTTGGATGCGGGTGTTTTGAAGCAATTGATTTCAAAAGTCAAATTGTTGAAGCGTTCAGAGTTTTGCCTTAGTATGAAAAGTCTTGTTTCTTTTTTGGTTATAAGACGACAGATTATGGTTATATTACTTCATTTAAGTGGCAAAACTTATCAAAACTTCAAAAAAAAACAACGTTTTTCGTATCAGAGAAAAAATTCTCCCTCCCTTCTGTAATTTATAGCCCAACCGTTTGAAATAAAAAAAATTCCTGCATGATTTTTGTTGGAAGTAGATTGAGGACGGGCAGGGGAGGATAGAGAGAGAGAGAGAGGGCTGGTGTGATTAGCACGAATAGTCAAAAGGCAAGAATTAAAAAACGAAAAACGGTATGAAAAAGATCCCTTTAATTCGAAGAATTTGAGGCAAAGTGGTTTGTTGGTATGATCTATAACTGGTGTATCCTTCTAATCTTCTAGGGCTGCCCACTTCCATTGGTGGATGGCTGCTATTGTTGGCAACATAATTGGACAGGCTGTCAAAAAAGAATCAATTTTTTGTATTTTTGTAACATTTTTCTACCACAAAACCGCCCCTTTTTCTCCCGTCAATCGGAAAAAAACTAGTAAACTAGCTTTCAAAGCTCTAGTTTTTGTTCCATTTCTCAACATTTTTTGAATAAAAAGACAGAAATATGGTTCAGAGTCGTTTTTTTACCTAGACAAATTTAGAATGTTTAAGAACACTGCTTGACCATTTTTCTATATCCTTTTGATGCCTTCGTCATTAATGCCTTGATCATACAATAAAGCATTATAAACTTTCATCTAATTATTTCTCCGTGACTCAAGGGGGTAGAGGTTTCGCATTTAGGTTAATTTGATAACAATTTTTTGCGCACTTAAATCTCATTTACTTTTAGGTCTCATCGCTCTCAAACCATTTTATAGTATGCTCTTATAATTGTTTTATATTGAACTGGGGCTTGGTATTTGGTCTTTTTAACTCCAAGAACTCAAACAAGGCCACTAGAATCACAATTCTACTCCTCGTTTAGTATTTTAATACCAAGAGGTTTTTGAAAAACGCAAATGCTGTTTTTCTGAAAGTTTTTTCTGAAAAAAATTCTTTCTGCTTGTAGTTTTGAAATTAGATGATTTTTTTTAAATTCTTGTCAATTTAAAGAGGTTAGAGCAACTCTGTAGTTGGATTGATTCATCAGCCCAAATAAATAAATGCCTGACTGTCAATTTTTGACTGACAACGAATACATTCGTTAAAAATATTATTTTGAATCAAGTTCGGTATGTTTCTCATAATTAGTGAACAATCCAGTGAAAAAAACCAATTCTATTTTCTTTTATTTTTGGGGAATCAGTATTTTTGTTTTCTACAAAAAACCGCCAATGCATTTTGTAGAGAGATAAAAATTTTCAGGATAATTAAATCGAGAACACAATTTCAGCTCTGTTTTGGAACTGGGCATGATTTAAGATTAAAATCATTGATCCACACGGGGAAGTTTCCAATTTAGGTGATGTACAACACTTCAAAAAAAAAATTGTGACAGAGAAAAAGATATTGGTGGCTCATTTTTTATTTAAAAAAAGGCGTCGCACTGAGTTGTTTAATTCACGCAATTCTCAAATTGGTAATTCAAGTTGGCCCCCGGTGGCGCTATTATTTTTAGTCTTTCGGCCACTTACTGAAGTTATATCATCTAATTCGTGGTATTTTTTGTGGGAAGAGGAAGAATCATAATTTTTTTTTCAAATATTTTAAAATCAATTTATCTTAATCGATTTTTTTTTTCAATTATCCTTGCCAAACTTCATTTTAACAATTTATATACCATTGGATACAATCTTCTGTTCGTGAAAAATACTTGACCGAAAATAGTAGTAACATTGAAGGTCAGACAAATGGAGTGAGCTCAAAATTTTTTCAAACTGAACAATTTAAACAGTTTGACAACAGACCACAACAATTTTTTGTAGCGCTGCAGATAAATTTTCGAAGAAAAAAAAAACAGTTCATAAGACCATTTTTTGATATTTTTGGTTAATTTTGACTAAAATTTCTAATTTTTTGGCACAATCTCTCCCCAAAAATAGTACATATTGACATCGAGGTTGCCTTAACAAAAAATAACGGTCAATCGGCCGAAAATGGATATCAAATTGTACCAAATGGGGACCCTATGGCTGCTGAAGGGTTAGACTCTTCAAAGGAAAGGCGTCAGTACCTCCAACCTTTTCTACATCATCCAATGTATATAACTACCAAAAGACATTTGTGGCTCGACTTAAGAAAAGTATTTGTGCCGCATCGTGACAGAAGAGAAGAATTTGGCGGGTAATTTTTTGAAAAGGCTTTGTACAATTCAGGCAGTTTTTAAATTGGTAATTCAAGTTGACCACCAGTGGTGCTATTATTTTCAGTCGTTTCATCGCAGCTTGTTTGAGTTTGTCAAGTTGCGGTATCGTCGTTATCTGGAGAGGTCAAATTTGAGTTGAGTTGCGCCCGTTTTATCGTGAGACGTCACAAATCTCGACTCGGGAATGAATTTTTAAATTCTTTCAGAATTTTCAGCGAACTGTCAACTTTATTAGCTTATCTCCAAAGTCACGTTTCTATTATCAAGGAGATAGTATTGTTGTTTTGGATGTTGCATTTGAAATGAGAGACGATGTTTTTTGCACGGATCTTATATCGTTGATAACTGCACTCTGGTTTGGTGTCAGTTGCATGAGCTGTTTCCTCGAAAAAATTGTTCAGCAATGGTCGGCAAAAACTTATGCAGGTTAGCTGAAATTTATCTGCGTCAGAATATTGTTTTCAGAAAATATTTTTCTAAACTTCAACTATTTTCAGCACATTGCTCTGTTGCGCTTACATTCTACACGTGTGTTTTGTGCGTTAATGTGAGAGCTGTACGTTTTATTAACACTTGTTTTGAGCTTTTTTCTGCGCTCGTTTTTCCAGTACAACTCTTAGATTTTTTTCGACTTTTGATAAAAAATGAAAAATATATATGCCTGGGGTAGTTTTTTTTTATTCAGACCAATCATACAAAATTGAATGCGCATGATTATCGATACGGAAATTTTGACTTTGCTGCTTGAATGATCTTTTCTTGCTTTCAATAGTAAATATTTTTTGTTTGTGGCAAACTATCCGCACTCATAATCGTTCCATTTTGAATTGAGGCTGAATAGTCTCATTAGTCTTATTTATTCATTACACATAATCAGCCTAAAAATTGTAGTTTGCCAATAGTTCCTAACCAAAAAGTATCCGAGACCAATTAAAGGGCAGTCGGAATGTTCAGGATTTTGCCCTGATACGAGCGGTCGTGTTATAAATTTAAAAACACTCACCAGTAGTAGTTGCTATGAAACCTACAAGCGTTTATCAAAATATACTGATCTGGCGAAAGCACAGGTATTATATAAGTTACTGACGACCATTTAGATGGGGTTATCGGTTCTACGACGATATCACTGTAGGAGGTTAGAGTCATACCAAACAAATGAAATGATATTAAAAAACCGATTAAAAGCATTCAAAAGTTTTGAAATGAGTTCAAAAGAAAAATTTAATGAAGATTTGATTTGGGTTTCAGGTCAAATTAATAAATAAACAAAAGTATAAACCAGTAAAATTTATTTTTAAAGAGTAGTTTGCTCAATAGTTGTCTCCTCGGGTAAAGACGTACCAGTTTTAGTCAAATATCAATGAACTTTTTATGATTGATATATTTTTATTCACTCAACAGAATAAAAAACTGTACAAAACGCCATATTTAATCGAAGTGTGAAACAACAAAAAACAAAGCTGAAAAAAATTCCTCCTCATTTTTAAAAAGCAAGCTTCATAGAAAGTAAAAAATCTTTTCATGTGATGAGATTTTTTTTGCTTACGGTCAGTTTAATAAGTTTAAAATCATTACATTCACAAAATTCAACATGAGCCTTCGTACGTAGGGGGATAAGAAATCATTTTTTATCCGCTCACGTTATCTATTCTTTGTAACCCCGAAAGTTTTTAGCAAAACGCAATTGGAAACCATTAAATACATTAAAATACTGCCCCTGCCCAAGTTTTTTTTTCAGTTCAACAATACAAACCCACTTCCAAGAATTTCACTTAGCATGATTTGTGGGAGGCTGGTTGGGTGTAATGGCAAAAGGGTAATATTTAACAGAGACCGATGTAAGGAGAGTCTATTAACTCGGAGGGTTTTGATGTATATTAGTACGTTGGTCTGACTAAGATTAATGTCTATGCTCAATTCAGTGATTTCTATGCATAACACAGTCCTTATGTTCTCAATGTTAAAGATAGTGAAGAATATATAAGATTCCGGTTTCAATTACGCAGAATTAATTTTTTTTGTTTTTTAATTGATTTTTGGGCTCTTTTTCCTTTTCCGTCCTCCTCACACGAACATGAATTTTGAGATGTAATGAGTTTTCTTACAAGCGAGTAGCGAGTAAGTATTAGACCAAATATGTTTGTCATATATTAATTATTCTGTATGTCAATTTTCATAAAATTGGAACAATGAGAATAAAATTTTTACTTTTAAAGTTTTGAATGTCGGGGGAAGTAAAAAATGGCCATTTTGTACAGCTCTGCGATTAAACAATGAAAAACTGTCAAAATTGTATTTTTTTGGCACTGAACTTTTTGATTTATTGTTTCGATTTTCTTTATATTATTTCTTTGTGCCTTATTTTGATTAAAATTATGATGGAAGTTCAGTTTGATTTTAAATTATTTTAACCCTCTACTGTATTCACCTACTTGTAGCAATCAAGACTCAAGCTAGTCGAAATGTGAATAACCTATATTTTTGGGCGGATAGTTTTTCCATTTTTCGACGAACTAATGCATAAATGTTTAATTATTATGATATAGGAAGCTAGTGGCATAAACTTCATTTTTTTTTGGTTGGGATTAGTTCAGCTAAAACAAAGCATAAGGAAAAAAAAACAAATATAATCATTTTCCGATTTTCATCTAACTTTGCTTTAATAAATGTGGTAACAATATTCTCATTTTTAGATCTTTTTCTGCAAAATTCTTCTTAGTTGTGTCTTTTGCCGTGAAAATAGTGGCAAACCTGATTGCATAATGAGAGTTAAAAGATTTCTTGCTAGGTTTGGAACTCTTTCCATGCTCTGTTTAGCCAACCATACAAATTTTGTCGGAAAAATAAAAAAAGGTTTTCGATGCAATTGCTCCTCTCGTACACAAAGTATCGAATGGGGCTGCAGCCAACAATCGGTATTACACTATGGGGGATTTTTTTACGTAGTTGCCAAAATCCAACTGTCTGCATCGCTGATTAGTTTTTAAACATTCGTACTCTCACACCCGTAAGAAGACACCTCAAATCAACTTGACGCCTTTACGTCAAACTTTTTCAGCTGGGACACCATGGAGTATGTTTTGTGTCGATCGCGTTATAAGAACTTTAATAACTGCTATCGCTAACTCCTCGTATAAACTTACGCTGACACCATCTGAGCCAACGCCAACTCTCTCGAGTCAACAAAACTAGTTTTTACTATTGCCTTACGAGCAGGGAGCGTCATATCACTTTTAATTATTCATCATGTACAGTCTTTACCTATGTCCAATTTTTATAAAAATCCGTTTTTGAGAAGGTTTCTTCTATTGAAAACAAGTAATCAAAAATTAGTTTTCGTCAAAACTAATTCGTCAAAAAGCTTAAAAATGTGCATCATGCTCATAAGATAATGCTCTTGGTTTATGCGAAAAGAACGCTTTTTAACTTCAAAGACTAAAATATCACATAATTTGTTTCTTTTTTTGTTATCAGATGAACACTACACAATTTTGCTTTATAACAACGACTGACGCAAAATGAATATGAATATGAAAAAAATACTACTCTCTATAAAGCAATAAACTTTGTCAATGAATCGCGAGGCTGGTTTTTGATCCATTTTTTAAATAAAGGATGGAATAGTGTGTTTTGTTTTCATGATTTCTTGAAAAAAGGCATGAAACGGAATTTTGAAACCAATGTCTGAGAATGGGTCGCATCAGCAACATTATTTATTGAGGACATGATACTCTAAAAACTCACAATTTTTTAGAGTAAATGTTCGATCAAAATAAATCGGAATGTCATTTGAGAATGTAATTATCACGATTTAGTCAAATGGCCTTTTTTGAATCTTCAAAGTCATAGTGGCAAAAACGACTAAAACTTAATGATGCCCTAAGCTAAACCCCCAACTTTTTTTTTCTAAGACTTTGAAGATTTAAAAATGACCATTTGACTAAATCGTGATAAATATATTCGCCAGTTTAATCATACTGCTTAATTTATTTTGATCAGACATTTACTTCAAAAATTTGTGTATTATTGGAGTATCATGTCCTCAATATTTAATTTTGCTGATGCGACCTAAACTCAGGCTTTGGCGACTAATTTTCAGATTGCATGGCGAGTAGTTTTTAGGCTATAATGACTTAGATTTAGACTTAATTTTCAGATCGCAACGAACATGTGATAGGGCCAGATTTTGCTCGCAAATATCATACTTTGTCCAGAATATGAATTTGTGAGCGCGCAATTATCATCAATGACTTCGAAAAACTGAAAAGATTCTGCAGACTATCATCAAGGTAGACAAATTAGTTTGGTATCATTCTCAATCAAGGTTAGTTTTGTGATATTTAAGTTTATTTGAAATAAACAAAGCACAACTCATCATTTCTTTCGACCTTTCAACAAAATGCCAAAACATATTTGCAAACATATGGTTTGATGGCCTGGAAGCGAAAAAGAGATATGTGCACGGGAGTAGATGGCTGAGAATGTTTAATCTCTTGAATATAACAAAGATTTAAGACTCAATTACCTTCAGTTTTTTATTTAAAAATATAATTGTACAGTATAAAAGAAAAAAACAAAGGGTTTCCAAGAATGAAAAATTTCTAGTATCTAAACTACAAAAAAATGGTCTTCAAACGATAATTCTCTGGAATTGTTGAAATTTTCCGGGAATCCTACTCTTCAAAACCTCAAAATAAAGCATGTGCCAACTCTTTTTCTGATGAGCTCTTTTTAGAAGAGACAAAAAATTTTATCAGATGACATCGTTATTGCCAAAGACTCCTATAAAAAATTCAGAAACAAAAAAATCTGAAAAGAAAATGTTGGATTGAAAATGGCATACACTATTTGGCTAAAAAGCGTGCCTGAAAAAACAGAAACAGGTTATAGAAAATTGAAGCTTTTGCATTCAATTGGAATACAATGAGGCCAAACTGGCAATTTTTAAATCTTCTCAACTTCCTAAGAAAACAAGTAACTATTGTTTTGGTTTTGAGATTAAGCTATGATTTGTGTCAAAATTTTTCTTCATATTTTGATTCTAAATGGAAGTCAACATTGGTTTTCGTTTCAACTTGGCAGTCAACATCTCGTTCTTTTCATCGAAATTTGGAACAAAACAAATTAAAATAATGCAGAAATGACATTTGTAGTAGTTGAATAAATATTGATTTCTCTAGAATATATTAAAGACATACAGTTGATTTCATTCCAACAAGTTTTTTTTTGAAGAAGAATTTTCGTAAATTTACTGCAAAAAACATTAAGTTGGGAAGTCAAAACTCAGTTTTTCTCTGCCGAAGATATATTCCCACCATGTAGTTTTTCTTGCATCTGAGCTGCAGATCCATGGTTGGTCTGCACAAATTATGTTTATCTTGAACCATTTAAATGTGATGAAATGTTCCGGGTTTTCATACGGAATTTGTGGCGTCCAATCTCTTCCAACTTTCAGCATGTAGGGTGCACCAACTATTTGTTCACGAGTTGCATCTTGATGATGGACTCTTCGAAGACAAAAATTTCAATCAAATAAAAAAATTCTTGGGTTGAAATTTTATTTTTTCAATAAAATTTGTTCATCAAATTTTCTTAATTTTTGCGCATGATTTACCTGAAACTTAATAGGAAAATTTTGAAAAGCATTCCGCCACTAAAAGCACACTTGCTTAATTAAACCCAGGCTCTTTTTTCGAAATTTTACATCTATTCAACTAGTATTTAAACTTCTTTTGAATTCCCCGTAAACATGTATTAGTCTTTAAATTCAAAGATTTTTCTGTACTCTTTCTAATATCTCAAAAATAAAAAGACGGAAATTTTTGGTTACGTTTGGTTCTATATATTATATAGTACAAACACTTAGTCAGTGAACGCTTGATTTTTTGATGTTCATAGTACACATTGGTTTTTTGTTTTCAAATCCTTCAACCAAAGAAAAATTTTACAAAACAAAAAATGGGGAAAGATTTAAACAGATTTTTGAAACCTGCTTTCTCCTGCTAAAAAACGGGCTTCTTTATCATTTAGCAACATATACTTTTGAACTGCTTAGTTTTCCGTCAAACTGGAAATGTAGAAGATGTCTTCTTCTTTGAATGGTTAGCAGAAAGGTATGTCGTTTTTATCTGATTGCTAGGTTTCGACAACTCGGTGACCCGCCGCTTTGTTTCTTCCAAAAAAATGACACGAGTGTTAAAACTCACCTGCAGAGTATTTCCTGCTTATTAACTTGAGCAATCCAGTAAAAGGCCATTCATTTTTTTTTGTGCTATTTTGATGTCATTTTGTTGGCAACGAGCCTATGAATACGTGGTTTGCAAGCATGTCCAAGTAAAAAAAAAGCTGTTGACTCACTCGCTTTTTCGATTTTTTTTCTCATTTTATATTAGTATCAAATTACTAGGAACGAGCATAGAACCGTTTAGGTCACTATCAAGCCCATATGAAAGAAACCAGTTGATTCACTCACTTTTTGAAAAACTGTTTCGTCATAATTGTACTTTCGAAGGGCGTGTCCTTCGCTAATTATACAAAATGTATGAATCTAATTTATATATTCTAACAAATTAAATGGTTCTCATGGATCAATTAATGTTATTTCAGAGTTTTTTTATTTAAGAATCTTACAATTTTTTAAAAATTAGACTCTAAGAATAATACAAGACAGGGAAATTTTTTCGAAAAACTTTTTTTATAAGATAGTAATTCGCCTTACCAGGTTCTTGTTCAAAACTCTTTTTCATAAAAATTTTTTGGCTTTTTAATTGAAATTTTTTATAAGCTGTTCAAAAGACACTAACAGAAACTAAGTAGCCAAGCTTGAGTTTTTTTTTGCTAACTTCGCGTTGTTCTTATGAAACTTTGTTTAAGTTTCGCTGTTGTAAGAAGGGGAAATTCACTTGTTAATTTATGAAGATTGCTATAATAGGGAATGTTTTGAAAGATAGTCAATACGGGTTTGTAAATCATATGAAAGTTGAGAATGTTTTGTGTTCCGATTTGAAACCTTATCAGAGCCATTGCTGCTTGCTAATAGACACACACTCGTATCGCTATGCTCATTTTTCATTTATGGCCATTTTCATAGCCTCACAAACTTTTTATTTCATTGATTGAGATTGAAAGTCGGCTCTTTTTAAATCGCCTGTCCCAAAACCAAGTCTATATATTACATTCACACCACAATCGTGCATGTAGAAGGACCAAATATGGTTCAGAATTTTGTTCCGAGTTCCGTAGTCTGTCAGTTTTTCTAAGTAGAGTCCAGGTGTCAAAGACGCGTCAAAATAACCATTAGAATAGTAATCAATGAATTGCCCTAAGCAAGTGGCTTTCAATTTATTGAAGCTGAACAAAATTCCAGATGAAAATTTTTTTAAAATTAATTCGAGTGCGCAAGGGATGCTTTTGTTGCCGGAAAAAAGGTGATTTTAATGAATATGTAATTTCGTGCAACTTTTTTGGAGAGGGCTTAGACAACTTCATGAAAAAATTCAAATTATTTTTAATTACTTTTGCAAACATTACTTATACTTTTTTGTCAATCCGTGGAAATTTGTCCTTTTTCAACGTTTCAATTATCTACTTTCCCCGTCAATGCAATCAATGCATCCACGATGTCATGTTTTGAGGCAAATTGTTTTGCTCACTGACTTCTTCAAACAAAATGAAATTTCTAACACATATCTAACAAAACTTCCAATCATACAACTTCCATATGTAAAAAATCAGCTTGTCATCTATTTCCATTTACCTCCGGAAGATTAGTTGTAATTTGTATGAGTAGCATTTTCCCATACATGAAAATTTTGTGGGCATTTTTCGTCTACGTAAAAGTTAAATTCATTGTTCTTATATTTTTCCTTGATATTTTTGTGCTTCTTTTCCACAAACACAAACACCAATAACTTTTCATCAGTAAAAATTATGTCCTGTTTTTTGTTTTTGAAAAAACATGATTCAATAAACCAAAATACGTTACAACTTTTCAAGCTTGACTTCGCAAAAAAATCACTAAAATAATAATTGATGTTGCGGTTAAAAATAGAATCAAAATTTCCCATAAACTGTGTGGGTTTTTTTTGAGACATAGAATAGATTATTTCACCTATGATGAGCAAGTTATAAGTGACTACAAATTCTGCGTTTAGTTTTATCTGGTATAATTTAAAGCCACTGTTTAAAACCTTCGCAACATCCCTCTAGCAGGCCGAAGAAGTTGTGGTGTTTGTATATTGGCCTGAAGACCCTGTCACATTCGTCTCTCGCATTATCTTCAATGGGCTATTTTTCAGTTTTTTCTCCAAAAACAACTTCATCATTTTTCATCCGTTTTTTTTCATCAGTTTTCATCCTTTTTCAAATGAATTTTTAGGTTTAAGCAATGCGGAAAGATAAGACCCAATATCTCAAAATTTACCTTTTTTAAACACTAAGAAAAAGGAAAGTATCAACAAACTTATTTGATTTGTCAAAAAATAAATGAAGCGAAAAAGATTCCGCTACAAATACAAAGAAGCTTCGTGGGGATTAGTTTTTCGATATACAGCCAAGAATTTCTATTTTAATGACAAAAAGACTGGCGCCCAATTTTAAGAAAAAGAATCATTATTCCCTTATAAATGATCTGTTCTCCATCCCCTCGGCAACTCATAGTTCAAGGGTATAATATGAAATTGGTCAAAATGCAACATTTAAAAGGAAAAGAAAAATAGCCCTTTTATTCGATTGATTTGAGGCAGAGTGGTCTGTTGATATGATCTATAACGAATGTATCCTTCTAATCTACTAGGGTTGTACACTTCCAATGTTGGTTGGCTCCTATTGTTGGCAGAATAACTGGACAGGCTGTCAAAAAAAGAATAAAATTTATTGTAACTATGTGTTTTCAACCAAATACGAGCCCTTTTTCTTATCTAAAATACTTAAATCCACACATTTTCTTCCCGTGATTCGAAAATGCAACAAAAAGTTTTCAAAACTTCTTCAACTATTTTGTTGCACAATAAAAGAAAATGAAAAAAAAACTGTTTTTCGGTGAAGGTATAAGCGTTTGAGTTTTTCTGGTTTGGTTAACCTGCTGTAATTTGTTTACGCACTTCAAATCCATTTGTGTTCAAATTTTGTGCTCTCAAAATCCGACCATGAAATGCGCGCACTGAAAAAACGGATTAGGATTGATTTAAAATGATAATTATAAAGTTATTATGATGTAAAAATTGATCATACAAAGCTACTACTTTTTTTATTAATCTACAACAGCTTTTAACGGTTCCTAATGTCAAAAAAAAAAATTAGTCATTTTGTTTGAGAATAGTTTTATTTTTAGCAAATTGTTTTTAACTAAATAATTTCTACGATATCGAATTAAATTTAAGACATTATTTTCATGCTGAAGGGTTTTTTTAATGAAACAGGTTAACCCGGGATCAAAAAACGCCATAATAATCAAAAAACAGAAGCCAGTGACTAACTCCAATATAATAAGTAGTAACTTACTAATTTGAATCGAAACTACCCGGGTTGACCAAAACGTCTTATGATACAAATTTCCGTAATTTAAACTTCGAAGCACACAATTCCATAGAATTTCATACGTACAGAATATTGATGAAAACTCTATGGCGAGCAGTTTTCGATATATGAAAATTGTACGATATTTGTTTTTCCATGAATTAAAAAATTTGAATTTTTACACTTAATTCTGAAATTTATTGGGATGCGTTCGTAACTAAACACAAAAATTAATTAACTTGGTTTTCTCAAGTCTACCGTCACCAAAACGTGTAAAAATTGGTTTGAGTCCATAGTTAGTGTTGCGTTTAAAAAAACGATAAATTTTTGGGACAATTTAGAAATACCTTGAAAAATTTTTTGCGTCGCAATCAAAAATGCCTATCACATAGTTTCATATATGGGAATTTCACGACAACCATTTTTCCAGAAATTGATTAAAAATCAATGCTCTCAACTTTTTTGAAGCTCATTTACACTGACTTCCTTTTCTGTCATATTGCACTTTTGGAATTTTGACATTTTTTTGATCAGAATTGTTTATGGAAAAAAAACCTTTTTTTTAGAATTTCTTTTTTGGAAATTGATTGATAAGCCTTTCTCCGTACAATTGATGCATGGAATTAAAATCAGTTTTTTTTGTATGGAATTGTATGCTAATCGTTTTCGGTGGATGGAGGTCAACCCGGGTATCAAAACAAATTTCGAAAAAGTTTAGTTTGGTTTGAACGATATCGATCGACTTAAAAACAACCCTAAAAAATTGGAAAGATAAAAACAAGTCAATTTAAAATCTACAAAAACTAACTATTTAGGCAACGGAATAAGATCAATTTAAATCAATTCAAATCAATGTTTTTGGCTCTAGATCCTGGTTTGTCACTCAAATTGATCTTAATTCTTTTTTATGAGTGCGATTGCACTCAAAATTGTTCCATGGCTCAAAACAATTCGCAAAAACGTTAAATTGCATACGGTTTGTTTTGTTGTTGTTGTTGTAAATGCGATATTAAACAATGCTACTTTACTTCAAATTGAAAGAACTGAAAAATTTCATACTCTTAGTGTTCTGTGGTAATTTTAAAATTGTCTGTTAATTAAGCAGAGAACACAAATCCGACGAATTAAGCTAGAATCAGATCACTTGACTTTTATATTTGTTCGTGGAAACAAAAAATCAAAGGAATTATATTAATTGATGTTTACAAATTTTTTTTCCAAGCGTTTTTCCTCAGTTTTAATCGTTTTACAAATTTTACTTCGTAAAAGAACTCTGACTGAAAAAAGATATATCAAGAAAAAAACATCAAAAAGAAGTGAACTCCATTTCATTTTGACATTTTTGTTATAAGAATTGCTTGAAAAAGAGGTCATAAAAGCCAATTTTGGAACATTACGAGGCCAATTTGGACATATTGGGAGTTTTCAGCGGATTCTGCGGCCAAAATCATTTTTATCACGGATTTTGCAACCTTACTACTTTTGTTTGATCTTTTTTGCTGTTTTGGGTTCGTCAAACAAAGGGTAAAAAACACTGTACCGCTCAAATTCGTTTCAAACATGAGTAAGATTACGGAATCCGACACTTAATTTGTAGAAGCCGGAACCATTTGTGGAAAATTCAACCAAAGAATAAAATGTGTGTATAGTAAAATAAAGATGTTGCGGAATCCACAACTTCACGCAGAATTTGAAATTAATAAGCAAAATTCACCATTTGTTGGTGGAAACCTCATTTTGTTTGTAGATTCTAGTTACACATTTACTGGCGCTTAAAATTAAACAGTTAATTTACCAGGAAATTACCAGCGAGTAGTGTTTTATTTTAAACCATGTATTTACTAGGTGGTCACCAGTAAGTTCCAACTCAATTACTGCTAACAGTTAAGCAAACTCAAACTTCGATCGCAATTCTTGTCAACTTCGTTTTCAGTTTCTTGTCAACCCCCAACCTCGTTTTCAGTTTCTGCCAACTCATTGAATTGAAGTAAGCTAATTCATCTACCTCAGTTCCTGCAAACTGATCAAACACACTGTGCCAATTTTGTAATAAACTCCAGCAATCTGTACACTAATTCATCAGTTCTTTTCAGTTTAATTTTATTTTTCATTTTTACCTTGACCTTACTATTTTCACTTTGCGCGCGAACAACTCAGAACCGATCAGAACAGCTTGATAATGGATTATTTTCATGAACACTTTTGTGTTTTTGAAAGTAACTTTAATTTGTCGTTACATCAGTTTTTACACGCTTTACCGTTTAGTTTTTGCATGAAAGGGCCGTCTTATTGAATGAGTTGGCCTTCTTTTAGGACCAACATTGCATAATGCGTACAGGACCAAAATATGCCAATCTAGAAAACAGTTCAATTAGAAGCAAATAAAAAAGAAGCTTTTTGCCGTCAAACGTTTTCGTTCCACAAGTTAGCAGCAAGGGATTAAGTCAAATTTTTTTTGGAAACATTAATAATGAGTCAAGGACTAAATACAAAGAAATTTTTTCAGCAAACTCCGCCAAAACAGCACGCCTTCGCAGGTTGATATCTGCATTTTTGATAGAGGTTAACCCAGAAAAAGCTCGTTTCAATTTGCAATCGGTTTATAAAAATGTACACGGAGCTTTTCTTCAGCACGCAAGGTAAACCAGGCTATTAATAGTCACAAATAACCAATTTGAATGCAGCCGAGTGAACAGGGTGTGATTAATTAGCAACTATTTACATGTTGACCAATTACATGATACTATACTTTTAAATACACTGTTGACACAAGGTGGAAATTTCAACGGAATGTCGCTTTCTGGCGGCTGAAAAGATCAGGGTGATTTAAATTTTTCTCTCACGTTTTTTTCTTTTTTTTTACTGGGCATCGGGCTCTGAGGGTGTTTTTTCTGTCTGATTTAAAAAATTTATCAAATCTTTGCGCAGTGATTTTTCTGCTCGTTTCCTTGTTTCGATATGTGTTTTCTACTCTTCCTTGTTTCGATATGTGTTTCGATATGTGGAAAACCTACTCTGTAAACTGTCACTGCCTGGTGGCTTAAGTCCCGCAGTATCCCAGAGTTCGCAACAAAACTGACTGTGCACTACGACTCAAAAAGGTCGTTGTTGATTATAATCACCTTTTTAACACTTCCAGCTTGTTCTAACAAGACCATCTAGGCCAGGATTGCTTCCTGACTTTGAACGATTGCTTTTTGAAACCTTCTGGTAAGAACAGAAGCATCGTTTTGTTTTTGGATTTTTTATTGGCTCAAACTTTTTTCTGTTGAATGAAACGCTTAAATTTTTTTGCAGCAACCGCTGAAAAATGAAAAACACTGCATATTTCCAGATTACAATAATGGCAGAAAAACCTCAAAATGTGCTACTTAGCAAAATACAAGGAATAAAAAACCTGAAAGAAATGCTGAACTATAAAAAAACTGAAATGAGGAATGAGTGGAAATTAGTAATGAAATTGAAATGAGATGACTAAACAACTAAAAGGTGGTGATCGGATCGGTTTAATGACTAAATGACTTGTTTAAATCAGGGAGTGACTTTATTTTTGATATAATTGACTCATGACATTTTCCCTGATCCAGCGTTTATTGCTTCACTGATGAGGACTTTTTCACTGACAAGAAGTATAAAATGCTAAAAACGCATGGAGTACTACAAAACAATAAATTATAAGCAATTGCTGGACTCTAATCTTGATGGTCCTTTTAAAAATGGTGTGTTTGATTGAGTTGGGTGTGGTAAGTATTTGAGTGCATCGTAATTGTAAGGGGAGCATTTAGCCGCATAATCTCAAATCATTCGCCGCAAAATTTCAAAATCGAAATCATTAAACCTCTTCTTGTACTCAACATCAGTTGCAATAATTCGTCTCATCGAACTGTTTAATCTCATAAAATCATTTCATCTCTAAATCCTTCATCTCATCGAATCATTTCTTTCCATTGGAAAGTTTCATCTCATTTTGTCGTCAAATCTACTGAAAGTCTCTGTAATCATGTAAAAAGTCGAACGTTGATAGCTCATTACCAGTGCCTCCAAGTTCTCTATCGAAAAATGCAGTGTCTACCAATACCTCTGTGTTTCCGTCACCAATCGCCAAAGCAGAGACAACATCAAATAAACCAACGGCAACGGAAGGCCCTTTGCGTGCACCCCCGCAACCATTAAACTCACCGATGCTGCCGACATATGGGCATCCGCATACCACTCTGCGATATGTCCATTTAGGCCCCTTGTTATAACGCCAGCATGAATCACCTCTGTCTAAACAGGAAATTCTAAGCTACCTCGGTTCTCATGTGTCGGTATCACCACATCCAAAATCTATGGCCGTCGACATGTCGTCTTTATCGCAAAGCTGAAAAAGAGCAAGATACTCGAAAAAAAAACACTGCGAACCACAAGTTTACCAAGATATGCAGCACCAGATATCCAGGTAGATCAATATAGCATTTCGAGTGAGGCCCAATGGGAATAGTGATTTAGCAAAGTAGATTCTCACGGCATCATGGAATTCAATCCGTAGTCAATTTAGAGGGCAAAAGCCTGTAAGTAAATTTTCAAATTCAAAGTAAAAATTTGATTAAAAAAAGCATCCCTGAATCAAGCAAAAAACGACCCTCAAGACGCCAATTAAAATTTGAAAAGCTACGACTAGTACAACGACTAGTACAGGTTAGCATTTGTACTATACGAAGGCGTGGCCTCTTTTGTAGAGGGGCAGTATGAACTACGTTGTACAGCGGCCATTTCGGGACATAGTGACGCGTCAGTTATTTATCAATTCAACTAGGTCGCAGAATTCTGAATCGCCCCACTGTTTGAAACGCAATATATTTAATTATACCGAGTCCAATGGAGTCCAACAACTTGTTAAACACAAAATAATCCGACATGAAAGCAAGATTGTAATTTCAAACATGGTATCAAATTGAGTACTAATAGATTCCAACTGCATACAGTCCAATGAGAGATGATTTTCACTCATTTTTAAAGTTTTGTCAGACTGGATATTCTCCACATTTCAAAATCGTTACATCCCATCGATTTAGTTAACGAATAATTTAAGATTTAGTCCTCAATTTGACTGACAAAGTAGAATTTATGATTTTCAATACCGCTAGATAAAATAATGAAAGTTTTGTATGCAAGAACTGGTTTCGTTCACTCAAAACAAATATGAGAATACCGCTAACATTTGCGGATTCAGCTTGAAAAATTTAGCAGATTTTACTTTTTTTTGCGAAACAGGTCGTTGTACGCGGAAGTCACGGAAAATTTGTGAAAGAAATGCAATTGAAATTTGAAAGTTGTTCAAAGACATGTCCTTGGATTCCAGACACTTACAGAGACAAAATTGTGCGCCTATCCAGTGCACAGTTTGGTTTCGTAATAGAGTTTTTTTAACCAGTTTTTCGGCTGGTAAAAATTGATGTTGAAGGTGCCTGCAAAAAACCTTACAACAAAGAAAAAAACAAACGGGGAAATTTTGGCTGATAAAAGAGTGGAATCGCTGAGATGGAACGCGTCAGATCCCCGTCCCTTTTAAATTCACCCCATACTAAACCCACCCCTACCCTGTTTGTGTGTATGTAATTAGGAGCAGGCTTTGGCTGTACGACTTAATAAAGTACTTGAGCCGCGGCGAGACAGAAGAAAAGACTATGTTGTTGCGAGTATTAAAAGATTCCAGATGTCACCGACGTTTTTGCCTTTATTTTCAACTTTTTATAGTTTCTGGATAGGACCGGTATTAAACTCTCGGGTTTCGTTTTCTCTAGTCTAATATTGCAAATTCGCATCGATTTGTAAATGCCAAAACTGAGCCGTGTTTGTCTTATAATGAGACATCGCAAATCTCGACTCTAAGTTTTTAAGTTTTGCAAATTTGCGAAAAAAAATACAAGAGTTTTAATTTCTTCCCAAGTTTTGTAGCAATTTTTCCAGCTTCTTTGTTGAGCTTCAAAACTACGGTTCCATTAGCACGGAGACAATGTATATTTTTTGCGATTTTTTTTACATCTTGAGAGTTAAGTTTTTTGGCCAAAATGTTTTGAAGTTTTTTCTTCTCTTTGACACATGCTGTATAGTTTGGTGTCATTTGCATGAACTGTTTCCTTTAAAAAAAATTTCATTAATAGCCGGCAAAATTTTTTGCCGGCAAACTGAAGTTGGTTTGCGTGAGAACGTTGAGTTCAGACAAAAAATTCAAAAGTGTGACTATTTACTGCGCGTTGCTCGACTGCGCATACCTTCCACGCAAAATTTTTTGCATTATAGCTAGTTGTTAATTTAATTAACATTATTTTAAAGAATTTTGTGCCGAAGCTTTTTCCAAAAACAACTTTTCAACTTTTTGTAAACATGAAAGACTCACCTGTAGTAGTTGCTATGAAATCTACAAGCGGTTACCAAAATGTAGGTATGAGCCGAAAGCACAGGAATAATGTAAGATACGGACGACCATTTAGACGGGCTGAATGGTTCTACAACGATATCGTCGTTGAAGGCAAAAAATAATCCAAAAAAATTGAAACATAATAAAACTTTGAATAAAAGCATTCAAAAATTTTGAAATAGGTTCAAAAAGAAAGTTTAAAGTTAAAGTAGAGTGGATTGGGTTTTAGATCAAATAAAGAAACAAACAATTAGCGACACAGTCAAAATTTGTATTTTAAAAGGAGAGTTTGCTCAATAAATTTCAAATTTCTGCTCAGAAAGAGACCCGTATCAATTTTGGTTAAACGTTAATGAACTTTTCATTTTTGGTATAATTTCGTTTGTTGAATTTCAATGAACTACTAAATAGAAAAAAAAACATCTTAAACGTTTTAAAATGCCGGAATGCGGAAAAATTTTACTTCACAGTTAAAAAACTAAAAAATGGTACAAAACAACTTGATTTCTGTTTACAAGTTGTAAAAACTGGACAAAACAAAACAGCTAAACTAAAAAAAAATTGGGGTGTTCTGAGTGAGTTTCATAAAGATTGAATTTGACCATATAAATTGATCAGAAGAGATTCTTTCTCGGGAAACCTTTGTTTCGAAATGTTTTTTTTTGTCTCATTTTTTTTCTTCAGATCTATAAAACTTTTAAATATAACCTTTTGTATTTTTGACAAAATCTACTCTTTTTAGGTTTGAAATGAATGGTTGCTTTTCGTGGTCATCATATAAAAAAGTACAAAAAAATTGACCATAAGCAAAAATAAATGGTTGATTTTATAAAAATATCTCGTGTCCTTTTTATTGATTATTATGGAATTTTTCGGAAAGTTGGCTGAAAGTTTGCGTTAAAATTATCACTTTGTCGCTACTTTCGGAATGAACATGTGTATGTGAAGGAAGGGTAGATCAGCTCTCTGCTCTTAAATTTAAAGATTTGTTAGAATGTTTAAATATCAGGTTTTCTCTTCCGACTTTCCAAGAAAGTGAAGGAGTAACACTAATGATTTTTTCTCATTTCCGGTTTTGATTGACTTTTCGTACAGCTTTTGTCGATTAGAAGAAAAAAAAGATATTTTATTTATATGCACTCTTTTTGATTAACTTCTGGGGGTTTGGCTTACAATTATTTTTCAAAAACTTGTCTCCCAATTTCAATAATGAACAATTGTATGCATTTTTTAAACAAACAGATGACTGAAACTCATTTCAATTTTTGTTCCGACTTTCGTAACGAAAGTAAAGGAATATTTGGGTTCCGGTGGGTTTTACTTCTTCAGACAACTTTCGACTTTTTAACTAGCCATTTTTGACGGATTTTTTGTATCATTCAAAAAGTATTCATGTCCTGAGCTTAATTTTGAAAAAATAAATGACTTGTGATTGTTTTTTGTAAAGTTATAGGGGCTTAATGATTGTCAATTTTGCCAATTTGGGACAATTAACGAGCGATATATTTCGCGCAATTAACGCGTAAGCGGAGATTTAATCCGTCTTAGAAATCAATCCAATTCGGTTAAAGGAAGATTATTTGCCAAATTGAGTTGTTACAATCTATCCTTTTGTATTTTAAATGGCGTGTGGGGGATGATTTTCGCAAAAAAAATCTAAAGTTTTAGAAAAACAATTTATTATATTTTTTACATGTAATTTTTTATATTATTACGGCTCCATAGACCTTAAAAGACACTCGGAACATTCAGGGCTTCCTCTGATACGAGCGGTCGTCTTTATTTTAAATTCATTCACAGTCAACGCTATTCGCTATTCAACCTTTTAGCTACTCGAACTCAAATTAAGCGAGGATCTATTCTCTGGGCGGATCTTTGATCTTTTTCTTTTTTCCATCAAATTTAAACAAAACTGCTCGTATCAAGGCAAAGTCCCGAATGTTCCAATTGCCTTTTAAGGTTTATAGAGCAGTAATAACATGAGAAACAGAAATGCAAAAAAAAAATAAATAAACATTTTTTAATTTGAGATTTTTTGTGAATTTCATTCCCCCAAATACCATTTGAAGTACAAAGTGATAAATTCCGCTCCTAGTAGCAAATCACTAATGGCAAATAAGCTTCCTTCGACTAATTTGGAACAATTTCTATGACGGATTAAATTTCGGCTTACGCGTTATAGCGCGAAACTTATCGCGCGGTAATTGTCCCAAATTGGCCAAAATGGCAATCTTTAAAACTCCATAACTTTACGAAAAAGGGTCACAGGTGAAATATTTTTTCAAATTTGAGCTCAAGACAACAATACCTTTTAACAATAAATCAAAAAACTGTCAAAAATGACTAGTTAAAAAGTCGAAGTTTGTCTGAAAAAAACAGCCCGAGCACAATTATTCCGTTAGTTTCGTTACAAAAGTCGGAAAAATTAGTATGGCCTAAAAAACTAGTTGCGTTTAATTAAAACAAAGCATCGATTGTGAATACGAAAAAAATACACATTATTCATTTTTCAATTTTTATCTAATTATTGTTTGCTATGATAAATTGGCTTGGAATATTCTGTGCTGGTTGCTCAATAACCATTTGGCTAGTTTTTTGTGTTCAACATCTATACGCTTATTTAGAAAAAAAGTAGTTTCCAGAAAAACCAAACTCTTCTTGAACAATTCATCAACTCTTTTTCTTAATTTACGGCATATCCCAACATCACGCGACACAACCTCGCCCAACTCGTCTCTACAGCTCTCTCGTTAGGATATTACGCAAATTAATTCTCATTTCAATTTTTTTTACGTGAGACAACACTTAATATTTTTTGACAGCATTTAAACTTAAAAACGCAAAAACGAGGCTTGCTCTACTTTCATATAGTAAAAGAAAAAATATTTAGGTCTGGAAATCAGGTCGCTGCTTAAGGGTGTTCGCTAATAATAGGTGTACATGAGCCTTCAGTCTAAATATGAAAAGAAAACGAACCCCATTTTTAATTACCATCAACCATCGATTAATTTTTTTGAGGAGTGTCTGCAAAATGAACCCGAGTTTTGATCAACCGCAAAACTCACGCTTTTAATCAGTAAATATTGTTTTGTGCGAATTGAATCTTAATTGTTTCTTGTGCCGTGAAAACAATGTAGAAACAGTGTCCTTCTCAGTGCTGACTTCTCCGATCTTTTTCAAAAAACATTTGGAAGGATTTTAAAAAACTTCTGGCATTTCTGTTCAGATAAAGAACCACAAGAGTTAATCACATAGCTTTTTTTCCATTTTTGGACATTAATTCTTGCGTAAGGGGAGTTGAAATATTCCTCGCTACGCTTGGAACTCTGTCCATGCTCTTTTTGGGCAATCATACAAACTTTGTCGCAGCAAAGAAGAACTTCTACGATGCACATACTCTTCTCGTACACAACGCATTGAGTGGAGCTGCAGTCCACCATCGGCATTTAATCATGGTGGCTTTTTCTTTTTTGTTGTCAAAATTTAAGTGTCTACCTCGTGGAGTAGTATTTACATACTCGTACTCTCACACCCCTCAGAATCAACAAGTGACCTCGAATCAACATTAGGCCTTTACAACTTTTTTTAAACTCTTCGCATCCCGGGTCGAGATCCCGCTCAAAAACCGCTCAAGATATGAGCGGTTTGAGTGGTTTTTCAGCAAGATTTGAGCGGTTTGGGCGGTTTGGGCGGTTTTTTTGGAAAAACCGCTCAAACCGCTCAAATCTTGCTTAAAAAACCGCTCATTTCTTGCGGTGATTTTTGAACGGTTTTTCAAGCAAGGTTTGAGCGGTTTTTGAGCGGTCTTATAAAGAAAACCGATAAAAACCAACAAAAAGGACTGTAAAAGTAATGTGAACCCGGGTTGACCTCCATAAACCGAAAATGCTTATCTTACATTTCCCGACACCGAAAAGGCTTATCATGCAATTGCCTGCATCAAATGTATGGAAAAATGCTAATCATACAATAATCATACAATTTCAAAATACCATTGAAAAAAGATTCAATCTAGTTTCTCCGGCTATTTGAACCAAATACAACAGTCTGGTGATGAAAAAAAAACTACGTTTTTTTTTTTGAAAAAAAATGGTTATCATACAATTTCCATTTTCTAACGTTTGTCTAACTCTCGGGTCGTTTCCAGGAAAGGAGTAGAAAGCATTTGAGATCTCGAGAACAGTGATTACACGTGATGCCATTGGGGCAATTCGTTTTTTCTTGTTGTTGACTCAAGTTTGATGGCGCTAGTCTAGATGGCGAAAGAGTCGAACTTATCCCGAGTCGAGATTTTTCACCTAATTTGAAGCAAAATTTGAGCGGTTTGAGAGGTTTTTTAGACAATTACGCTCAAAATCTTGCTTCAAAAAAAGCGGTTTGAACGGTTTCGAGCGGTTTATCTAAAAAAAACCGCTCAAAAACAGCTCAAAAACCGCGCAAGATTTGAGCGGTTTTTTATATAAACCGCTCAAATCTTGCGCGGTTTTTGAGCGGTTTTTTTAGATAAACCGCTCAAAACCGTTCAATCTTGCGCGGTTTTTGAGCGGTTTTTTTTAGATAAACCGTTCAAAAACCGCTCTAACCGCTCATTTTGAAGCAAGATTTTGAGCGTAACTGTCTAAAAAAACCGCTCAAACCGCTCAAATCTTGCTTCAAATTTGGTGAAAAATCTCGACTCGGGATAAGTTCACTCTTTCGTCATCTAGACTAGCGCCATCAAACTTGAGTCAACAACAAGAAAAAACGAATTGCCACAATGGCATCACGTGTAATCACTGTTCTCGAGATCTCAAATGCTTTCTACTCCTTTCCTGGAAACGACCCGAGAGTTAGACAAACGTTAGACTATAAATTTTTAACTGTTCGAATTATTAAAAAGTAATTTATTTCCTTTTCAGCTATCAGATCCATACCGAAAAGTTTGACTTTCTAAGTTCTATGAAAAACCTTTTTTTTTTCTAGATGTTGCAAGTGACCCAGTATGAAAGTTCTTCAGATGAAGCAAGGTCGTTCAAAAATTTAATTTAGTTCATCTTGGTGGACCAGCCTCAGCTTTATTAGAAGAAAGCACACGAGAAGATAACAGTTTTCAGTCACCAAGATGAAATTAGACTCTCTCGACGGTCAACTCGTGGAAATCTTCTTAATTAACATATGACGTTACAGTAAAAAATTAAGCAGCAACTGTTGAAATTCGAGTTGAAGGACCTCCAATATCCAATGACTTTTGCCTAAACAAATCATCCTGAGCAGCCGCTTATCAGACAAAGGCATAAATTGGAAACCTAGTGCGCCACATCATAGTGGCTCATGGGTGCGTCTGGTAAAGTCCTGCATGCGTGTACTCTATTCTGATTGGTCAAGCAATCTTTAAATGCGCGACCACTGACTCCTATCAACAGTGATCCGGATAGTTTGGAAGCTATTACGCCTAACCACGTCCTGCTTGGGAAGCCAAGTGCGGCATTCCCTTCCTTAAGCTCTGAGGAGGAATTCAACCATAGAAAACGGCTCGTGCGTACGCAGGCATATGCAATTTGGCCACGATGGCTAGGCGAATATGTGACAGGTCTCGATAGGCGAGCCTAGTGGCACTCCTCTCCTCAACAGAAACTCAAGACAGGCAATTTAGTGTGGTTAGTAGAGTCCATCAACACCGAGGTTATATTTCTTTGGCCCGCATTGGAACGATTACCTTCGGAAAATACGGGATAGCCCAATCCGCCGTGCTAAAAACCTTGAATGGTGACCTTACCTGTCCGGCAGTAAAACTCGCGCCTGTCCTAGCTTCCTTGGGGGCGGAGGATGTTGCCGCGCAAATAACATTTCATAAGCGAGAAAAAAAAATCGAGTAAATCGAACTAAGTTAATTGGCCGAGCGGTCCAGAACCAAGCCTAAAAAACTGACGAGACTGGTTCGACGTAGGTTCGAGCCCCCCAAAAAACCAATGTTTTTACCCAAACCAAACTGTATATATAAGTTTAACTAACAAAAAACATAGCAAAGTTAACCTGTCCGATCTTATCTGTCATGCTATTGCCGTTTGCATGTGATTTACCATATAGCACAACAATGCTGCTAATGTTAGCACGTTCTAGCCGTGAATGTGCCGTTTTTGTTAAATTATCCGTTTATATCTACAAATCCTGTGAGTTATGCCGTTACCAGATTTAATTTAATTTGGTTGCAGCTTTTACTTTTTTGAAAGATAATTTAGGGTTTGAAGTTAGTGCGGTCACAAAACAGAGTGTACTTGCTCTTAAAAAATTTAAGAACTGTCAGCAATTAGGGTGTTATACAAACTTCAGGATTCCAACAAAAGTTTGCATTTCAAGTTTTTGCCGACAACGAGATATTTTTTGGTGTAGCGAGCTGTTTTCAAAAATGATACCAGTTTTCAAAAAACTGAAACACAAAAAAATGAAGTCATGCTGAATTCTCATAAACAATTTTAGTGAAATAGTCTGAAAAAGAAACTATTAGTTCATGTTACCAGAAAACAAGCTTTAAACTATTCTTCATCATCTTTAACTTCAAGACTGCGTTTCATTTCCCGCACACCAAACTGCGCTTCACTATTTTGAACGATAGTTTGAACAACTCTAACATGTTTTTTTTTTCAAATCAAACGAATTCAATGACTCAGACAAATAAAATCAAAAAAAAATTTAGAAAAAAAATTAAAGAAACAAAACTGAATATCTTTATTTCATTATATGAATTTTTTTTGAGGGAAAATGATCCTCTGACAGACTTCCAGAGTTATTTTTTTGTGTA
>NC_087070.1:51139129-51292582 GCF_963678635.1 Symsagittifera roscoffensis | reverse complement strand
TGCTTTGCTTATCGCTGTAAGTAGACGCGCCTTGAGGGACTGTTCCACCAGATAAAATGGAGGTCTGGAGTACCTCGTCGGTTAATTTACGGGTTGTGAGGATGGAGTAGAAAACTCTCTTGCAACTACGTACAAGACGTTCCCAAGAGCCACCATGATGTGGTGAAGATGGTGGGTTATACGTCCATTCGATGCCTTTGTGGACAAGGAGAGCGGTGGCAAGATCATTCCATGCTCGAGTACACAGAAGAAGCTCTTTCTCTGCACCGACAAAGTTTGTACCATTATCGGACCAAATTTTCGATTTGGTCTAGCGATGAATCATTCTACTCCCATGGCACAGGAGCTTGAATCCATTGATGGTACGACTTCAATATGGATGGCTCTAGTGGTCAAACAAGTGAACAAAAACGCCCAACGTTTCTCCGAACTCCTACGGATTGTTACGTGAAAATGTCCGAAGTAAACGACTCCGCAACTGTTGAAGGGCGCTTGGCGGTATCCAAGACGCTCAATTGGCAGATCAGACATGAAAGGGGTGATGGTTTTCAACTTTCGCTTTCGGCAGTTTTTACAAATAAGTTCAATGTTACGGAGCAATGATCTTAATTTTAAGATTGCATATTCCATCTGGATGACAGATCGTAGATAGTCAATTGACTGATGCTTATGTTTGTTGTGTTGATGAGCCACAAACAATTTGACTAATGGATGACGGCCATCAAGTATGATGGGATATTTATTTTAAATTCGAGTTCAGAGAGACGATTAATGCGTCCTATGGATCTAAGAAGTCCATCGGGGTCAATGAATGGGGAGAGAGTTGCAATAGGGCTTACATTCTTAACATATTTCTCAGAACTCAATAATTTGAACTCTGCAGAGAAACGCTTCTTTTTGAGAAAGAAGAAACAACATTCGTTGAGAATTATCTATCTCAGACGGTTTAACGATATTAGCGATTGTTCCACGGAACTGATTAAATTTAGGATTTAATCGAAGGATGAATGCTACTACGCGCAATAATTTGAGAAACGAGCTGTAACGTTTCCACTTAATGACGGGTTCAGGGACTGACGGATTGATTAAAAAATTAGTGGCAGTATCGATGACATCATCGATAGGACCTTTTAATTTTATTTTTGTAATCACATCGACATTTGGTCGAAAGGACCAATCACTGGTTCTGAGGAAGCTGGGACCTTGAGTCCAGCTGCTGTCCTTCAAGGCTTCAGCGGCAATACCTCGAGTACCAGTATCAGCTGGGTTGTTTTCAGTATCTACGTGATACCATTCGTCGACAGTGGTAACTTCCAGTTTTTCGCCTACTCGATTAGCGACGAATACTGGCTGCTTTGCAGTCGAATGGAGCCATTGTAGCACAGTGGTGCTGTCAGTCCACATAAAGACATCATTTATAGGGATCGAAAGTGCTTTCATGATATCTATTTTGAGGCGTGTAGCAAGCAAAGAAGCTTGCAGCTCTAATTTTGGGATGGAAATAGCCTTCATTGTTGCTACGCGGGCTTTACCCAAAATGAAGGCGAGTTTTGTCTCTTGTGTATCAATAATGCGCGCACGGAGAAATTCAACTGCACAGAAGACTTTCTGTGAACTGTCACCAAACATATGGAGTTCAATTTTGTCAACTGCGGATGGAAAGTAGCATCTCGGTATGATCAGTTGACCCAGGATGGGTAGACCAGACCGCCATTCGAGGAATTTGGCATTCAAGTCCAAAGGAAGTGGGTTATCTCATTGTTGACCACTGATTCTCCAAATCTCTTTAAGAAGTAGTCGGGCTCTGACAGTGTACGGAGCGACTAACCCAATAGGGTCGAAAACTGAAGAGACAAAACTTAGAACTGTACGTTGGGTAACAGTATCGTTCAGTTCTCTGTTTACACCTCGACTAACTACCAATGTATCGAGAACGTGATCCCATTTCAAACCTAGAACATGCGATTCTTGACCTTCACTACTTAGAATCTCCTTAACTTGACTTAAATTGTCGCTTGACGTACATAACTCTTTCTGAATCTCTTTGACATTGCTCACGAATTTTGTCAACTTAAATCCTCCTAACTTAAGTAGTTCTACAAGGTCCTAACTTACTTTTAATGCCTGTTCAGGTTCGGGAAACGAATCAAGATAATCGTCCATATAGAATTTTTGCATCACGGCTGACGCTGCGTCGGTGAAAAAGACTTGATTGTCGCGAGCTGTCTTTTGAAGAGCAAAGTTAGCACATGTGGGCGAGTCACGAGCTCCGAAAATGTGTCGCGTGTATTGATACGTTACCACATCGGTTGTGGGATCCTCCCGCCACAGAAAACGAAGTGACAGTTGGTCGATTGGGAGAACACCAACCTGAAGGAACATGCCTTCAATATCAGCTGATACTGCATGTTGATGTTGACGGAATCTCATTAGGAAGGCCAGCAGATTCTGAAGCAAATCTGGGCCAACCAAAAGAGCTTTATTAAGTGACGATCCATGAAATTTGGCTGCACCATTTAGGATGCGGCGGACTTTTCCGGGTTTATTTGGATTAATCACGGGGTGATGAGGAAGATACCATTCCGTAGCGGAACGATTTTTGCAGTCATGTGTATTCACTTTGATGACGTAACCTTTGTCAAAATCTTCTTGAATGTTTTTTGCGTATAAAGCCCTGAGGTTTGTGACTTTGTCTAAACGTTTTTCCATAGATTTAAGTTGTGGCGGAGTAGTAGTTGTTGGGCAACTGTGAGTGGTCTTCGGCCCAAAGCATCCTAACGGCGTATCTATCACCATAATGTATAGTTGATGCTTCTATAAATTTATTCGCCCTTTTATCGTCTGACGATAGGGCATCTACTTGTTTATACGTACCGTATGATTCAAGTTCGTACCAAGATTTGACATGATCTACCAAACTTACATCTTCGATGTTACAATGCAACCATGTTGAGATCAGGCCGGTGGAGGCAGGGAGTGGACCACTTAAGACCCATCCAATTGGGAGGCGAACGGTGAAAGGTGATTTTTGGCTGATATCCTGGCAGTATTCCAGAGGACAAATGTACTCATAAACATCTTGATCTAAAATCATTTCGACATCAGCGTACCGAAATTCGACTGAATCAATTGGTTCCAAGTGAGAGTATTTCTCTTGCAACCTACGAACGTTAATTATATCTGAACCTATGTAAATGTTGTTTTTTACATATGCACAAACGGTGAACAAAATATCTGGATTAAATTCAGATCGTTCAAATCAACTTGTTCTGAAGTAATATCTTCGGAACAATTGGCGCCATTGACATTCAAATCAATTTTCCTACCTGTCAGATTGAGTCTGCGAGCGAGTTCAGGTGAAATACAAGAGTGACTGCAAGCTGTGTCACATAACTCAAGTGCGGTGGTTTCAGAGTCATTTGATGATAACGTGAGATTTATATGTGGCATCAGTCCTTTTAGATTCATAAGGGATGTCCCACAAGTATTGTTTTGCGTCGTGGGTCTAAATGGAGTTTGAACTGCGGGATTGGCTGCAGTTGTGCGCGGTGCATAACCAGATTGGTTATTTGTAGGGAAAACGCGTTCTGCGCCGTGCAGTAACACATTATGAGTGCTCTTGCACTGTGGTTTGGGACAAGTTTTGGGCTTGGGACATTTCCTAAAAAATATGATTTCCTTGAAAACAAGAAAAGCAAAGCTTATTTTCAGCGCAAAATTTAGCAGGCTGTGTTGGAGTTTTTTCTTTAAAAACGCTACGTTTAAAAATTTAATGGTTGCTTTTACAAACTAAACATGGACTATATTGAATATTTGCGTCAAACTTAGCTTGCGAGTTTGCGGCAAACATGTTAACATTGGTTTTTGTCCGAACCGAATTATCCTGATTTCTAGTGTAATTTGATGAAGAACGCATACGTTCAAGCGCTTCAGCTTTATCCTCCAGCCAGTGATTGAAATCAATTAAAGACGGAGCATACAAACTCCGTTTTACGGTGTGGAACGACCAAGACTCTTTCATTTTAGGTGGGAGCTTCTCTATTGCTTTATCGAGAAGTGTTGCACTTTCAAGGTCTGCGTTGTAATGTAAAGATTTGAACACTCCAACTATGCTTGCTATCATGGATGCAAAACTTATGATGCTGTCGGAACTATGCATCTTAACGGGCGGTGAATTATAAAGTTTGTCCAGATATGCACGTAATATTATTTGAGGTTGGCCAATTTTTCTCTCAAGTTTCATGAGAGCATCTTTGTGCATCGTACCACTACAGGCAAACTCAGCTATAGCAGTCTCAGCTTTATCTTTGACTAATGATTTAAGGTAGTGCAGCTTAACATCATCTGACAAGTTTTGAGAGTCCACAGCACTTCGGAATTGTCCAATCCATTCAAACCACTGAAGTGGACAGCCACCGTATTTCCTAAGGTTCCACAGTGGTAATGGATCCTTACGGTTGAAAGTTAGTATTTCCTTTAAATTTTCAAGGGTTACTGCATTAGGTGGTGGTTGAACTGAGGTTGAAGCGAAATTGTGTGGCTGAGGAACAAATGATGTCGGATAAGCTAAGGCACTATGTGGATAGCTGGGGACTTGAGACAACTGCTGTGTTGACACTTGCGCTTGGTTATTGTAAAACACTGTCCCTCCAACAGTGCACGGGTATTGTGAGAGTGGTGGTTGCACTATTGGTGTGACAGTTTGAACGGTATTTAACCTGGGGTACTGTAGAATCTGATGCGGTAAATGGCGCGGTGGTTGGAGGTGCCATTCTCCAGTTATTCATATTGGGTATATAACGAACTGGATGTGGATGGTTGAAGGATGGTTGATTTGTTGGAACACGAGTTGAGTTATTAATACTCGCTGGTGGAGCAGTAATAGGAATCAGGTTCACCGGCTGGGTTGCCGTATTGACTGTTGTATTAATTGGGACAGAAGCATGTAATGTGGGGCTCATTGCTGCTGGCATATGTGGAATGAAAAGAAGCGGGGGCGAGGACGGGGGCGGGGGTGCTGGCGACGGCGGTGGGAGAGGTTGAGAAGGAATCTTCAAATTATGAACGGTAGATGATACCACCGATTGTAATGGTAGGCAAACGCTTGGGTTGCTACTGGATGGAAAAAGGTGGACGTTTATTAGATCAACCGTGCTTGGTGGAAGAGACAAAGAAACCAAATTGGTGATTCCCGGAGGTTGAGGTTCTTGTCGGGGAATAATGGTTATAGTTGATGCAAGTTCCGACGAATGTGTATCGAGTGCTTCATCTACCCAATCTTTTGTTCAGGTTTCAGCGACAACTCGTTGTGTTCTACTCGAAGGCAGAGTGGTTTTATTGATGTCAGTATCAATGTCCGAATCATCGTCCATTAACTCTGTGTCAACTTTTTGGCCTCATTGAGCTTTCGTTTGTTCTCCTCAACAAGTGTCTCAAGAGCCAATTCGTTTTCTTTTTCTTTTAGACGGATACCTGTTTCATTTTGTCGCTCGATTTCAAGACGTCGCAATTTTGCTAATTCGAGTTCGCGTTTGCGCTGACTGGAAGTCATTGAAGACGCTCTAGAGTGCAGGGAACTATATCGGGTGGACCGGCTGACAGTTGAAGCAGCTCGCGATGCTTGCGGGTCAGCATCTCCAGTCTCTGGAAACAAAGTTTTCGCCATTTCCAAGGGCTTAATTAACAATTCCAGCATTTCATCTCGAGCGCAAGTAATGCTGATTAACCAAGTGTCAAGATCAGCGAGAGCACTGCTAGGTTCTAGCGTTTTTTGAGCAAGAATGCGAAGGTCGTCGTTTTTCCTTATTGAGTTTTCTATTGCTATTTGGCACTGCTGGATAGACCTTTCAACTTTGACTGTCCTTACCTTTGCTAAGAATAGTCTTTCAGATCTGAATAGAGCCTATAAAATTCCTCCTCATATTTCCTACGTCCGTCAAAACACCTAGACAGCTTCTGAGCTTGCTTATCTGTCATGACTTAGCTTTAAATAAAGGAAAAGCGGGCGGTTGTGAACTATCGAAAAAAGGGGATTAAAAAGTCAAGTGTGATGTCACTCTTCACACCTGCTCAGAAAAAACAGGAGTTTCATTAAAGATCGTCACACTTTACTTTACAAAGGGGGGTGGGGAAGTTCGCCTTTATGATTTAGAGCGAGCGGAAATAAAAAAGAAGCAAAAGAGTAATTTAGAATTAAAATACAAATTGAAATACATTGACAATACAAAAAATATCAAAGGTTCTTTGCTGCAGATTCGAAAACTAGGCGGCGGTTGCGATCGGCACGACGCTTTTTTTGAGAGGGTCGCTTTTTTTTGTTCTTTATTTTTCTTAAGTTTGCCGTATTACTTCGGACTATCGAGAAAGACTTTAGTTCAAGGTCAGTTTCTTGGTGAATTTGGAAGTAATGACCGAGTAAGCGAGTGTCTTTCTGCTTACGCTTAGAGATTAAGTCGCCAGTCACGCTTAAAATTAAAATGCCCGTTGAGCAAAGCAAATCGTAGATATTAGGAGTTTCGACTCGTTGACAATATACAATTGCAGCAATATTACTTTTGTAATTTAGCAGAATGTTGCGCAGTTCGAATTCCGTGAGTGCTGTATCGTTGTTACTATTGTGCTTGCTGATTGAATTGTTGATCAGGTCGTGTCAGATTGTTATATCATTTCTATGGGCTAATTCGCCGTCTAAAAAAGTTTGGGCACGTTTTGATTGGTACTTGTGGTTGAGACTTAAACCACCAAGGACATAACAGTATTGCGATATACGGTTTTGCTCGGCTATACGTAGCGTTTTATGAGCACGAGAGAGCGAGCTAGTGGCTAATATAAACATTTAGGACGGCATTCGGCACGACAAAAAAAAATCTGGGGGGAATCAAGAAAACCGGATTTTGAGAATCTCACACCTGCTCAGAAACAACCGGAGTTGCAAAAACTCAAAGGGATTGACTTGATATAGTGCTGAGGGGTCTCTACACTGCGTAATTTTGCAGTGCTTACGTTTGCCGGCTGTTTTTTTTCGCAAAAAAAAATGACAAAACTTTTTTTTTTCGAAAATTTTTTTTCCTTCTTATTGTCTACGTCTGGTACCGAAATTTGGTAATTCGTAATTTGGTACCGAAATAAGACGATTTGGGGTCGATTTCGGATTTTTTTTTCAATATTTTGCGAAAATTTTCTCAATAATTTTTACAAAATTTTTTTCTAACGGGTCGGAACGGTGGGTTCGGGTTTGAGTTATCGACTACTAACTATAAACTAGCAAATGAAACCAAAATTTTAACTTTTAGTCAAATTTTTTCGATTTTCGATTTTTTTTTTGGATTTCGGATTTTCTGGGTGGGGTATTCGGGTTAGACTATTGGCAAAAGCACGGTAAACATAATGAAATCAACATTTTAGCACACTGAATGGATTTGATGGGTCACAATAAAAAACTTTGAAGGATCGTAAAACAATTATAGCTCTGGTTTATGAAGAAACTAAACTGAGAACTTACGTCTTACAATAGTTTTTTTTTGTCAACTTCGGCCATCAAAAACGGTTGGGGAGATTCCTGTCTCACTTGCAGGTAGCTGTCTGCATACACCTTCGTGAAATTGCACAATCACCTTTCACTGAGGTACTTCTCACTCACAAAAAACTGAGTCGTCAAGGGTTTCGTCTGGTTTGTCGTCGATTGTCGGCGGACCATGTTTCCACCTGTGTTCAGTAAGTGGTGGGTCGGTCGAGTATGTCGTCGGTCTGTAGATTGGCTGTATGTATCTCGATTGAGAACACGATTGTTCAATATATATAAAAACATATTTCCTTCAATAATTATCGACAATCATTAAGAGGAAACAACGGAATAATATCTGTTTCGGAACAAAATTATCAAGTTTTAAACGAAATCGAAATCGAAAGCGACTTTATTGTCACTACTTTTGCCAATAAGTGGGGATTTTCTTGCTTGCCAGAAAATAGAAGTCAATTCTGGCCAAAATCTAATTAAGTTCATGTCCAGAACATCATTTAAAACAAGTTTGACTTAGGAACATTTTTTATCCGGTTCAAATCAAGTGTATTCCAAGTTTTTTAGATGTAAAATACATGAAATGACCGGGATTTGAAATGGCGACCTTTCGGTTTCTGGTCAAGTACGTTACCACTAGACTAGCTGGTCTTGATATGCTTTCATTTTAGTTTCAATCTTGAACACACCTAGCAGCACTTACCGAGCTTACCGCACTTTTAAACGAAAATTCCCAAATCACCCATTTCCCACCAAACCCGGAACAGCTAAAGAAAATATCAACCACCCAGAACACACAAACACTAAAAATTTTCTAGAAATCACCCTACCATAATTTCCACACTATACCTTGAATATTTCTACCATTCCTAACAAAACACGAAATTTTGTTGATGAGCAGGTTTTAATGCCAACACTTCATTGGACAGCTTACTACAATTATACTAACCCCCTTTTTTACCAATAACTAATACTAGTGAAAACATAGAGAAAAGCAAAAATATGTTATACAGACTCATCACATCATTAACACCTCGACAATTTACTTATGTTGGATAAAAAAAAATGTTAAAAACATTCACCGCACCCCGAGCTAACGGTTTCTCAAAAGAATACTACGATCACAATATCATCCGCCCTAATCACGATCAATTTTTAGACGAAGATTGCTTTGCAAACTCGCATCTAACCGAAATTTTTTTTTAAAACATCATATTTATTCACACTTAATATTTTTGATAAAAAGGTTGATCATATTATTTCAGAAGCACTAGGTGACATGCAAGCATATGAAAGCTTTTATGATAAATTTCAGTTATTTTCACTAACCTTTCACTTTCTTTCACCACAAGAACGCGATTTGCACTGTTCCCACGATATGTTTTACGCACTAAACAAACGCACACTTACACATATTATCGTTTTATACAAAATCATTTTGATTTACACACTCCATCAAGACAACCCCACCATCGTTTTCAGTTTATTAATTCAAAGTACACGTCACCATTCTTTCTTAATTTTACATATTGCATTAAAAATACTAACCTCTACGGCATCCTCCGCAACTACGACCCAGTCACCCAAAAGTATATATTCTGTCCCATCACGAAGACCTTCAATGATGAAGAATCAAGACCCTTCATTATCCCACATGAATTCATACAACCTATCGAAATACCCATACTAGAGTTTATTCATATTACTAAATATAACCATAAAATTTACAATTTAATACAAAACACACCTCATGAATTCGCAGTAGGCACACAAGAACTAAACACCATCAAGGCACTCCATTTGCTTTGGCCACTGCTACAAACTAAAAATGTCATACGCATACTAGCCAAGTTACTAACAACATCAGACTTGATTCACGACATCTTCCCACACGGTTTTTTCCCAGATAAATAAGGTAAGTATGAATTACAATAATATTAAGTAATAAATTCAAAAGTGTACTAACCATTTTCTATCAATGTTTAATTTATTCTTTTAGTCTTTACACCACAATCATCTACAAAACAGAAAAAAAACAAATAAAAATACAAACTTGTTAATTTATAAATAAATTCCTAAATATTTCGCACTAAATAATGTAAATAAATTCATAAACAATGTAATAATTTAATTTTTAAATTATTTCCCCAAGAAGCAGTAAAATTAGATACGATAAAAATTTATAATTTTAAACTTCCCCAAAAGCAGTAAAAGTCGATTTCAATAGAAAAAATTGATAAAATGAGAAAGCAGTACTAACCTGTTTAAAATTTTCATTCATTCGCGCAAGAATCTATCCAAGCAAAGAATTGTTTAAATAATGTTTTTATGTTTCAAGTTTTTACTAACAACAACTCTAACAAGCATTAACAAGTTTCAAACTTTCGTTTAACCCGGTTGGAAAGGAAATATATATTAAACCACACTAACCAACGCAGCTTACTAAACACCACAAATCATAAAATAACAGCATGACTAAGAAAAGAAAACCAACGGTACCCAAACCGGATTAACCCAGCTTGAAACTGGATAATTTATTCTTTTGAAGACTATTATAAAGTCTAAGAAAGAAGTAATAAAACACAAAAAAGTCGTAAGACAAACCCAAACCAAAAACAATTTGATTTTTGAAAAAAAAGGACACAACCAAAGTAACATAAGAAAGACCAGAAAAAACCAACATAAAATGTTAACACATAACAGGACCTCTCAAAGAAACAGCATGAAAATCACACTCCCATTCCTGGCCTAACCCACCAGAGAAGGACGTCCTGAGCATGCTTATAGCCGGCCTAACCCACCGCGCTACACCCACAATTTGTGACCACACTTCAATTTTTAATAAGAGGTACTCAAGGGTGAGTAACTCTACAAAACAAACGAACTAAAATAAAACGCTTTTGTGAAAACAACTAACTAAAATCATGACTGAAAACCAGATTAACAGAAATTTATAAAATGTAAATCATAATATGCAGTATATAGATCATACACAACAACAAAGACGAACATCCAAAGACTAGACGATCCCATCACACTCGAACAAAAGAATGGCTAAACACAGCCGATATGCCGTCCACAATCACGACTCAAAGGATTTAGAGTATGACTTGACTTCGCAGAAAAATTCTTCATTGAATTAGACCAATGACCACCTCGATGTTCAAGTATACGTACAGATCCGAGTTCCAAGGCATCCCTTCCAAACACGATTCTCACGCCATTCCCAGACGAGGCTGCACACAAAACAGTTCTCTACTAATACAGAAAAACCTGACATAGCAAACCATTTTGGAATCGGATTGGTTTCATTGGGGATCACAGTCGTTGTCGAATGACGTAATAACAATTTCCTATCCTTGATTCCAGCGTCCTGGAACGTTCTTCTTCAAGAGGAACCGGATAAGAAAATGATGTTCGCTAAATACCAACGTTCATCATCCATCCTTCAATTGTAGAAAGACAGATAAATCTAAAAACTCTGTAAACCCCGGATGGGTGGAACCTGATCTAAACTACATTTTATTATTGGATAAATTAGATATTTTACCACTGTAAAATATTTAATTTTAACCAATCATATTCCATCTAACTAACAACCCACTTATTTGTAAGTGCTGAAATTACTTGTAATTTCAGCACCAGAGAGATTTGAATTTAACTTATAAATTAGTTACCTCTCCAAGAGAACTTCAGCAGTCGAAATAAGCCAGTATACTCTAGATCTATGGAGCCTAGCAGAGACTAGTTAAACAACCTGAGACTAGTAGATATAAGAGTAAGATTAGGATCGGTATTAGACTAAGAAGTTGCACGAATCTATCCGGCCGAAAATAAGATAGCGTGACGAGCAGACGGTGTACCCTATCCGAAAATACTCCATGAGTTAACCAAAAGGATCTAACTCATCTGGTGCGACCATACGTCTCAAATAAAGACCTTAATAGCTCAGAATTAACCAAAAACAGATTAGAAAATAGACAAAAATTTTTTAAAATGTTACACGACAATAACTTAGTTGAAATGTCTCTACGACTCAATAGATCAGAGCCGCTATTCCGCACAATACGAGAACTACCTGGTATTGGAAAAAGACCTCGGACAAGAGACGACATATGACTACATAGAAACTTACTATTTAGTTTCATGATCGTACGGCAAAAGCCAACACAAACTTTTATATTTAGAATCTTACTAGCAATGAATTTATATTTTCATTTGCAAACATAAAACCCTTGAAGGAAATCTTCAATGATTAATTCAGGCGCTAGATAAAGTTACTATTGTACAATAACGATTGATAAAAAGATCTCAAATCGTTCTCTCCAATGCGCGACCACTGACTCCTAACAACAGTGATCCGGATAGTTTGGAAGCTATTGCGCCTAACCACGTCCTGCTTGGGAAGCCAAGTGCGGCATTCCCTTCCTTAAGCTCTGAGGAGGAATTCAACCATAGAAAACGGCTCATGCGTACTCAGGCATATGCAATTTGGTCACGATTGCTAGGCGAGTATGTGCCAGGTCTCGATAAGCGAGCCTAGTGGCACTCCTCTCCTCAACAGAAACTCAAGACAGGCGATTTAGTGTGGATAATAGAACCCGCCAACCCCCGAGGTTATACTTCTTTGGCCCGCATTAGAACGCTTACCTTCGGAAAATACGGGGTAGCCCAAACCGCCGTGCTAAAAATCTTGAATGATGACGTTACCTGTCCGGCAGTAAAACTTGCGCCAGTCCTAGCTTCCTTGGGGGCGGAGGATGTTGCCGAGCAAATAACCATTCATAAGCGATAATATAAAAGCGAGTAAATAGAACTAAATTAATTGGCCGAGCGGTCTAGAACCAAGCCTAAGAAACTGACCAGACTGGTTCGGCGTACGTTCGAGCCCCCCAAAAAACTAATGTTTTTTACCCGAACCAAACTGTATAATACATAAATTTAACTAACAAAAAACATAGCAAAATTAACCTGTCTGATCTTATCTGTCATGTTATTGCCGTTTGCATGTGATTTACCGTATAGCGCAACAATGCTGCTAAGGTTAACACGTTCTAGCCGTGAATGTGCCGTTTTTGTTAAATTACCCGTTTATATCTACAAATCCTGTGATTTATGCCGTTTCCAGATTTGATTTGATTTGGTTACAGCTTTTACTTTTTCGAAAGATAATTTAGGGTTTGAAGTGAGTGCGGTCACAAAACAGAATGTACTTGCTCTTAAAATATTTAAAAGTTGTCAAAGAATAAGGGGTTAAGCAAACTTCAGGATTCCAACAACAGTTTGCATTTCAAGTTTTTGCCGACAGCGAGATCCTTTTTGGTGTAAATGATACCAGTTTTCAAAAAAACCTAAAATACAAAAAAAATGAAGTCTAGCTGAATTCTCATAAACAGTTTCAGTGGAATCGTCTGAAAACAATTATTAGTTCATGTTACCAGAAAACAAACTTTTAACTATTCTTCATCATCTTTAACTTCAAGACTGCGTTTCATTTCCCGCACAACAAACTGCGCTTCACTATTTTGAACGATAGTTTGAGCCCCTCTAACAGGTTTTTTTTCAAATCAAACGAATGCAATGACTCAGACAAATAAAATCAACAAATTTTTTTAGAAAAAAAATTGAAGAAACAAAACTGAATATCTTTATTTCATTATATGAAATTTTTTTTAAGGGAAAATGATTCTCTGACAGACTTCCAGAGTAAAACTATTGTGTACAAAACCACGGAAAACTGAAATTGAACAGCTCCCCAGAATGATTAACCAATAAGAAAGGATTTTTTAAATCCAGTCCTAATTACTAGTTTTTCTCTTCGAAAATCAAAACTTGATACTTTATTTCCATATCTCAACAAAAAAGAGAAGAATCAGATGATGGAGTTTTTTTTTAATTGCATTTTTACCATGGCTATCCAATTTGATACAAGCGGTATGTTTAGACAACGTAATCTGCGGGGTGGGGGATTATTGGTAAGTTTGATAAAGGTGGGGATATTCAGATAACATAATCTTCAAATAGTTTTAACATTTGGTCTTTTCATCAGTCGATCTCTGGCAGTATTCTTTCGTCAGAGACAAGATTTTTAATTTTTTTTTAAAAATTTACACTCATCTCTACAAAAAACAGTCAAATTGAAAAACTGGATTAAATTGAGCAGCACCTTCTGTTTTGTAAGTAAAGATGTTTGTTGGATGTTTTCAAGAAAGTGTATCAGTTATAAGGTGCTGTTACATTTTTGCAAATTTCTTGCAAAACAGAATCAAAGTCAAAACCAATTTTAATTTAAAAATTTTTTCCTGCCATTACGAGGCCAAACTGTGCTGTGCCTTGGATAGGTAGGCGCACAGTTTTGTGTCTGTATGATCGTGGATTCCAGAGACAAGTCTTTAAATATGTTCCAAAATGTAAGTGGATTCTGCTTACAAAGTTTCAGTGGATTCAGTGTACCAATATCTGTAACGTAAGTTTTGTCGGCACATTGATTTTGTGGCGGATTACGGAAGGAGCCAATGTAGGTAGTTGTTCCGAATTCCGCATATGTAAGCGGACTCCGCAATTATTAGTGGTTTCGGCAAATTTATGCGGATTCTGCTTACAATTTTCGGATTCTTCTTAAAGTTTGCGAATTCAACTTACAGTTGCGGATTCCACGACAGCTTAAATTTACTAAATATATATATTATTTTTTTGTTCATGGATTCCACAAACTGGTTACGGATTCCACATATTTTTCGCGGATTCCGCATATTTGCCTGTTTTTGGAGCAATTTTGAGCAATGCCGTGTTTTAGCTATTTGTCCATCGAATCCAAAACAGCAGAGAAGATCGAATAAAAAAGTTAATGTTGCGGATTGCGCGACAAATCTGATACTTGCTTGTTGCGCAATCCGCTTACAATTCACAAAATGCACAGTTTGGCCTCGTAATGACTCAAAAGTCAAATGTAAAATCTCTAATTCTGGTGTCACTCAAGGGTCGATTCTTGGGCCAGAAAAGTTCGCACGTTATCATAAACATTAATTACTATTTTAACGAAAGAAAAATGAATAAAAAAATTTATGCTGATAATGTAGAGTTTTGTCTACCAAAGAAAAAGAAGAAAGCTTTTGCGGTAATTTAACAATTGTTAAACAAGCTTCAGTTGGAGTTGGAGAAAGTAAAGACAGATAGTGGTTGCCTCTCGGCACAAATGAAGACTACCAGATATTCGAAAATCACTTAGACTTCCTTGGAAATTGCACAAAAAATGAGTCAGACCGTATGAAGTCTTGGGGATCATTTTAAATATCCCCCTTATGATACCTACTTAAAAATCCCCACCCCTATAAATAAATACAGCAAATTAGCCTTAGAGCTTATTTTGTGAATTCTAATTTTGTTGCATTCTGATTGGTCGAAAAATCGACCATTTTGATCATAAAGAGGCCAAACTGTGTATTTTGTGAATTGTAAGCGGATTCTGCAACAAGGACGCTCATTTTGTTCTTCGTTTGTTCTTTCGTTCTCTTTGATCATTCCGACAAAATTTTAACATGTTTAAACCCTTGGTTCTGGAATCCACGAACATACAGACACAAAAATGTGCGCCTATCCAGTGCACAGTTTGGCCTCGTAATGATCTTCTTAACAATCCCCCCTTTCTTGAAAGGGGTGGAGATTGTTAAGCAGATCTAATATTGGCCTTACTCTTGCAGACAGGTGGCCAGTAAATAAGCAGAATGGTCTAAGAGCAGAATGGGTCCAAGAGCAGAAAAACAGAAAAATATCATTTTTCATAAGCTAATCCGTAAATTAATTAATAGAAATGTCAATAATACCAAAGCAACGAACATTTTATGCATAATTTGAGCAATATAATTAAGAATTTTAAACAAAAATCCAATCAAAAAAATTGATTGAAATTAGTCAATTCATGCATAATTTAGTCGTTTTCTTGGTATTTTTTGACAATTCTAATAATTGTTTTAATGAAAAAGTTGTAGACCAGTCGTTGGAGAAACATCATCATATGAATCGTCTATGAATGCGATAGAGCTTTAAAAAGTATTTCAAATACCTAACTTTTTTGCAAAAAAACACATAGAAGTTTAAGCTGTCTTTGAGAAGATACAATTTTTTCTTTTGATATAGTCGTGGGAAGAAAAACGACGAGTGCTCGAGAAAGAAAAAGAAGTGATAGAGAAAATGTGCACTCTTAAAAGCACAGATCTTCAGGCGGAGTTCGAAAGAGAGTTGAAATTTCTGCAAAGTGCAGTGGCCATACAAGACGACGACAACACTGACATTGCAGTCCATAGTGCCAAAGCCATACATGCCATAGATGAGATGCAGCAAGAGGTACAGCAGATGCGAGACACTATACAGTAAGTCCATGAAGAGTTATGAAAAATTAAGGTAAAATTTTAAATCTTTGATTTTCAATAGCAGCGGAAGCAAAATGATTAAAAACATTACAGACACTCGCATTTGAGTGGTAAGGGTACTATGAATAAAAACTATGGCCTAACTTTTCAAACTACCCTGCAAACAGGCTGAAAGAACTGGCTTTCTTTCACTAAAAGTGGCTGAAAACTACCCTAAAAATGGCTCTGCAGCTGTTTCAGATGAGCCATCAGTTTTCAGTAATCATGTAAAAGCAGGTACACCTTAATTTTACAGAAAGAAAGTGATGAATTTAATTTGAAAAACTTCGAGTAAAACCTGCTAGCTTTTTTCTGAGGTTTTTGGTCAATTGAGAGAATCTAGTGCAAAAATCTTCCTATAGAAACAGTTGCACCCTATTTAAAGTAGAATTAGCCGGTATGGCCTTGTCATCCGGCATGGATAGATAAAACTCCATATTAAACTTTTTATGTATTTATATATCATTTATGTTTTGATGTTTTATAACATTAATGTGTACTGGTCGATTGACCTTGATAACAAGGACGAGAACGTCGTCTGAAGAGAACTACGGTTCAGAGCGAAAATAAATGTTACGTACACAAGTTGTTTTAACTTCTTTTCTCTCTCAAGCTCGACTTTATCTATCCATACGGATTCAATGATTAACAGCTCATACCTCGAGGACTTAACGGTGTGACATGGCGCAGCAATCAGGATTTTTGAAGAATCCACCTTACATAAATCCCTTTTGGGAACGAGCATCGGCCAAACCTCCATTAGAGTGGACAAAATGGGCGGCCATACTGGAAATGGCAGTATTCGCAAAAGACGGCATCGAAATTCGAAACCTACTACGAGCCCTCCCACAACTTGTAAAGCTATTTGAGCCAGTATACGAGGTCGATATAACCGGTGAAATGGATACCCAAAGGAAAAAATGCGAGGTGCGCAACCAAGAAAAAAAAGTGGGCTGGGAAAACCACGTGATAAAAGCGCGGGAAAAAGGAGTTCATTGTAATTCATTCAGATGGGATGAAGCGGACGCAAAAGTACGCAGCTAACTTTTCTTGTACCTCGGCGCTGAAGTAAAACGTCAAATACAACAAAAATGACCGAATATGCAATTCCACACGGTATCTATGCAACAATTCATGACCGTTTTGGAGGATATATTCATCACGACACGGATAATAGCTTTTGAGAGGTATAATTCTATTTGTCGAAAACAAAAGAAAACGGAAAAATTAGAACAATTTCATGCTGACCTAGTGGAACTAGCTTCACGGGCCGATTGCGGCGATCGAGAAAGTGAGTGGGTAAGGGACATGTTTACCGCTCACATGAACAACGAAAAAATTGCAGAGGAGTTGTTAGCCCAAACACGTACCCCACAGGAGGCATATTAATACGCGATTCGACGCGAAAAAGGAATAGAACACAGTAGCACAATGAAATTAAATCCGATCGGAGGTCAAATAGTTACGACACCAAAACAAGAACCAATACATTATGTTAATACACGTGGCAGACAAAATCAACAGTACAACCAAAACAATCAACGAGGCCGGGGAGATTTTCGCGGCCGACCATATCCACCTGGATCACAAAACACAAGGGTCAACAATATCAACAACAATGAAACACAAAATCCAAACAATGTTTCAAATGTGGAAATCAGTATGGCCCGAATCATCTACAATCTTGTCCGGCAAAAGACAAAAATTGTTCAAAATGCGCAAAACGCGGACATTTTGCAAAAGTTTGCCGTTCTACAAACGTGAACTACCTAGGCTATACCGAGTGCTCGAGAAAGAAAAAGAAGTGATAGAGAAAATGTGCACTCTTAAAAGCACAGATCTTCAGGCGGAGTTCGAAAGAGAGTTGAAATTTCTGCAAAGTGCAGTGGCCATACAAGACGACGACAACACTGACATTGCAGTCCATAGTGCCAAAGCCATACATGCCATAGATGAGATGCAGCAAGAGGTACAGCAGATGCGAGACACTATACAGTAAGTCCATGAAGAGTTATGAAAAATTAAGGTAAAATTTTAAATCTTTGATTTTCAATAGCAGCGGAAGCAAAATGATTAAAAACATTACAGACACTCGCATTTGAGTGGTAAGGGTACTATGAATAAAAACTATGGCCTAACTTTTCAAACTACCCTGCAAACAGGCTGAAAGAACTGGCTTTCTTTCACTAAAAGTGGCTGAAAACTACCCTAAAAATGGCTCTGCAGCTGTTTCAGATGAGCCATCAGTTTTCAGTAATCATGTAAAAGCAGGTACACCTTAATTTTACAGAAAGAAAGTGATGAATTTAATTTGAAAAACTTCGAGTAAAACCTGCTAGCTTTTTTCTGAGGTTTTTGGTCAATTGAGAGAATCTAGTGCAAAAATCTTCCTATAGAAACAGTTGCACCCTATTTAAAGTAGAATTAGCCGGTATGGCCTTGTCATCCGGCATGGATAGATAAAACTCCATATTAAACTTTTTATGTATTTATATATCATTTATGTTTTGATGTTTTATAACATTAATGTGTACTGGTCGATTGACCTTGATAACAAGGACGAGAACGTCGTCTGAAGAGAACTACGGTTCAGAGCGAAAATAAATGTTACGTACACAAGTTGTTTTAACTTCTTTTCTCTCTCAAGCTCGACTTTATCTATCCATACGGATTCAATGATTAACAGCTCATACCTCGAGGACTTAACGGTGTGACATGGCGCAGCAATCAGGATTTTTGAAGAATCCACCTTACATAAATCCCTTTTGGGAACGAGCATCGGCCAAACCTCCATTAGAGTGGACAAAATGGGCGGCCATACTGGAAATGGCAGTATTCGCAAAAGACGGCATCGAAATTCGAAACCTACTACGAGCCCTCCCACAACTTGTAAAGCTATTTGAGCCAGTATACGAGGTCGATATAACCGGTGAAATGGATACCCAAAGGAAAAAATGCGAGGTGCGCAACCAAGAAAAAAAAGTGGGCTGGGAAAACCACGTGATAAAAGCGCGGGAAAAAGGAGTTCATTGTAATTCATTCAGATGGGATGAAGCGGACGCAAAAGTACGCAGCTAACTTTTCTTGTACCTCGGCGCTGAAGTAAAACGTCAAATACAACAAAAATGACCGAATATGCAATTCCAAACGGTATCTATGCAACAATTCATGACCGTTTTGGAGGATATATTCATCACGACACGGATAATAGCTTTTGAGAGGTATAATTCTATTTGTCGAAAACAAAAGAAAACGGAAAAATTAGAACAATTTCATGCTGACCTAGTGGAACTAGCTTCACGGGCCGATTGCGGCGATCGAGAAAGTGAGTGGGTAAGGGACATGTTTACCGCTCACATGAACAACGAAAAAATTGCAGAGGAGTTGTTAGCCCAAACACGTACCCCACAGGAGGCATATTAATACGCGATTCGACGCGAAAAAGGAATAGAACACAGTAGCACAATGAAATTAAATCCGATCGGAGGTCAAATAGTTACGACACCAAAACAAGAACCAATACATTATGTTAATACACGTGGCAGACAAAATCAACAGTACAACCAAAACAATCAACGAGGCCGGGGAGATTTTCGCGGCCGACCATATCCACCTGGATCACAAAACACAAGGGTCAACAATATCAACAACAATGAAACACAAAATCCAAACAATGTTTCAAATGTGGAAATCAGTATGGCCCGAATCATCTACAATCTTGTCCGGCAAAAGACAAAAATTGTTCAAAATGCGCAAAACGCGGACATTTTGCAAAAGTTTGCCGTTCTACAAACGTGAACTACCTAGGCTATACAAACGAGGAACAACAAGAAGAAACAGAAATAGAGAGCACGGGGACGAATACCGACCCGGTGGCATATGCTGAGTTCACCACAAACAATGGTTGGGAAAATTGCCAAATAGACGAATTTTCCGTAATAGCAATATTGGATACATTTGAAATTAAAAACACGAAAACGATATCGGAAGACGATTTGAATGGCCAGATTGCTAAATTGAAAACGAATACAACAGAATTATTCGCAATTGCTGATTCAGGCAGCCCGATGTCCTTTCTAAACGAAAAAACCGCTCAACGATTACAACAAAAAGATCAAACGGCAGTATTCAAAAACATCCCCCCGGAGGATACAGCCAAAAATTTAGCATGTTACAACGCTGAATCAATACATCCTAAAGGAAGGCTAATAGTAACGACTGAGTCGGGGGGATGGAAAGTACAAACAGCTCCGTTCATTATAGTGGACAACCACAAAGCCAAAATAGTAGGACGGAATCTACTACCACACATCGGCATCAAATTAATCCAGGACAAACAAACCCAAAAAGTACTCACAGTACAACGAAGCGACGAATCAAACCATGAAATTAAACAATGGGTCAAGGATAAATTTCAACAACTATGCGTACGAATGGTAAAGTCAAAACATCACGTAATGAAAACACAATTCAATAGAAATTATGAACCGATACAACAAAAGGGCAGACGCATTCCCATACATTTACAAGAAAGGGTCGAAGCTGAACTAAACAAGTTGATTGACCAAAAACATATTATCAAGCTCGATAAGAGCTCAGACAAACAATTTATCAGTCCAATAGTTATCACGGTTAAAAAGGACCAAACGTTTAAACTAGCACTAGATTCCAAAAAGATTAACAAATACATACACAAAAACAAATATCAGATGCCAAACATAGATCTCCTGCTAGACAATACCGCACAAGTGGCGAAATCAGACAAATCGAACCAAGCACTATTCACTACACTCGATTTAAGATACGCATATTCACAAATCCCGTTGGATAAAACAACACGAGAACAGTGCAACTTCAGTCTTATTGGCGGAAATGCTACAGGAACATATCAACTCCAAACAAGATTTTATGGCCTTACGGATGTGCCGGCAGAGTTTTAAAAAACAGTGGATCTAACACTCACAAATTGCAATAATACTTACGCATATCTCGACGATAATCTAATCGTAACAAAAGGAACGCTCGAGACACATCGTCAAAAACACCAAACGGTGCTGACAAAACTTGACGAAGAAAATCATGCAATTTTGTTAGACAAGTGTAAGTTCGCAAGCAAACAAGTTGAGTGGTTAGGTTACACCAAAAACAGTGAGGGAACCAAACCAATTATAAAGAAAACCGAGGCAATTGTAAAGTTATCGCCTCCCAAAACGTTTAAACAACTTAAAAGTTTCATGGGTTCAATACACCATCTTACAGGATACATACCAAATTTAGCACAAACTGCAGCAGCGCTGCGGCCACTCCTAAAAAACGCTGAAAAGAACAAACCGATTAATTGGTTACCTGAACACAACTCAGCCTTCAAAACCATTCTACAACTTGTAGCAAAATAACACAAAACAAACGCTTCGACCAACATTTAGAAAGTCGCATCGTCTGTGATGCATCTAACACAGGTCTAGGAGCGGCATTAGAGCAACAATCAGCAGAAGTTTGGGTGGCTATAGCATACGCGTCACGTTTTTTAAACTCCCTTGAGGTAAAATTTTCAGTCAACGAATTATAATTATTAGGAGTCGTTTGGGCAATTGAGCACTTCAAATACTATTTGTACGGCAAACATTTTACCGTCATCACCCACCATCAAGCTTAAATCAGCGCTTTAAACGCCAGCGAACGATCAAAGACAAGTCAAAGCCGTCTTATATTATAGATTAATAGACTGATAGATTAATATCATTCCATTTTGAAATTAAACATCTCGCAGAGAGTAAAATGGGCCTAATAGACTATATTTCACAAAATCCGGTTGAATTACCAATACCCCCCAGCAAGTATGATCGTGAATTTGTAGTTGCGGCAATTAATACATTCATAAACAACCTAGAAATGATTAACAAGGTCATTCTAAATCAGTTGGCCAATCAAAACAAAGCACCATGTGACCTGATCAAAAACGCGCGGAAAATAAAGGGTTATAGATGCTAGAACAAACGCTCAATTAACAACTAAACCTTCCAAACTTTCCGTCAGCGGTCATTTGCTACCCAAAAACAGAACTCAGTCTAACTCAATTTCTGCTCAAAATTAGTCAACACTCCATTCTGCTCAAAATCAGTCAACACTCTTGCATTCAAAAAATCTCAGATTCAACAAAACTTCGATCAACGAGATCAAATTTAAAACAATGAGCAGAAAAGACACAAAAAACCTCGCAGGAGGATTCAGTCCGGCAGAATTGAAAACCACGAAACCACGCGGTCGTACAGTTTCGGTTGACTGGAAAAACACATCAGATCGAGAAGAAAGCTTTTCCGACCCGAGGTGGCACAAGCGACCACCAACCAAGGACAAACAGATGAAGAAAACTGAATCATCACCACAATCCAACTCAACCGCACAAGTGACCGACGCAAGAGATTTGATCACAGGATCGAAACATACAAAATTTTCAAAAATCATTTTTGGAAACAGCCCAACATCAAAATCAACCGTAACGGAAAGATGCATTTCACAAACAATTAAACCACAATCTGACACAGCTCGATCAAAGATAGCCACACAGACAATGATAAACACCGAGGTGAAAACAACGAAATCGACTACAGCGACCCAAACAAGCAACAACACAGGAAACTATCATCCGATGGAACAGGAGATATGGGTCAGACGCGTGGACCGCAATGTATGTTTACAAGAGGAAAAAACACCTAACGTAGAGCCCCCGACGATGACAACTTCGTTACAACTAGAGGCCAGCCACATAGAAATAATGGACACCGTAGTTGCCACAGTTGAGAAAGCCGCCGAAACTGAAGAGGACACGCCTCTATTTCGTCGGAAACTACAAAAGTACTGGGAATTCCATTCATCGCCGCAGCCACCAAGAAAGACAGAAATTTGCGCCCACTGAAAACATTTGTAAAAAAAACGGGACTGGGACGCCATCAAAGCTTCTCACGGACAACATTGGTTCAACATCCGAAACCGACTACATGTCCGAGAGGACTGCCTTCTCGTCGATGAAAGAATCGTAATTCCCTCACAACTACGAAAGACAGTACTTGACAGTCTTCACCTTACCCACCCGGGATTGGCAGCCGTGTTGGATTTGAGTCACCATGTCTGGTTCACGCACATTCATCGTTCAATTGTGCAAATGGCACAAAACTGCAAACATTGCACAGAGCAAGGTAAAAATTTAAAACCCATCCTAGGCAAGAAACTTTCATTCCAAATGGAACCGGTAGTCAAACCTAATGAGGAAGTTTAGTGAAACTTTGCGGGTCCTCTACCAGACGAATTGAAGGACGCATACATTTTGGTGGCAATAGATAAGTGGTCAAAATTCCCGACAGCGAAAGTTGTATCAAACACAACAGCAGATATTGCAATCAAGTTCATGCAAAGATATATTTCTAACAACGGGGTACCAAATAGATTGAGGTGCGATCAAGCTCAAACATTCAGGGCGAAAAAATTTCAAATTTTCTGTACAACATAAAACTACTTTTTGCACCCGTAGATGATCACAGAGCCATAGGGGTTGTTGAACGGATGATCCAAACAATTAAATTTAGACTAGCGGTAATGAGAATAGACCAAGCAAATACACCATATAAGTTAGCGTCGGATGTCGCAGAAATAATAAAAACATTAAGAATCACACCACACGGTGTCACAAAAGTTTCCCCTTTTGAAGCACATATGGGTAGAAAACCAAACACTCCATTATCGAACATAGTCACGAATAGCTCACCTAATAATTTAAACTGGGAGAGAGCAAAACATGCATGTTTAGATCAAAAGAACCTTACGAAGCCGCCTTTGCCAGCAGAAGTCATGCATGACTTAGAGCGATGGTCAGAAGATGAAATTCAGGTCCGAAAGAAGGAAACACCACATAAAGTTTCACATAAACCAATACCAAGGACGCTCACAAACAGGCACTCACCGACACAGCCGGAACCAAGTGCATATTCAAAACCTATAGAACTAGCTAAGAACAAACTTAATCTAAAATATAAGGGAGTGCAACGAACATTCGATAAAAATATCGAAAAACGCATAGAACAAGTTGCACGCAAAAAAAATTCGGTTAGCAACCAAAGTAAAAAAAAAACCAAAAACATTTGAACAAAAATGTAAAACTATGGACAAAAAAGTTCTAACCTACACACCGCACACTGCTTGGGTACAGTCTTTTGGCAAACAACCAAGATTACTAAGAAATAGCGGTACCGCATTTGTTCCTAACCCAGTAATATACGGACCTTGCAGACTTTCTCGTTTAAGCGACTATAATGCTTACAAATCGGCACGGAGAACAGGACCATGCTTACGTTTTTTAAACTTAAACGATCCACAAGCTCCAAAACATCCCATGTTCAAGGAGGACACCACAACGAGGCTCCCAGTCAAGCTAATAATACAAGAGAAAACAGCACAGAGTCAGGGCACAAGCAAAGTCAGTCCCACGAAAAGAAAGGCGTTGGGAAAACGGACTGGAGAAAAACCAACAAGAAAAATGCAAACACCGAGAGGAATGAGCCTCCAAACGGAGATGGAACAGACAAACAACGCAGAGAAAGAAGATGATTTGTCGTCTACATCGGAGGAAAACACTTCACCTTAATCTAAGCGACAAAACCAGAAAATAACACCGCCTGCAATCGCAACAAGGAAGTCGACAAGAGCCCGACAGGCGACATTAGCGACAGCCTTAGGCAACCCCATTCCAATCAACGCAATACAAGTCACAAGCGCAACCGGGACCAAACAGTTCGAGATCGATTCACCACCCGAAAAATTAAAACAAGATTCGCCAAGCTTAAAATCTCTGATTCAGGAAATGGGATTTTCAGAAAAAACTCCTGACTATAAAGCTTGCGTGCATTTTACACAAGCTATTAGCCCAAAACACAAAATAGGTGCTATAAACGATGTGATTGACTTAATTTCACCAGCGGAGGCATTTGACGAAAAGATGGAAAAGGACTACATATTTTGCGTTAAAACGAAAGACATTGAAGAACCAAAACTAGTACAAGTAGACGAACAACCGAACAACGAAGAAGAACACGGAACAGTAGATGAAAACACTGACAACAACACCGGAAAAACAAGAGGGGAGAAATGATTAACCAGCCTAAACAGTCCTACGGAGACTTAAAAACTCAATTAAAACTTCATCAATTTTCCCGAGGTGGGGGAATGTCATCCGGCATGGATAGATAAAACTCCATATTAAATTTCGTATGAATTTATATATCATTTATGTTTGATATTATATAACATTAATGTGTACTGGTTGACTGACCTTGATAACAAGGACGAGAACGTCGTCTGAAGAAAACTACGGTTCAGAGCGAAAATAAATGTTACGTACGAAAGTTGTTTTAACTTCTTTTCTCTCTCAAGCTCGACATTATCTATCCATACGGATTCAAAATTTAACAACTCATACCTCAAGGACTTAACGGTATGACAGGCCTTATGAATAGTGCGTTTTTTTTTAAAGTACAAAAATTTTTTTGGCAAAATTTTTCATTTTCTTGAAAACTACCCTGCCAATTACAAAATTCAATGAAACTGAACAAACGAGTATGAGGCACCTGCCCTTCAATAAGCGGCTACACTTTTGTTTTTATAAAAACAACTAAAATCACCCTAGTTTTACTGGAGAAACAACTAAAATTCTGGGTCAAGTCCGATTTTTGAAATAAAGGAAACTATGCATTTCAACAGGAATCAGGAAAAATTATTTTTTAAAATTGGCAAAAAAGGTACCCCAAGCTTAGGCTGGGCCCTTGTTTCAAACATTTTTTCCTCATTTTGGCTAGAAGGACGGAAAACGTACTGATTTTGATTTCGGCTTCCAAATGTCGAGTTTCACTGCACCATTTTCAAGGGAACATTCAATATCATCTAAAAGTGGAACACTTTTATGCCAGAATTAGCGTGCTTGAAACAAAAATCAGTCTTTTTGTTTTCTCACCGTCAAATGATTTTATAAAGTCTAGTCGGTCTAGTCTAGTTTAAGAAGTTTCAGAAAGACATGATTCAGTCATGCACCCAAAACCTTGATAATTTTAATGTTTTTTGAATGAAAGCGTAATACTTCGAAAAAAAATTCTCGGATAAATTATGCATGCTTTTTTATTCATGGACAATTTACATGTTATGAAACTTCTCAGTGATCTTTGAATCTAACTCTTCCCGGGTCGATGTTTGCGATTTTTGTATCGACCGAGGCGGGTTGAACACATGTCAGAGTTCAACTAAAGTCCATAGTCGAGAAAGCCCTATAGTTGAAATCAAAGTCGAAACCTAAAGTCGAATAAAAACTCGAAAGGTAAAGTCGAGCACAAATTCGAAACATAAAGTCGAACAGAAAGTCGAGACATAAAGTCGAATTGGTCAAAATATGAAAGTGAGCATAGGCACGAAATATAAAATCAAACCCGCATCCAATTTCAAGCGTTAATAATCGATAAATTGCAATTTTAGTACCACTCTTACTAAAATCGAGAAACAATCGACTTTTTTCAATTAATAATCGATTGTAATCTCTCTTTTTGAAATCAAATTTTAATCAATTATAATACATCTTAATCGACTAGAATTGTTTTTTATCCGTCTATCTTGCGATACAATTATAATCAATTATAATCGATCATAATCCATGATTTATTCCAATTTCCCATTATTGAGTTTTGCACAAAAATCCATTATAATCGATTATAATTAATTATAATCCCTTTTGTTTGTCCATTTTTGATTTCGAAGTTGCATCTAATCGCTTATATTTTATGCTTTTTGTGGACGTTGGTTCCTTTGAAAAATGAGAAATACTATTTTTAAATTTTTCCAATTAATTCAAATTTATAAGTTTTTTTCTATTCTTCCCCATTAGAGTTGTTTTGTGATGCATAATTTAAGCTATTTTAACTTTCAAAACATCAACAAGTTGATTTAGTTTCATGGTTGATTCGGAAAATTTATTTTTCATCTACCGCGAGAACCTTTCCACTCATATGAAAGGATCTTTATGAAACTTTTGTTTCGTGGTAAACTTTTGTGTTCAGATGAACCAAAGTGTGACAAGAGATCTCTCTCTTAGAGATTCTGCTATTGACACAAAGTTAATAGCCCATAAGATATAATTTGAATATTGTTTAGTTTTGACAAAATTTTAGCAAAAACAGAGATTATAATTGATTATAATCTATTATAATTGATTTTGAACGTTTTTTGTGTGGACTATAATCAGTCATAATCGATTATAAGAGATTTTAATCTCTTGGAAAAATCACAATTATAACCAATTATAAATCCTTTAAACATCTAATTTTTTTTAAATTATACTCGATTATAATTGTCCAAAAATCATCATAATAATCAGTTATAATCGATTACTTACGCCTAAACTTGGATGCGCGAAAACAAAATCAAAATATAATTAGAATACAGATTTACTGCACAGTCGAACTCAAAGTCAAATCATAAAGTCGAGCCGGTCGAAACAACAACGAATACAAACAGTACAGGAAAACTGTTGATTTTGTGAATTTTACACGGTTTCCGCCGCAGGGACGCTCCCTTTATTCTTCCTTGATTCTTTCAATTTCTTCGATTGTTCCGCAAAAATTTCAACATGTTAAAAGATTTTTCTCCGGAATCTAGGAACATACAGACACAAAATCGTACGCCTATCCAGATTGTTCTTGTAATGAACAAAATTTTAACAAAATTTGCACTCCATTGTCGGATGTTTTTGCTTGCAAAACTTTTATTTTAGTTGCAATTAGCAAAATAGTCCAGCGCATGTATTTTTAAAGGGCAGTTAGCTAGTCCAGCAAAGATTTTAAGAAATTACTTTAATTATGCTTAGTTCTTGGGAAGCTCGGGTAATTTTGTTGATTTCAATTTGCAGATTTGCAGCAAGAAGTGCCTTCAAATACCAACAAACGAGCAGTACTTTACTACAAAAAGTCATGTTACATTTTTCCCGTTTTTGAGATGAGTTTCAGTTATGAGATCAGTGCATCTGCAAGACTAGCTGAAATTAAGCAGAACTGCTGCTAGCTGAATTACATTTTCCTCAAGACAAAGTCCTAAATTTGCCAGAATTATGGCTTTTGAAGCTACATTGATCCGTTTTGAAAGCTTTCAAAAAATAGATTCTAATGATAATTCTGAAAACAAAACTGTCTCTGTATTAATCGAATGTTTTTTGCGCTTATCTTTAAAATTTTTAATGAAAACTGAAGATAAAGTTGAAAGTTACGAAAGTGTATCTTGAATATCAAACATCATCTGTAAAATTTCCATGTAACTAAAGAAACGCGAACCTTTATATGAATCTTGCGAGAATCCTGCAGGCCCAAAAACAACATACAAACTACTAACACTGTAGATTGTTAAAGATCACTGACTGTTCTTTTTTTCGAACTGCGTATTTTTCAATTAAAGATAATTGCCGAAGAACTTCTATCTTGCAAGATTCAAGCAAGGTTTTGCAAGGTTTTGCAAGGTTTTGCATTCCGAAAGCAGAATGCAAAACTTTCAAGCTCTCAGCTCGGTTCTTTCAAGATTCTTGGATTTCTTCTCAAGAATCATATTTAAAAAATTAAATTTTTGCTTTATTTATAGCTTGAGTTCTTCAATATCACAAACAAATTTATTCAAACAAGTCACAAATCCAGGGTTGTTCTAAGCACACAACGTTTTTTCTAAACCATTTGAAGGTCAGAAAATCACCAGGGTTTGAATAAGGTATCGGAGACGACCAACTATCGCCTATTTTCAGCACATACGGTAAACCCTTTTCCTGATTTGGTAAATTGATATACAGATTTTTCCTTTTTAATTCGCCGATTCCAAATCCCACTTTTGTAATTATGTTCTGTTGACAACTTGGTAAGTAGTAGGCCCAGATTTCATTTAGTTCCTTGTTTTCGTCTGTAAAGTCCGAAATTTTTCCATAGTATTCTTTAGGCGTTAGCATCATTTGTAGAAGAGCCACTGTGAAATAGTCAAAATATTGGTTAAAACAACACCCATAACGGTCGACAAAATTATTTATCTGTTTGTATTTGGGTTCGAACACCTTTTGCAGTTCGCTTTGAGCAGAATCTTCCAGCCAGTAAAAATAGTTGATCAAACTGGAACCTGCCTCATCCAAGTTGACTTCTGTAACGTATGCCGGATTTTCAGTTTCATCAGACGTATAAAACCGTTGCAAACAAAATATTTCACTGAATTCTCGGCACACTTTCCAATAGTAATCTTGCGGCTCTTGAACTGGAATTATGAAAACCAATGAAGACCAAGTAGGAATCACTGTTGAATTGACCACAATGTCATAAGTTACCGATTGGGCAAAATATAAATAGTTCAGATAGTAAAATAGCGATACTGTTTTCATTTAAAGGTGATTTTTTCGTTCTCTCAATTAAACTTCTTTGTTGCTTAAATGATTCAAAACAAAACTATATCTATTAAACTTGTGCCCTTTACAAATGTTGAACCAATCCTTGAAACTGTTTATTTTATTGTCAGAGAACCACTTCTATTACAACCCAAATGACCAAAAATTGTTGATCAGAAAGCAGTTTACATGCAGTTGCAGAAAGTTGCTGAGCTCATTGTTCCAACTTTTGTAGAAATTGTCTTCTTTTGTAGAACTTTTGTAGAAATAGTGTATTTGCTTTTGGCTTGTTTTTTCAAGCAATCATTTTTGACTTTTACGAACAACTTCGAAATTTAGTTTTTACATGTCGGTTGAAAAAAAGGCTAGTCATACAACATCACACTTGAGGAGAAGGCATTTTTCAAATTGTTTGATAACTATACGACTAGTATTTTCTCGTTCAATTAAAGTGTTTGACTGATTTTTCTCAGCATAAAAAAGTGTGTAACTTGCACTTGCTCGTTGCATGAATAGCATTTTCTCCGTGAGAAAAAATTTTTAAAATGAATTTGACCTTATCCCGGGTCGATGCGCTCGATTTGTTTTTCAACTAACTCAAACAAAAATTGGTGTTACGACCGTCTCGACCAAATTTGTTATATTTTACGTTTTCGGCCAAGTTTTTATACCTGATTTTTCTTTGCAACCCCGCATGGATATGTTATGACTTTATCGACCAAAAGTGAAGATACTTTGATAGCCTCATTTTTCTCGACCTATGTTTCAACAGTGCTCCAGCTGTATTTGGCTGTGATCGACCTGTTTTGAGTATTTCGACAAAAAAATGGGTATTTTTGACGATGCTCGACCTGCTGACATGAGAAAATTGAAAACAAATTAATATGATTTCTCTCAATTGATTTTATGTGATGATGCTTGGAGCTAAAAAATAAATTTTAAGAATCAATGAAACGCAAAATCCGTCATCCAAAAAAATATTTTGAATTGATGTTTCCATTTTGTTTTCTATTGTCTTTATAAAAGTGAACTGAAACTGTTGATGCAAAAACTGATGTTTGAGAAAGTTTCGTTAAGTTAAGTTTTTCTTCCGCAGGCATTCTTAGATCCGAAAAACTAAAACGCTCCATCAGAAACTTCTAGTTTTGCAGTAAGCAATCTTTTCAAATGATTGTTGCCGATTGCAACTTTCGAAGGGAGATGTTTTCTGAGCAGATTTTTTGTTCAGTATCCAGTTTAAATTTAATATCAAATTATTTTCAAAATGTTTAAATTGTGCTCGATCTATGTTTGCTCGACCAATATCGGGTTTGATTCGACTTTTCTCGACCTACTTTTTGATTTTCTCTACCAAAATTGAGTATCTTACAACTGTGTTCGACCTATGTTTTGACTTCCGCAACTTTAATAAGATAAGTTTTGAATTGTGTTTGAAATGAAATTTCTTCTCGACCGCACATCTTTAGTCCAAACACTGCATTTTCTCAATTTTTAAATTCAAAACATCAATCGAGCACCCGGCCTGGGATGTTTTTGTGCGCTGAAAAACATGGGCGGATTTTTTTTTGAAGAGACAACTCACAGGTTAATTGCCAAAAAAAACCCACAGATAAAACTCAATGGGAGATATGTCATGCAAGTTATCTATTGGGAATTCTAAACATATAATTTTTAATTATTTATCACAATTGCAATAACTAAATTTACTGTTTTCGTCGAATCGATAGCGTAGACAGCAAAACGTCAACCATTTTCAAGCTGAATTACGGCTAGCTAAATGATTCATATTTTTTGTTAAATCTTTCTATACTTAACATTAGATTATTCAAAAATTATCAATCTCTACTGAAAACTGAAATGAATCTGACCAGATGATTTCATAAACAAAAATGGAAAACTTTTTCTTTGCCAAAAACAATACAGCCAGTTTTGAAGATATATGAAATTAATTGACAACATTCAATACATAGTTTAGAGAAGTAGATGCGATCTAAAACAACAGCTAATTTTTGCTGCATCAAATTTTAGCCGAAAGCAACCTTTGTTACAAAACAACCAGATGTTTTTTAAGTAGATACAGGAAATGAACATTTCCATCGAGTTACGCCTCTTTGTAAACCTATAGAAACCATTCCCTCGGCGGATGTTTAGACCAAACTCCAGGCCTAGTTGGACGTACATGAGGTCTGTTTCATCTGTGTTCGAGGTTTGTTTTGACCGGGATTGAGGCGTGTTTCGACACTGCTTGACCTTGTTTTGAGCTTGTGTTCGGCTTTAACGGTCACAACATGATGTGAGCACCTCCAATAGGGGAAGGCTTTTAACTTTTCAGGCCAGAAAAAAAAGATATCAAAAAAGCAATGAGTGGTTAATGCTTAAAAGTATCTATTCGCAGTCTTATATAAAATTTCATTTTTCTCTGAGATTTTATAATGCTCTGGCGGCTATAGCAATAAAAAGTCACATCTGTGAAGCTGGTTTTACATACATATTTAATTGTACTGCCCCAATAGGACTGAAATTTGAAGAGCATACTTATTGAGGAACCCTTGTTTTAAATTGAAAGTTGTGTTTTTTTTACAAAAATTTTGGCGCAGAACTAACGTGTCGCCACATAATCCTGAAATCAGCTACAGATGCAGTTTTACTGCCTCTAAATGAAAATATGGTGGGGATTTGAAAATGGGCAGTTTGCTTACTTTGAAATGAAAAACGCTCGAAATATTTGTGTATTAAAGCGGAAACTGCGAGTAAATCCGGCACAGAAATGGTGCCAAAATCAATAAACGCATGTTGGTTGTTCAAACTAAAACACTAAGTTAAATTACTTTTGTCACTTTTCTTTTTAAAGTTGTATATGATAAATTTCAAACAATATTTTTTATTTCATTGATTCTTTTCAAAATCCAATGAACTCTAGTTCACAGACATTAAAAGGTTGTCTGAACCTTCAAGATGTCACCCTGATTTGAGCAGTTTTTTATAAACAACCAAAGTTAGCAGCAATGCGATTTTCTTAAAACCAAGTTTCTTGTGGGCTTTGAGCAAGGTTTTTGCAGGTTTTTGTAGCAAAATGACAGAAAAAATTGAAAAAAAAATATTGCGGTAGTACTTGATTTGAATTTTTAAGAAATGGAAAGTGGAAAGTTCTAATCAATCTTGTTTCATTGTTTCAACTTGTAACCTGCTAGATCAGTAAATTTTTCGAAGAAATTGAAGCCTTTTTATAATTAAAACAGAGGTCGGACGCAGCAATGGCCTCCATTTTTACAAAAAAAAAATTGGATGCAGCCGCTTTAAATTGTTTTCCCTTGCGTTGGAACTAATTCTTCTCGAAAGAAAATGAAAAAAAAAAACTTTTTTAAAAAAATTTTTGATTTACACCAATGCGATTGATTAAGTTCCGGGCTACACTTAAAACGAGCTGTAAGAGATATTGTTGCTTTTTTCAGCCAATTTTGAGGGGTTGAGTGAGATCTCATATTGAAGTTTTATGGTCGTTATTTCATTTTTCCATAGAATTATTTTAAAACAATCAAAAAATTCGGGTCTTAAAGTTAAATATTGAAACTTAGCTTCAGCGTACTCGGTTTGATCGGCTTATTCTGTGCAAATTACACCGCTGCGAGATTGCTCCTAAAACTTTGGTGGCGCAACTTTGAAAAAGATTGACGAGGATACTTAAAAATGACTGGTGGCGTGACTTAGAAAAAAAATTTGGCAGCGCGGCTTAAGAAAAAACTGGTGATACGACTACAAAAAACTGGCGGGGGTAACTCAACAAAAATTGGTGGCGCGATCTACAAAAATAGCGGCGCAGCTTAAATAAAAACTTTCGTAGCAAATTGAAAAAGACCTACAGTGCAAAATTTTAGAGGAAACCTAAGACACGACTCTAGTTTCAATTAGGAAAACTGGCGGCGGTGCGACGTGAGAAAGACTTCAACGGAGCAATTAAATAAAAACTGGTTCGCGAATTGAGAAAAAACTGGCGGCGCGACTTAGAAACAAAAACTGATGACGTCGCTAAAGAAGGTACTGGTGGCGCGACTGAAGTTAAAAAAACTGGCGGCCCACGACCTAATAAAAGGCTCGAGTTCCAAAAAAGAAAGGACTGGAGGCGCGACTGAAGAAAACATTCGGGCGGCGGCAGGACGAAGAAAAACTATAGCAAGGCAACTAAAAAAAATTGGTGGCGCGGCTCAAGAAAAGACTCGCGGCTTGACTTAAAAACAGGTTTTGGACGCGAATGAAAAATCAACATTAAAAAATTTTGGCGCGGCAACTTAATAAAAGTGAGGCGGTGCGACGTAGCAAAAATCTAATGGCGACACTAACAAAAAACAGAACATGGAACTTAAAAAAAAACTTGCTGAGGGAATTGTAAAAGTCTGGCAGCGCCTGACTTAAGAAAAGACTCTTGTTCCAGTTAAGAAAAAATTGGAGGCGCGACTGAAAAAAAAGACTGGTGGTGGCATGATGGAGAAAGACTATAGGAGGCAAACTGGTGGCGCTATTTGAGAATGACTGACATTGTGGTTTTACAAAAAAATTGAGACTTTAGAAAGGTGAGAAAAACTTTAGCGAGGCTAATTAATAACCATTGATGGCGCGACTTAAGAAAAAAACTGGTGGCACGAAATCCCTATCATCTCGATTAAAGAAAAGTTGGGCGGCCCGACTTAACAAGAGTTTGGCGGCGCGACTTGACATAAAAATGGCGGAGCGATTTAAAAAAATTGGCGGCGCAACTGGCCGTCCGATTAGAAAAGATTGTTAATTTGACACAACAAAAAACCGGTTTCACAATTTCAGAAAAATCAGGTGGTCATTACGAGGCTTAAGTGTGTTTTTGTACAGCTGAAGATTTGGTGGTTTCGGATCAGCTGAGTTGAATCTACTGAATCCATAGCCCTGTGATCTTGCTTTTGGCTGAAGTTATCGTGCGCAAAGATATCGAAATCAGTGATATAAATAAAAACCAAAACTGCGGGTTCCACGACTAAGTGTCTTAGATTGCGGGTGAAAAACACTGATTCTGTAGTTCTCGCTTATGACCAGAAATATTTGGCTTAGCCTTCTCATTAAAATTTAATCCGGTTAGTTTTATTATAAACATAGCATAAAATAGTCTTTGAGTCTGAAGTTTAATTTTTTTCGCTGAAATTTTATAGCATGTTCAGAATTCTATAAAAGCCACTCGCTATTTGGCGGCATAAATTTTGTTTTACACGGCACGTAATTATAAACGGTGCAACTCATGAAAAGACTGACGATGTTAATTAAGAACGGATTGCGGGCGGAAATGAAAAAACAAGCGTCGCCGCGACTTTAGAAAAGTGAAGCGGTGCGACAGAATAAATAGATAGTGGTGGGATTTATAGAGGAGTCTGGCGGCGCGACTTAAGAAAAAAAGAGTCAATGCGACTCAAGAAAACACTGGCTGCGCGACTCAAAGTAAGGATTTCGGCAGCACGACTACAAAATGTGTGAGATGATTAGTTTTGTTCGAAATTTTGCAGAAAATGAAAAATTACAGGAGCTGGCGTGTTTTTGGACTATCTTATAAAATCTCCTTTCGGAATGGAATGTTCCGGTTTCCTGAGTTCAAGCATCAAAAAAATGCTTTATTGCGTATATTCTTTGAGGGACAATTACCTTCAGATTTTCAAATTTACAATCCTTTAACGGGTCAGTGGGAACAAATTAAATAAATTTGAAGCAATCCGAATGCTTGAGCTATTTTTTAAAAATTGGCATAATTTTTGGTTACAACATTTTTACGATTCGAATAATGTATGAACTCAGCCATTTTTGAAATTTTTTTTGTTGAATTTTGATATAATACGTTTAAAAACTACTCTAAGCAAGATGAAGAGACAAGGGATGTCGCAAACATCATTGAATTGCCCTGATACGAGCTTTTTTGGTAATGCTTTATTAAGAGATGTTTTTATTAGGCGTGCAGTGAAATATGTCAAAAAAACTTTCAAAGTGATTCATTGATCATTTTTAATTTTCTAGGTTTTTCTCAAATTTTCTAAAAGGACAACTTAGCGTTTTCTTTCGAAAACAAATGAGTCTTTTTCAAATTCATGATCAATCCAAAAATATTGCTTTTTTAGTCTCTCTATTTAAAAATGTCGTTTTTCCCAAAAAAATCAATCTGATTGCTTGGTTAGCTATAAGCTTCACAAATCCATGGCTGATCCAAACACATAACTTTTTGTTTAAACCAACGGAAAGTCAGAAAGTCTCCTGGATTCAAAAAAGGTATTGAAGGTGTCCAGTTGTCTCCTATTTTCAGAACATAAGGTTTCCCAACTTCAGGTAGAGGCAGACCGTACAAATGATGCTTTCGCTGTAATTGGCCGATTCCAAATCCTACTTTTGTAATTACATTTAAATCGCAGTTTGGTTCGAAATAAGCCCAAATTTCATTTAATTCTTTGATTTCGTCAGAGAAATCAGTTAGTTTTGTGTAATACTCGTCAGGTGTCACCATCATTCCCAAAAGTACAGCAGTTAAATAATGAAAGTTATGATAAAAGCAACAGCCACGTTCATCAACAAAGTTATTAATGCGCTTGTAGCTCGGCTCAAAAATCCGTTTAATCTCCTCAAAAGCAAACTTTTCAAACCATTGGAAATGATACCCTAAGTTAGATCTGTGGGTTTGTATTTGACTCATTGAATAGGCCATTAACGCAGGATTATCGCTTTCATCAGTGGTATAAAAGTGTTGCAAGCAGTATATTCGACTGAATTTTCTGCAGATAGTCAAATAACGATCATGAGGCTCGTTGAATGGAATTAAAAACAACAAAGATGACCACCTGGGGTTAAATGTCGAGTTTATAACAATATCCGGCAAGTTAGGTCTAACAATAGGAAAACTTATGTGAAAAAAGTAAATCAATTGCAAAAAACTCTTCATTACAAAACTCATATGAGCTGTTGTTTTGGTTTATGTATTCAGAGGGTTAATTGAAAAAGTATTTTATGTTGTTGACAATAACGAACTCGCTTGAAGTTTACGAACTCGCTTGAACTTTTGACTGCTAATAACACCAAACTGTTCGAAAATGAAAATAGTTCACAGCGGAATCTTTGAGCTGAAAATGATTTCACGAGGACTATCTGATAATCTGACGTCTCTTTTTATTTTTGGCACATATGAATTATGGCTCAATGCCAGCTGTACCATTTTTTCTGGTTACAGATAGTCGTCAGTTCGATAACCTTTTGCAGCAATATTGAGGTGTCAACTATGTCGGCAAGTCGAACAAGGTCTGGTGTCGACCCTGCGCAAAATAATACATTTCTATATTTGAATTAAGTAGTTTTGTTTGTTTTCGGTCAAATTTATGGACCAAGTGAACGATTTGGCCAATTGTTCATCCCACGAAATTATTCACATCCCACAATCTTCTTACAATAATTTCTCAAATCAATCACAACCACCCCCCCCCCCCCCCTGCGTCTATCACTGGCATGGCCTCTTTTCCATTTTCCTCCCACCTTTCAATTGTCTCTTTGTTTTTAAAGAATTATCTCAGTGAATTATTTGGCGTACATTTTTTGAGTGTAAGTTCAGTTTCGAGTGTAAAAGCGATCGAGTAACGTTCGTTGTATATGAAAAATGGCCATTTAACTGTTTAAAACATTTAAAAAATCTCAGCCTTTTTTCAAATTGTTAGAAATTTTTTTTGTCCATTTGTCAGATACTACCTTCGTCTTCAAAAAAAATTTTAACAAAAATTTATTTACATTAGTTCAAAAATTTTTTTAAAATTGTCTCCTGTTTTTGCTTGAATCACAAATTTTCTACACGTTTGTATAGTTCCATAATTACACATCGCACAAGCCAGTAATTTGAAGAAAATTTTTTGTAAATTCTTACAAAAGTGGTCGGCTAATTCTGAACTACTTGCACAGCAATCGGCTATCCTTTTCTGTATTTTGTTTGATCAAATACAAATCAATGTTTTTGAGGGTCAGAAAAACTGACGATTAAAACCTAATATAAACCGGTAACTTGACAAACGATCCATTAACTTACGATGAAAGTTGAGAAGATCCCATTCGACAAATTACCTTTCCAAAAGGTGCCAAATGGAAAAAAATGTCCACAAAATAAGAATCAATAGTTTCAAGAGTGAAATAAAACATTGTTTGAATTCACCGGGTCTTGACTATTTCATCGTCAATTCACTGTTTCTGGTATCACTTAGATATTTCAGGCAATGTTGCGGCATACGCTGGTTCTCATGGTATCCGATACCTTCTCAAAACTAACTTCGAAGGAAAAAGATAAGTACTATCCTCACATATAAAATCTGGCTAATTTCCTAATAAACTCATTGATCAATTACGGATCAAACACTAATTTGAAGCCAAAAAGAGTCAGAGCTCGTGTTAATTTTGCAGCTAATTGTAAACCGGGATACACAACACATGATTATTGTTCAAGTTATCTAACTGGCTTTGACACAAAGAAGTTCTTCAAAACCGTGACTAATAATTGTTACTATCTGAAGTCCTTCTGCAAGGCTAAAATCCCTCTGCATAGTTTGGAGTCCCTCTCCGAGGAAAATCAAACCGCGACCGCGAAGTCCATCACAACTTCGACCCTTCCAACTCTATGTCCTTCACCTTAATTTATGTATGTATTCTAAGACCCATCCCGCGTCCCACATCCCATAATCCCCTTACCTTCATTTCTCAAATCGCAGCCCCCCCCCCGTAACTATCACTGCATGGCCTCTTTTTCTTTTTCTTCCCTTTTGTGGTAACTAACAACTATCAAACTGTCTGTTTGCATGGTTGTTTCAAGTGTTATTATGGCTAAAAGCATGTTTTTTTTATGTAAATTATGGACAACACTTTTTTCGCAATTGATTGTTTGTTCACATGCCAATTGCAGTTGCATTCTGACAAAAATAAATAAGTTTTTTAAAACTGAAATCGAAAAGTGAGAAAAGTGAAAAAGGGCCAAGTGCACGTCCCTCACTCCCCACATCCACCAACTTCCCCCATTGCTACTGCCCCCAACTCCCACGTCAAGGTATGGCTGCAACGCTTGCAACAACTGCGTCAGATTTTGAACGAATTTTTAAGCAATTCTAAAAAAAAACAAGAACGAATTCAAACCAATTGAATAAAAGTGACATCAAGGTATCCGATGCCTTCTCAAAAAAAACTTTAAAAGGAAAAGATAAGTTCTTTTTTCGGATATACAATTTTGCTAATTTCCTAATGTTCGACGTCATCGAACAATTCTAGATCGAACAATAATCTTAAGCGAAAAAGTCCCAGCTTGTATTGAAATTGCAGCTAAGCGCATTCCGGTCGAAACACAAAAATGAATTTTTGGTTCAATTTATCTTGCTGTTATTGACAAAAAGAAGCTCTCAAAGTATGTTATAAACAAATGTCCTTCTTTAGGAAAAAACTCTAACAACTTTGAGCTCAAACTAGTCGTTTTCCAGGATGTCACAGGCTCCCTGACGAGAAGAATCGAGATTTTAGTTGATGCGCTATTTGGATTTTTTGTCCATCCAGTAATGAAAAGAAGCTCAGACGTGGATTTAATAACTTTTGCCAAGTTCTGCTGGTCAAATCTAGACCAAATTCATAAAATCTCCGAAGATTGATTGAGTTTAAATGTTTGAAAGCAGACAATAATTATAAAGAAGGAAATCAAACTGTGCAAATTGACAAGAAACGTTTAGATTGATGAAAACCAGATATTTTTCTCTAATCAAATGCTTTTGCTTCGATCCGTGGATACTTTGTAAAATGCCGTAATGGAAAAATCATACCGCTATCAAGCTTATTGTCTCGAGTCACCTCACAAGATTCTTCTACTTCTAGGGGCCTTGTGCTCAAGCCTTGTCTGGAAAAACTTTAATTAACCAGGGAGATTGTTGAGCTGTGGCTTCAGCGAGAGTGGTTATGCACACTTCATAAAATACTAAATTTATAAATAAAAAAAGAACACCATAAAAATGACATACGCAACAGGTACTACCCAAACAAACAAATGATATAGCAGCTAGATGTCAATTGAACGTTTAATTTATTTAGTACACATCATGTTTGACAGGTTTTTCAAATCTGTCGTTATGTTCTTCCTAATAATTAAAGTTAGACGAACTCAAAACATTTCAAACGCACATACGGCACCTACTATTTCAATATCTAAATTAAAAAGTAGAAATTCATTTGTATCTATAGTGCAGTTTTGATATACTTTTTCAGGCTGCAGTGTTACAAATTTTGCAGAAGCATGAATCATCCATGTTGAAATACGCTTCTTCTCTGAAGTTGCTAAAAACAAACATTTTAGTAGTACTCATTGAAACTTGGCTGGATGGAACATGCAGTCAACTCACGTACCCACTTATGCAAAACAACTCATTTTCACTTCCGACGCAACTGAAACAAAATATGCTCCGGTTACAGTTGAGGAGGTGGTATTCTCATCACAAAAAGTCAACTAAACCCGACGATCCGGAAAGGTTTCCTATTCTTTTGTTTCGCAACTTCGAAAGAATCTGAGTAGAACTTGGTTCATTGATACGAAAGCAGCTGAAAAATGAATCTAGCTACTCTTGCAATTAATTCCCCCGAGGTGCTTGAACAAATATTGATTGAAGACACCTGGATACGATTCCAATAAGTAGATTCTAATAAGTATGTTCTGGGAGAATTGAGTTTCAGTCAATTGAATAAACGAGAAGCTGAAAACATTGTCTTTAAAACAGCTAATAAAATGGTACAAGCGTATTTTTTGCACATAACAGATCCCTCTTGGTTATGTTATCACGCCTAAATCTTGGTGTAAGCAGTTTTTTGTTCAGTAGCCCCCTCTAAATGTGGATCATCTGATAATAATTTGTATCTAAAGTCAAAAGAAAACAGGAAACTTTGAGACACAACAAAAACATTGCAATGAAACGATTTTGTGGCAACTTGAATCAAAAGCCACGGTGTCTTCTCTACTGAGAGGAAAAGGTGACTTGAACGAAATTGACAGAGGGTTTGTAAAAGTGAACGGAAATGACTGAGGGTTTGTAATCAAGAAATGGATGGAATAAACCGCATTGTGAGTTTTATTTTTATGCCTTAAACAAAATATCTTCCCAACTATCTAAGACATTCTTGAACTCAATCAACAACTGAGTGAGATTGAAAATCAATTCACTAAGAATATATCAAAAATTGTTAATTTTCGTAGATTATGACAGCTATAAACGTACTGCGAAATAGCTACAACAATCAGGTTAAAATTCATACATACAAAAAAACCAAATATCAGAATATTGACAGTTCCAAAAAAAACATAAGAGTTTCAATAATTTCCTTTAAAAAAGAGGAAGAAGCAAGTTACTCCGAGAAATCAATTTCGCAGTTCATTTGGTTACGTAATCAATGATATTGAAAGTTGACTTCTTTTACTAGAAATGTCCATCTAAATACGTGTAATAAAAAGACATTTTCCTTTACTCACTGCTAATTAAACCTACTTCACCGAGATCTGATAGCAAAGTTTCAATATGTCACTTAGATTGCAGTGACAAGCGTTCACGATTCAGTTAAGACTTGTTTCGTCCCTGAAAGACAGTGAGCACTAAATCAACCCTAAATTAACTTCAAAAAACTAATCCATCTCAGTCGCTGGGTCTCTACAAAGCTTTAAAAAGCACAAATTTCTACTGTATCTAAAAAGGAGATACAACTAATCCAATCCTTTACCCTCCAATTTCCTTAGCACCGGTTTTTTCTAACATAATGAAAAAAAATAATCTCAATTTAATCAGGTTTTTCAATGGTGTTGTAATCCTAAATCCCAAGCCATTCGAACTTAAGCACAATTAATTTATCAATGATGCTCGTCCATACAAAACAAATGCTCGTCCATACAAAACAAAACCTAGCAGCAGCATATTTAGACATATCCAAGCAGTAGACTCACTTTCACATCCCGTCTTTCAACAGAAATTGAGAAATCTTTTTTCTGAACTATCAGCCACTGATCTACCTTTTTTTAATAGAAACAGACAGCAGCAAACAATTGTAGGTGATGCTTAAATAGATTGGCTTCATTTAGAGCAAGGCACTTCTCAAGGTACAGATTTAGTAGATTTGCTGTATTACTTATGAGTTAAAGATATGCCAGAAATTTTGTACAAGTTAAATACTCTTGTTTTGTATCCCAACGCTACAAGATTGCCAAGTTTTCTTTCTAATCCTGAATCCGCAAAAATATTAAATCGAGTTTAAAATATTGAAAAAATAAAAAAAAACATTGATTCCACTTTCAACAGAATCCAGAATTTATTTCACCAAAACCAAGCAAAGATAAAACAAAAAAACCTAATTTTCTCACTTTTTTGTTCCACCAAGAAAGATCGTACGAAGCAAAACTGTGCAGCGGATAGATTAGTAAGTTACTGGATCCAGATCTTTAATTTTGTCTAAATTTCGTCGGAAAGATCAAGACAAAGGAAAGATCAAAAGAAAACAAATGGGATTTTCCTTGTTGGTGAATCTGCTGACATTTCACAAAAATCAATGTCTGGCTTTGTAATCGAAAAAACTTTAACCTGGTAATCACAAAAAAAATTTCAATGAACAAAACTTGTACCAAATAAGAACAAGCATAAAATTGAATCTTTTATCTAATAGAAACTAGAAACCTACAGCCAGCTACCCCAAAAGAGAGTCGTGATGTTTTCAGTGACTGGCGAAACTTTTTTTTCGTTCTCATAATTACATTGTATAGTTATTTCATCCACAATGAGTTTCGTAATTGCAACAATTGATGCGAAAAATTGCTTCTATCACAATAGTGGAAAAAAGAGAAAAAAGATTCAAAATTTAGGAATAAAAGGCAGTTAAGTGAAAAAGACTGCTCGTATCAGGGCGAAGCCCGGAAAATTTCGACTGCCTCTTAAGTTCTATGAGGCAGTACTAACATTAAAAAATTAAATGTAATAAAATAAAATGAAACACTTTTTTCTCTAACAATTGAATTTTTTTAAATGAAAATCATCACCCCACTCGCGATAAAAGGCTGGATTTCGCTCCTTGTAACACATCAGTTATGGCAAATAAGCTTCTTTCAACGAATTTGGAACGATTTCCACGACGGGTTAAATCTCCGCTTACACGTTAAAAGCGCGAAATGTATCGCGCGTTAATTGGCCTAAATTGGCCAAAATGGTAATCTTTAAACCCCTATAACTTTACGAAAAATGACTACAGGTGAAATTTTTTTTCCAATTTAAGCTCAGGACTACAATACCTTTTGAATGATATTAGGAAATTCCGTCAAAATTGACTAGTTAAAAAATCAACATTTGTCTAAAGAAAAAAAAAACCACCACGAGCACAAATATTCCGTTACTTTCGTATCGAAAGTCGGAACAATAAAGCCAAAATAACGCATCGATTAAGTCAAGTAAGCAACGAAATTTTTGCTAATTTTTGAAACATAAGTTAACATCCTAATCAATTAGCTTTCCGCTAATTAGAACTTCCTAATCAAATTAGTTTTTTAATAACGATTTCAAAATGTTATATTTTGCATTAACAGCTAGAACCCTCTTACTTTGAAAGTTTTAACGAAAACTTTGCTCCTTTTTTACTGTTTAGTTCATATGCGCTCAAAAAATGTCACAAAAGCTCGAAGTTCAACCAGCAATTTGTTTCAGACAAAGTTTTTCAGACTCAATGAACCAAAATTAAATTACAAAAAGTTTCTGACCCAAAATGTTTCGGACCCAAATGAACCAAAATTAAATTATGCTTTCATAAAGCACCACATAGTTTATAGACTGACGATTTCCGAGATGAAAGAATGAACAATACTCTTTCTTGAATGTCTTAAACTGTTCATGTTTCTCCAGAGCTCGTCGTGTTTTTGAAATCAAAGCTTTTTCTAATTTTCCATATTTCAAGCTCCTTTTCTATTAACCTCATCGACACAATGTCTCTGCACTTCAACGGCGGTTAAACCAAGTTAACTGCGCTTAACGTTGCAATGATGAAGAAATTTAATCTCGAGGAAAATGCAGGGATTCAGTCTTAATTTCTTCTAACAATTGTATGGCCTTTGGTGATCCCTAAGCGCTGTAGTCTTTTTTGCTCAAACTTGAAAGTTGTACTTTCAGGCTTTTCTTTCGAAAATTAACATCTTTCAAGATTTCAAATGAAGCAGTTTTTTTTTCGGATAACATTTCATAATTTTAACTCAAAACGAATTTTTATAAATTTGATATTCGTTTTCAGGTATTTGAAGATCATTGGTGAAGTTCTTTGAAGAAGCTATTTTGTTCCAATTTGAGGCTGTGTTATCGGAAACAATTGTTTACGAAACCGCATTACAAAAATTTTGGACCATTTTGATGAAATCGCTAATACCACAAAATTATATCACCAATGATGCCAATACTGGCAGAAAGTAATCAATTTAAACACATCATGTTTGGTTCGAGGGTGTAATAAGTTGAAAAAAAAAATCGATTTTAACTGATTATGAATGGATTTTATGGCTTCAAAAATATTAGCAATATAATCCTATTCTAATCAATTCCATTTTTCAGTCATGAAACTTTTCTATGAAATACAATCGATTATTATCCTTGAATATTCGATGAAACGAGAGTTTTGCTCCGCCCTAAATATCAATTAAGAACGTTTTAGCGTAAAATTTTCAAGTAGAACTCGGGTAAAATAGATGTTTTTCGTGGTTCCCCCCTTTTTAACTCTAAACAACTTAACACCCTACAATTCACTCCCTAATTTTTGTTGCCTTAGCAATATAACATCGCTACATTTTAAAACAATTTCTATGACTTAACACCGTTTTAATCCAAAATGAAAAGAAAACTTACTTCAAAGGGGATTTCGGTAACCATCAAAAAATTAAACGAGAGAAAATTTTGCCATTTAAAGCCAGACAAATTTGCGCTACTTAATTCGCGTAAGTTTTGAATAGAAATGACCTTGCAAATGATTTCAATGAAACGTTTCAAACAAAAATGAAATGGCCTTGCCAATATTTTCAATGAATCATTCCAAAATGAACCAAAAACAAGCAATAGTTCAATGAACTTCAAAAGCCCGCAAATCATTAGACGTCCTTTGACTAATATGGCCTGATTTTCTAGACATTTTCAGCCGGTATAGAAATTTAAAAAAGGTTTAACCAATGCCAAAAGCCTTAAAATTATTATTTTTAGAATCATTCTCGAACTTAAACTTATGACCTGATCGCTTTGTCAGCTTTTTTTGAACTGTTGGCACATAAACGCAAAGCTAAAGGGTAGTCCCAACCTAGCATCCCGAAAATAAGGGAGATAACGCTCTGAAAAAGTACAGATCAGTTTTACGGACATTATGTTTTGTACTCTTTCATTTAATACTCGATACTTTTTCTTTTTTTTGTGAACTTATTGCCACTCGATGCATCAAAAAAATTGAGTTTTTGAACGGAAGCGTCTTTTTGCAGGCTACCCACTACTTTCCACATATTTGGGTGGGATCCGCTGAAATATGATTGAATCCCGAAATGCCATCCCTCGACAGCATTTGTTGTTCGAGCAATCCCCATCACGGCCGCATCTCGCTGGTTCCAAAGGGAGGGTGGGAATGAAACTTCTCGGTTTGGCACCAAGCTTTTTATATAAGTAGAGCCGAAGTACAGACACAACTCGTCAATTTTCTCTATTTTCTCGGGTTCTAAGCAATTTCTGTCGCATACATTTTGAATTTCTTGAACAATCATGTCATAGGAATCGCCGATCTTTTCTTTTTTTTTCAAATGCAAGGGATGGCAGCATTTTTAAAGCCAGCGCTAATTCGTGATTTGTTTCGTAGGTCACTTTCAGACCCAATTCATTAATTTTTCTCATGTAACTCTGGGAGAGATGAAAAAAACAACCCGATAAATGTGCTTCGGGAATGTTTTTTGGAAGGACTGAAGAGCAGCTTGCTCAAAATCTAACAAAATTTTTTCAGGCCGGCAGTTGGGTGCTAAATCAATTAACGCCTGCAGGAAGCGATTGCAAGTTTTTTCGGTTTTGTTAGGGAGGAAAGCGTAAATGCAAGCTGGCGCAATGCCAGATACACTAACATGAATTGAATAAAGCTGATAGAACATTTTTGGAGTAATTTTGAAAGTTCCATCGGCTAACCAGAAAGATGACTTCTCCAGAACTCTCAGCATTTCGGGGTCGCCGCACAAAATTATTCGCTCATGATCATTTGATCCACTGTCATACCGGATAAAATTTTCAAAAACTTCAGGGATCTCGAAATTTCGCGCAACGGGGATGGGCGGCATATTTACATCTAGCTGCTTACGAGTGCGAGCAGTCGTTTGGATCAGTTTGTCTTTACTTGGGAGAGCAAACTGAGTAGCCAAATCGTTGGTAATTAGCAAAACCGCACTGGCAACTGCAACAGTCGGGGTAAATCTCTCGCTGAGATCTTTTATATGCTTTATGACATTTCGGGCCTCCGATTTTCCCGCTGAAATGTCGTGGTTATGCTCTCCACGCGTCTCGATTCATTCGTTATTTTCAGTAATGGCAGTTGCTCGACATTTATGTGTTTGATATTTTGAGCAAATCCAGTTTTCTGTAAACTTATTTTTTCGCTTGAAATAAAATTCATGGCCGGACGCTATAAGAATTGGCTTGTTTTTAGATGAAACTGTGAACTCGAAAGAAGACTCAATCATTATGTGTTTATTGTGTTTGCGTTTGTTTATCACTTGAGTAAAGTATAAAGTGACTGTCAGAATTTAATTTTTGTCAGAATTTTTACGGCAAATTGTTTTGAATTAGCACAAGCAGCTTTTTTAGTAATCATAAAGGTTTAGCGAAAAGTCTAATTGAAAATAAATTACAAACCTGTAGATAAGAGTCTTAAGTAAATTGGAAAGACTCCTTTTAGCATGTATAACTAAGATAAACCAAGTTTTTCATTATGGTGCGTGTGTTAATTGCAGGATTAACTTTGGTGTGATAAGAGTTAAGATAAGAAATTCATAAAGCATTAATTTTAATAGTGAAATGACTAGGTGTTAAAATGTACTGTGTTAAACTGGAAAATAGGAGTTATATTGTTGTCGATTTAAATGGTTTAGTAGTGAAATGACTAAGTTTTAAAATGTACGGTGTTAAATTGTATGTCATTAAATTGTAGGACACCGTTTTTCGTATCGCTTCCTCTTCCAAGTAGTTTCATAAAATCTTGAGTCCATAAAAAACCATAAGTAGCCATAATGTACAGAAAAAAATTTGAATTGTAGTTACTGAGGGGGCCGATCTTTTTGTCAAGTTTCTGTTTTATTCAGTAAATACTCTTTCAATTTGATACTTGATTCTTTTTTATAATTTTTTAGTTTTTAGGAGCCGATTAACTAAGTACTTTCAGAGTAAACATTTTTTAGATTCCTAGCCCTTGTAAATTTCAAACACTTATTTGTTTTTTCAAAATTGATTAAATGGCACCTCAAATGATTTTAGAAAAGATAAGAGAATTGGAGGACTTTTCACCCTGATTCGTGTTGATTGAACAGCAAAAATTACTGCAAGAAAAAAGATGGATGCTGTGCAAGCAAGGTTGGATTCAGAAGGAGGGGCGGGAGGTGGACGCCCTTTTTCAGGGATTCAACCCCCTGCCTTCGGCGTATTGTATTCTAATTGTGAGAAGAGGAAAAGTGCCTAAAAACGCCTTTTTGTATTTTTTTTAATTTGGGCCTGCGGCGCGGAAAATTTGGCCAAAACAAGTTTTTTTCGAGTGCTTCGGGTGAGATCGGAAAATCGGTTTCGTTGACCTAAAAAAAGGTCAACGAAAATTTTCAAAACCCACCTCCCCCTCCAGAAAATCCTAGAACCGCCCCTAACTACAGCATGCAATTTTTGTTAGGGCTGTTAGTTTTAGAGTTACAGCTGTTATTTATCACGATAGATCTGATAGGGTCATTCAATCCCCCGGATGCGTTATACACATATGCCCATCTAGTATGAGGGTCTTTCAAAGGCTCGGACTGAAAGAAGTTGCCGAAAATCATGAAGAAAAAATAATGTTGTTTGAGCTGTTTTCGCTGGTGCTACTATTTATTCCTTTATCTATACTTAAGTTTTTTGATGCGTTCACAGAGACACAGCTACTAGGAAAAGAAAGCAAAAAAGCTTAATTAACAGAATATATGGTGCCATTTACACCTTTGTCAGCGCATAGTTGTAAATGAGAAAAGTCAGTGACTGACCAGGTAGATCAGAACAATAATGACACAAATGTTAATTTTAAAATTGCCTACTCATGAGTTTAAAATACAAGAAGTAAGTCTAGAGGTTTTTTCTGGGGTTATCTGAGACCTTTTAAAACAAAAAAATCTTTCTACTTGTTCTAATTTTTTTTTTTTGCAGAATCTATTTGCTATTTTCTCTGATACTGCAGTAACGTATTAAAAAAACTAAGAAACCCTTTTTATAGAGTTTCATGTTTTATAATTAGACTTTCAGACAGAGCTGAATCATGCAGAATATTATGTGTCAAGCAATTTGGTGGTAAAAATTTATGTTCCTTATCAGAGGGGGTTCAAACCACCCTTATTAGAGGCTCCGGATATTTCCACCGTCTCGATCCAGTGTCAAAACATTCTGGTAACTCAGAAAAATGAAAAATTGATTTCTAAATGGCATTATAAAACATAACGTATGATCTGATTATCGCTAGCTAACAAATAAAAAATACTTCAACGAATTGGAGTAAAGTGGTTTTTTAGCAACAATAAAAAAAAACTTTGTTAACAAAAAAAAACATAACATTTTCAGTTTATTTGCAAATCCAAGCTTGTTCTTTGCAAATTATATTAAATTTAAACCAATTAAAAGTCAGAAAACTTCCAGGGTTTTCATAGATTATTTTTGGACTCCAATGGTCGCCAATTTTCAGAAGGTAAGGTGCATCAGCTCTATGTCCAGGCACTGCGTTCAAATGATTAAATCGTCTTAAGCGGCCTTCTCCATATCCAAGCTTTGTTATTATGTTTGCGTTAGAAACTGGATCATAGAAGGACCAGATTGCATTAACATGTTTGTTGTTTCCAGTGGCATTCGAGTAATTTGTCAATTTTGTTATATACTCTTCTACCTTTAGGTTCATATATCTGTAGCCATTGAACCTATAATTAAAACACTGACGGTAACAGCAAAGTTTGCCAAGATCAGAGAAAAAGTTATGATTACGAAAGATGGCTAGCACTTTCTCAGAACACTCGTCTATCATATTTTTTGTTAAGAGATCATAAAACTCATTTTGGAAACTTCGATCGTGAAACGTTGGCGTAAATGCTATTAATTCTTGTTCATTAAAGCTTTCGAAAGCGTCCAGGCAGTAGAAACAACTCAATCTCCGGCATAGGGTCCAAATGAATGGCAAAGAATCTGTGGGGTCTTGCACTGGAATAATGAAAGTTTGTGATGTCCAGCTAATTTGACTTTCGGGTTTTATCACTATATCATTATCAGCAAATACCCATTGGTATAACATAGAATTGAGAGATATAACAAAAACAAGCATTTCATGTACTACTGAAAAAAGTCGAAAGCTTGGAACTAAATTATTCTACACAATCATAAGTAAAATCGGTGGAAAAATAGCAATCTGACAAATATGAATTTTTGTAAGCAAAAATAACTATCTCATAAAGTTTAAGGCAAAATTAGCCATAATTTCAATCAACAGAATTAGAATAGCCGAGGAACTTTGTTGTTTTGAAAGCTTTATATCGCTTCGCAAACACGAATTCAAAATAGCTCAAAGTTGTGATAGTTATTTGTATTTTATCTCTATCAGGCAATCTTGCCACTTCGAAAATCATCAGTTTTATCAAGTTAAGTGTTGTGTCTTAAAATTTTCAGATTGATAAAAGTGCAGATGCTCAAATAAGCAATCTCATTCGTCCTATGTTTGATCTTTTTGTATACATACTTTCGATACGGACGCATATCCAAAAGTTTATTTACAAAACGCGGGTCTTTTTACTTGTTCCGCCCAAATTTCTTAAACTGGCATTTTTGTAACATTCAGTGTAAATAAAAACTGAAAAAAACACTGATTGCACCAATTGGTTTGTTTAATAATACAAATGCGCTCACTTCATTGTTTAGCCGATTTCAAACAAGGCCAATTTTATTGAAGGTGATTGTTTCTTCATGAAATTGTTGCCTGTCTTTTTTCTGGTCTCGGTAAAAAAACTGCAGCTTTGAAAAGATTTCTAATGGATAACTAAAAGTTCTATACTTTTGGCCGGTACAAGTATCATAGTTGTGTCCCTTAATTTTGGATGTGTCACTGAAGAAAAAAACTTTTGGCTTTAATTTTTTCGTAAACATGGTTCGCAATTGTTTACTGGCGCTTTTTGAAGTTTTCACAAAAATTGCGGGACCCATCGGCACATGTGAACAATATCCCCCTTGATAGACCAAGTGAACAAGAGTCGGCAGGGGTTCGAGTCCCTGAGCGGGGACGTCCATTACCCCGTACCCGCCCTTTAAGTCCGCCCCTGGCTGCTTTAGTAGTTAATTGATGAAGGGCTTTGGAGCCACAGACCATTTAGGCCATTAGTTTTATCAAATTTCTAAAAATAAATCAGTGGTACAGAAGTAAAAAAGTAACTTAGGGTGCTTCAGGGATAATGTTTATGAAAAATGTAATGCGCTCAAAGCGGAGGGTAACGGCTTTCTCCTGGTATTAGAAACTGGTAATTACAAACCTTTGTACTATCTTGAGATATCCATTTTTGGCGACGTACCCTAAAATATTTCTAAAGACGCCTTCGGCGCTAAATATACTAACTTTGAGGGGAAAGCGCGCGCCGAAAAAACGCGATTTTTGGTCAAACATTTCCAAAAAGTGCCCAAATACGCCAAAAAATGCGGCGCAGAAAATTTCCAAAAAATGCGGCGCAGAAATTTTGACAAAACAGCGTATTTTTAGTGCTTTGGGAGAGCTGGAAAAATCAATTTGGTCGATTTAAACAATTTTAAAAAAAGATTGACAAAAATTTCGAAAATTTTTTGAAAATCCACCCACCTGGAACCTGATCTAAACTACATTTTATAATTGGATAAATTGGATATTTAACCACTGTAAAATATTCAATATTAACCAATCATAATCCATCTAACTAACAACCCACTTATTTGTAAGTGCTGAAATTACTTGTAATTTCAGCACCAGAGAGATTTGAATTTAACTTTAGAAATTAGTTGCCTCTCCAAGAAAACTTCAGCAGTCGCAATAAGCCAGTATACTCTAGATCTATTGAGCCTAGCAGAGACTAGTTAAACACCCTGAGACTAGTAGATATAAGAGTAAGCTTAGGATCGGTATTAGACTAAGAAGTTGCACGAATCTATCCGGCCGAAAATAAGATAGCGTGACGAGCAGACGATGTACCCTATCCGAAATTACTCTATGAGTTAACCAATACCACATAACTCATCTGGTGCGACCATAAGTCTCAAATAAGACCTTAATAGCCTAGAATTAACCAAAAATAGATTAGAAATTGGACAAAATATTTTCAAAATGATACACGATAGTAACTTAATTGAAATGTCTCTACGACTCAATAGATCAGAGCCGATATTCCGCACAATACTAGAACTACCTGGTATTGGAAGAAGACCTCGAACAAGAGACGATATACGACTAAGTAGAAACTTACCATTTAGTTTTATGGTTGTACGGCAAAAGCCAACGCAAACTTTTATGTTTCGAATCTTATTAGCAATGAATTTAGATTTTCATTTGCAAACATAAAATTTTGAAGTAAACCTTCATGATCATTTCAGGCGCTAAACAAAATTATTAATGTACAATAACGATTGATAAAAAGATCTCAGATCGTTTTCTTAATTTCTGCAGTATTATATAAAACATTATTGAAAAATATTTATTGAAAATAAAAATAAAAATTAGTAGCATGACAATAAATTGTTAGTAATCATAAATCATCCTGTTGTTCCAGCTTCATCACCTAAACATAACAGCAATCATAGGCTCACTAATATCATTGAAAAACTAAATCCTTTTATTAAATAAATTTAAACCATTTTAAACTTAAAGATTCACTTAATTTTAAAAATCAGATCATCAAGGCTTATCCTTGGATCTTAATAAATTTTCTATCTCACTAATTTTAAAATCTGATCATCAAAGCCTATCCTTGGATCAAAAAGAACAATTTTGTTCTCCCCCACCCACTTAGCAAGTGTCTAACGACCTCAAACGACGATTCACTATCCAACCTTTCCAAAAGATCCAGGACTAATAGAAATTTTTAAATAAAACTAACCATTCAAATTAAGATAAACAGTGAATAACTTCGGTTATTCATCCTTCACTTGAACCCTCATGTTAACAGACCCAGGATAGATCTTAGACTTAGTAAGTTTAAAATAGTATCTAACGAACTACTTGCGTTCTAATTATACCTGAACCTTGTGGATCGATTTACTATTCTCCAAACCTTGAACACAATCACTACCCCTAAGTAAGATTAAGTAAGTTAACACCTTAGCTTAGACTAGCCACGAGAAAATAAAAGATCATTCTTCGGAATCGATATACTTTTCTCTCCAAGCCTGAACAAAAAGACCCAGGTTAAGCTAACCAAAAAATCGTAAGGACTAACAGTCTAAGGAAATAGAAATAACTAACAACTTCTTGCATCCCTCATCCTAAACCTTATGTCATTCAAAAATTTAGGAAATAAACAAACAATCGTTTTACACAACTGTGAAATAGATAACAAAAAATACGATCTTGTAATCACACCTCATACACAAACAGTTGGATACATTAGAACAAAACGACAAACAATAAAAAGGAAAATTTTAAACAAACAAAGACAAATCACACGAAAAAGATTTTCAAAAAATAGAAACGCATTTTCTGAATCAGAAGTCAATAGTTTAGACGAACTATACAAATTAAAAGAATCAATAGATAAAAATTGTCCCATCCATGATCAATTATATTTTTCCGACTCAGAAACAACTTCAAATTCATCAAAAAGAGGAAAAAGAAGAATAAAAAAGCAATACAAACACAAACCAGTATACTTGTATAATTGGAATCAACCAATTAGACACATCGATAGTTAGATATTAACAGTCATCGATAAAAAATGAGCAACACTAAAAGTGACGAAAGTCCAGATGACGAAGCAGTTTTTCCCTTTCTTATAGATTCACTCGATGATAGAGGACAACACGATTTTTGCAAGAACTTACTCGTAAATTTGTTTGAACCAGGAATCAGCCCATGCAAAGCAGAATTCCCAGATGAAAAAATCAAAAGACAAATTATTGAACATTATTTGAAAGACATATGTAATCTAACAAAACAAAATGGAATCTACACCATAGAATTCAGCACACCAAATACAGCCCATCGTAAATATGTAATTCAAACAGCAGGTATTGAATTAGAATTTTCAAAAGTATTCATAGAATATATCAAAAGCATACAATATCATAATTCACAAAGAACAAACTCAATATTCACTAACGAAGTTTTTGCAATAATATATAGTTATATATCTATCTTAGAAAAAAAAAAACAGAAGTTCAAACATATCACCAGCTGAAACATCCAAACATACAAAAATACGAAATGAAATCACATAATTTTCAACATTTCTACATATAATTCGCGAAAATTTCACTAAAGAAGATGTTTCACAAAACACTAAGCATGATTTACAAAAGACTTTAGCATGGTTTATACTAGAATTTTTCACCCACAATTTAGATTTAATTTCACAAGCAAGAAAAAATTTTAGTCCTTAAAATACCAATGACGACACTGTTCTTTCAGAACAATCAGATTACGTTTGGGACCCTGACTGGTCTCATCCAGCATTTCTGAATATTCCACAAAATATCTCGAGTCAAGCAATGAGTACAATATCTTTCCACAGAGATTATGTAAAAGTAATACCCTTAACCATTGACGCAACACCATTAAATTATAATACATTTTTACCTGAAACACAAAATAACAGCTTAAATTCAACAGTCATACATAATGAAAATCTCAATGGAACAAGAAATCTTACACAACAAGATATTCAAACACCATCACACTTCATAGATGAAGAAATTGTCCAAACACAGCAACAACTACACAACAAAGTATTTCACCAATACATCCCAATCTGACAACACCAAGAAATACAAATACAATACTAACACAAGTAACCTTACAATCGACCGTTAAAACTTCGGTTGCTCCAAAATATTCACATATGGACTATCAAACGTATAGACCAATGACAATACCGTCAAAAACACGAAAACCATTCACAAGAAAAACTTTTGCAGAAAACAATTATAATTATGCTCACCAACCAAAAAAAAACTTTATTGGAATCTCCCAAAAACATCAACCACTTCAATGAAATTTCCAGATAATCCACAACCTACAAAGGATCATAGTGAAAATTACCCATTCTTTCAACAAAAGAAAAATAAACAACATACACCATATAATACAAACTATTTATCATCTGAGGAAGATGATTATCACCAACCAGATATTTTTGCACCATATACTAAAGAATATCGCACACAGAGACCGCGACAATCTCAACCATCTCAAAATATGAAAATTTACCCACAAAACCCAACAGATATACAAAACCCACAACAAATGCATATACAAAACCCATTTAATACACAGTCTTTTCAACCAATACAACCACAAAACCCAATGTTAATGCATTCATATCAACCAACTCAAATTCAAAATGAAATACCGCTTCCATATTACCTTCAGCAACACGAAATAACAAAAAATCGACTTTCAAATTTTTCACAAAAGCCAAATGCCGCAAAATCACTACAGATGACAATGAATCCATACCTCATAGGTGGATCATCAATAGCATCCAATAAACCACTGATGGTATTCACAGGAACAGACCCTGAATATTCTGTAGAAGATTATCTAAATGCAGTAACAGCAAATTTATTTTTAAATATAGGACCCGAACCAATTAATACGCCACTAAATCAAAATTGGATACATAGATGCACAGCGTTAATACAAACAACATTAGATGGCGCAGCTCAAAAATGGTTTTCAGTATTACCCATAGAAATAAAATCAGACTGGAAAAAATTCACACAAGAATTTTCAAAAATGTTTCATTCTGTAAGAAACAAACAACATCAAAGAGTTTTATGCAACAAAATACGCAGATTACCAAATGAAACAATTAAACAATTAGCAGTACGAATCGAAACACTAGTTCGAAAAGCATATTCACTTAATACACATGACTATAAAAACACAAAAATGACAGAAATTTTAATGATGACCTTAACACCTCAATTAAGGAAAATAGCTATAAAAACGAGAGCATCTCATCCTTCCTAAATTTGAGAACCAGACTTAGATTTTTGAAAATTAGTAGATAAACTAGAACAAGCAGAAATCACAATGAAACTCGAAGAAACAGAAAATCTAAAACTACAATATGTTAATCGAATTGAAACAAATACTACACTTATAAATAACATACAAGAATCAGACACAGACCTGATTGAAAAAATCACTGAAATACTAATTATCTACGAAAAACATCCAAATTTTAAAGGCAAACCATCCTTCAAAAAATGGTGTAATTATTGCCGACGATACGGACACAGTATTTCCGAATGTAGACAAAAACAACAAGACAATCAGAATAAACCTCAAAAGCACAAAGAACCAAATAAATCGTTCTATCAATAATGAAAAAAGACCAAAATCTACCAAACAAAAATATATATAGTAATAACAGTTCAGGAAAACCACTTCCGAACAACCCAAATTACACAAGTAATCAATCACCATATAACTCAGGTTATAGAGGTAATTCACCCGAACGAGGAAATACACGAAATTCCTCACAAAATAGATATAATCGATCGAATAGCCAAAAAAAACAAAATAACTATTCACGATCAAATTCCAATACAACACAATTTGTTTCTGGATCCAGTTCCCAATCAAACCAAGGAAAAGACACTATTCCAATAATCAATCACGAAACTCATCATACAACAGAAATAGAAACTATTCACATAATAGAAAGAGAAGTTATTCAAACAATCGAAATCAGATTTACCCGAACAATCGATCAAGAAAATATTCATATAATAGATCAAACTATCACAGATCAAACGATGATTATCAAAACAGATCACGAATTAATTCACAAAATCGAAACTCAAGTTACAATAATCGATACAGAAATTATTCCCAGTCACCACACAGAAATAATAACCGTTACCCTGATTCTAAACATCGATACAGAAGTAGCACACCAAAACATCAAAGACACTTTAATCAAGTGCAGACAAATGAAGAAACAACTTCAGACCCCCAGGTATTGATGACACAGGAAGTAACGAACTACAACTAAATCATATAAACTGTGAATCGTCAGATACAGAAAGTGATACAGATAATACTATCTCTGTAAATATGATAACAGTCGAAAACGACTATGAACCTATCATATATGAACAACCTTTTACCTCACATATATATGAAAATCAATTGGAACTCCTTCACAATTACTATATTGGACCCAGTGATACTACAAAAACTACACAAGAAGTAAACGGAATTAACACGGTAAATACATACGATAAAAAAGACGAAACACAATGCTCAAACAAAAAACATATTCATCAAAATATACAAAAAAAACCCAATGAAAAAATTTGGACAATTCCATTTCTCTTAGAAAACCCAAGAAACAAAGAATTTCAACCACCAGATCTTGAAATTGATTTTTTAATTGACTCAGGAGCAGAATCAAATATAATTAATATTCCCGCATGGAATGAAATCAAAACATTACATCCAAATTTAACACCTCTTGAAACCTCTAGTAAATTAGCAACAGCACAAGGATCAACATTAGTAAATTATGGAAAAATCCAATTATTTTTTCTCCCCACGAGAACAATGGAACAAAACAAAATTTTAAACAAACCGTTTAAACAAATATTTCATATTACTGATATTAAGCACAATATCATTGGCATACCATTTATATCTAAATATATACCAACAATCAACATCCTAAATAGTAAAATACAAGTCAAAGATAAGTACACAAAAACAAAAAATACAGCCCTAACATTCTTCCAAAGATTAAACAAACAACCACCACTCTTCTCAAAATTTTACCCCTTTTACAATCAACAACGGAAACACCTGAAACCACTATCAGGAAATATATATAATTTTTCAATAAAACATTTTCACCAGTATAACAAAAGTCAAAATAAACAACAGCTTTTTATGTCAGACTTCGAATTTAAACCTATTCACAAATTTTTCAAAATTACGATCTCATCCATAAAATATTCGAAAAACACGAATTCCGACATCATTTCATTACACGTGTATAATAATACACCAAATCAAGTAACATTACCCTTAGGACTTTTAGGATATTGTGAAACAAATGCTACAATTTCACCTATAAATGAAGTAGCATACCGCGTTAATAATATACTCCAATTATTAAATATTTGCCAATCCACAATTCTTGACGAAGAATTATCCATAAATAATATAATAAGTAATGAAAAAAGAAACACAGATTACTTCACAAAAACACCATATTTTAAACCAACGTTCAATATAACAAATTACTCAAAAGAACAACAAAAATTTTTAACAATGTTTAATTTTGAACATTCACAAATTACACAAACCGAATTTGATAAATTAGCAAAACAACTGTTAAAATATTCAACAGTCTACGCAACATCAAAATTTGATGTTGGAAAAATTAGTTCATCACTACACCTCCCGTTAAAACCCGACGCAGTTTTCAAAAAACAAAGAGCCAGTAAAGTACCGATTCACTTACATGACAAGGTAAACAGATTACTTGACATTTTAGAACAATACGAAACTATTTCACCAGTAAATAAGGAAAAACAACCAAAAGGTAACACTTTTATCAACCCTGTTAACATTCTAGCAAAAGGCGAATCACTAAAAATAGTTTTAGACGCTAGATATCTCAATTCACTAATTGACGAACCAAAATTCAATTGGCCTATTGAACCAATACAAGTTATCTTGACAAAGATAAATGGGAAATACTTCACAACCGCCGATATGAATAGTGCATATAACCAAATGCCACTAGATGAACAATCACGACGTTTAACACAATTTGTTATTGGAAATCAACAATATGAATTTAATCGCTTATTCTATGGAATATCCATAGGACCAGCAGCTTTTTCAGCTTTTATGAGTAGAATTTTTAGACCACTAATACTCAAGAAAATTGCAATCACATACTTAGATGATGTTTTTATGCAATCACAAACCAAAGAAGAAATGTTTACAGTTTTAGAACAGTATCATAAAATACTTCAGAACAAAAATCTGAAGGCAGCTCCCAATAAATCACACTTCTTTCTAACACGAGTTAAAGTTTTAGGACATAATATTGAACGAAACACTATCACTCCATTAAAATCACGCATTGATGCTATTCAAAAACTTCAGCCACCAACAAATAAAAGAAAATCCAAGAATTCCTTGGAATGTTAAATTTCTTAAGTGAATATGTTTATAAAATGCAATTATACTTAAGACCCTCTATAATATCCTCAGACAACAAAATAATTTTGAATGGACCACTGAACATCAAACACAATTTGAAGAAATTAAAAAACTTTTAACTGAACAAATTTCAAATACAATTCAAGATCCAAATCAACCATTCTATGCAATGTGCGATGCTTCAAATTTTGGCATCGGCGCAGCATTGCTACAGTCACATAGTGGAACAAATAAAATGAACCTTATATCAGCAAATTCACGATTATTCACTCAAGCAGAGCTACGTCTCTCAACTCTAATGAGAGAATGTACAGCTATAATTTATACACTTACAGAATATGAATTTCTGATACTTGGATCAAAACACCCAACAATTCTATTCACAGATCACAAACCAATTATTTTTCTCTTTACACAAAAATCAAATCCAAATCATAGAGTTTATAGATTTCAACTAATTCTAATGAAATTTGCAAACTTACATATAGTTTGGACAGCAGGAAAAAAAATTGCGTTACCAGATACATTAGGTCGAAATACGCCACCTGAATTACTCACACGAAAAACTACAGTTGAAATACCACAAAATATTAAATTTTATCTCGCAAAAGATGAAACATCACCCCGGCTAGAATGCAAATATGCAGTAAAACGGACATTGATCAATCACAGATAAATAATCTACAACATTTCCCACTTTTCTTAGATTGCCAAAATAATCACTACGAAGTTGACTTACTAGGAACATCAACTTTCAAACCAATTCCATACTCACAATCGATAAAAAACAACACCCAACAAAAAGGATAAATCACCACTCGCATAAAAAAGACCTTTTTCCGTTAATCGAAAAAGAAAATTTAACTGATAAAATAAATTTATCAGGACCGCAAACAAATGATTCAAAATACACAATAAATCAAGTTTTTGACCTTCATGACCCACTTGAGACAATTCCCCTATCAAAACTAGAAATTGACAATATTTTTCTCCCCCCAACAGATAAAGTTACACTTGAACTCTTAAAACAATATCAAAATCTCGACCCAGTAATTAGAGAATTAAAATCATGGCACAAATACAAAATTAAGCCCGTAAAAGCAGATACCACAATTTTAGGAAATAAAACACTCCTCCGATATTTTCGAAAATTTAATAACACAGCAATTAATGAAAATACAGATCTTTTAGAATATAATTTGATTGATTCAAAAGTTCCCTGTCTTCCTTTAGGTATGATATTAATAGCTTTTAACATCTCACATACACAAAATACTAAAGGACACTCCGGATCAGAGAAAACGTATTCAAACTTTACACAAAACTTTTATTTCCCAAATGCACAAATTTGGATAAAAGTATTATGCAATGATTGTATAATATGTCAATTAAACAAACCTTATCCAAATCAAAAACAAATAGCACAAAAACAAAATTTTAAAGGACAAAGTTTATATTTTAACCATCGCATTTCATTCGATACAAAAGGACCAATATCACCATCCTCTGAAGAAAACTCCTACATTATGGTCATTGTTGACGCATTTACCCATTATGTAGCACTCAACACAGTACCACATTGTAATGCTTATTATGCCTACACGACGCGTTATGAACATTGGATAGCTAAATTCGGACTACCCGAAATCTTAGTTACAGACAACGGTACAGAATTCATAAATAATGAAATCATCACACTATGCCACTTATATAACATCAAACATTAACCACGAACATCTCATGCACCTTGGACAAACGGTTTAGTCGAAGATATGAACCGTTCACTACAAGAATATCTCCGATGTATCATAAATGGAAATGATACAAAATACACAGAATGGTCAGCAGATGTAAAATTATTTCCCTTAGCATACAATTCACAAATCACGACAATTTTAGGAATGTCACCATACGAAATGGTTTTTAATCAAAAGCCACGTAAACCAATTATGTTTACAGCAAATTCCCATTAAAATGCACAAAGTTATTGTCAACCGAATAAAGAATCAATTTGTTACAACTTACCTTTACATACACACGATGAAGATCATTTTCATCACCCACAAATTCTTAAATAAGCCTCCGCCACACACACCGAATGGATTTTAAATAGAGATAAAAAACACAATAAAATTTATTAAAAAGTAACAAAGAAATTGTTACAAAGGCAAAATATTAACGACCAAATTAATTCACGCTTTACACCTGCCACAGATTCAAAAATTGGAACATTTGTTTTACTACCTAAATTTATTACACAAAAAGGAATCTCTAAAAAATTACAACCCCTTTGAAAAGGACCATACCAAATCATTGCCAAACCCACTGACGTAACGTACAAATTCACAGATTCAACCAAAAAAGAAATTGTTCAACATCGTAACAATCTATTGCCCTACTACCCAAAAGAATACGCACTACGCGAATTAACTCAATTACATTCTTTCACAGGTTTAAAAGTTATTCAAAATCATACAGAAAAAGAAATAGACGAACAACACAACGTTCATCAAAAAAATAAAGAACAAAAAACAAACCACAACCACAACTCAAAACACTACAAAAACGCCAGACCCAAAAATACCTCAAAAAGAAAGAAAAAATAGGAAAATGATTGAAAAAATTTCACCACAAGAACAAGTTGAAAAATCAGAACATAGAGAATCATCACGACTTAGAAATCAACCACGTAAAAACTACAAAACATTCATCCCACAATCTAAAATACTAAAGAAAGTTGAATTTCAAAAACAACTTTGATTTTAAAAATTAATAATCTTTGCACCTCTGGATCATTTTGAACTTTCATTTTTCAAAATAACAGGCTGACAAACACGCAACAATTCTAGTTCAAATTCAGCCAATAGGATTCACTTAAATCCGCCACCTTCAATATCTCTAACACCAACCTATTAGCCGAAAGATATTCAACTCCAGGCATATGTATAACTATAACTTTACAACCTCCAGGCCAAATATAAGCAACTTGCTAAAACTTGATAACTGAAATAAATACCACCATAATATTACAACCCTCCCCTATCTAATAACGCAAAGATCAACAATATTTTCCCAACTCAGGCCTCAAAAACCCTCCAACCAAAAATAACAAATTAGCCTAAAGTAAAAAAGGACCATAATCATTTGGCCTAAAGTACAAATATTTCAAAAATACCCCAGATCACCCGACAAATAAAAATAAAGCAAAGAAGACCTCCCAAACACCATAAAATTAGCCCCCAACAATTTTTCACAAAACTCAACCCACTTGTCAAAAAATCCATAAATAACTCGACCACACTTGAATTTCGCCTCAAACAACAAAAAATATTCGACGAAGAAATCATTTCTTAAATGCTTTTCTCTCAAACAGTCAAAATCTTAAAAAATAACATTTTAAATCTTTTAATAAACTTTTTCATACTATTCAAACTTTTGTTCATATTTCTATTTGATACTTTTGAAGCTTTTATAATCATTTTAATAATTTTTTGCAATATTTTTTCAATTTTCTACTCCCTATTTGAAATATATCTCCAACTTTCCCAAATCATTGATTATATTCACAGGTACGATAATTCACAATCTATTTAAATGGTACGAACAATTTTTAGTAGAACAGATATTTTTTTACTATTTGTAATTTTCATCATATTTTTATCATCCCTAGTACTAACAATGTGCAAATGTATAAAAAAGGCAATAGTCACATTCGCCTTAGCAACAATCCTTTTAATTCTTTTCATTGAAGAATAGTACAAAAAATATAAATCTTCCCACTAGAAAAAATCAATCGAACACTTTCAAAAATTGCTAACCAACAATCACAAAATCAGTCTTCACCGACATCATCCCAAGAAAATCCAGCAATACCCACAACTACCCAAAACCCACAGCAAGAAAATCCAGCAATACCCACAACCACCCAAAACCCACAAACATCCACACGAATTGAACCAACATATAATTTGTACCCCACATTACCACAAGAATTAAACAGAATAAGAAACATTAGTCAAAACCAAAATACAGTCGAAATAAATAGACAAATTATACATCCACGACGAAACAGAAGTTTTCAAACCCCTAGAGTTCATTTTGATATACCCCAATCACCAACACCAACTACTTCAGAAAACCCAAATAGTACATTACCAGAAACTCCCCCACTCCTTTCACAACGTAGCACCTCAAGTATACCCTCAGATTACTTAGGTTCAACTTCAACATCTGAACAAATACGTGAAAATCCCTTTAACCCCCCCCCCCAATCCCACAACACGACTACCAGATTGGACAGCACACTTGTATACACAAGGTGAACCAAACTTAGTAAACGACCCAATAGATCTTTCTACGGATACAACACTATCATCAATACCAGAAACATTATCACTACCATCAACACCATCATTAAGTCAAATTTCACCGACGCTTTTCCCTTTAAATTTTCCAAATAACCTCGACTCTAGATATCGCGAACAATCATCAACAAATATCCCTTTACGACTAGATTGGAACACATTCGTAGCAACCCCACCATTATTTAGACAACACCAAGAAAGTAACCGACTCCACAGTTGGTCACTCAATAGACTACAATATAGACAAGATATCCACGAAGATATTCGTGACCACAATATTCAAATACTTCAACAAAATAGTGTCCAATTGAAATTCGAAATCACGATCAAACTTAATAATATTGTTCAACATCCCTACCCATTAAATCCACCAAATATAACAGCTCAATCGCTACCACTACCATTTATAACCACTGAAGTAATATACAAATACGATAGATATACGAAAAACACAATTGGTTACATAACATTTTATAACCCTTACTCAGGATTATCATACACATGTATATTCTAAAAATATTAACATTTCAAAACATCTTTTTTCCAATATTTTCCGACCAAAACACAAATCCTTCTCCTCGCACTGGACCCCAAGATTTAATAGGTAACACACTATGATTGTGAAGAAAACGAACAAAAAACACTACACAAATATGCAATAAATCAAGTATCACAATGCGAAACAGAACCACAAGCTATAGAAACTACAAATGTAAAAGCAACATTGTATTCAAAAGCCCGAGCAACAACAGTCATAAGAAATAAATTTACAGCAACATTTTCCGAAAAGAAAGTACATTGTTCACAAGTTTCAAACGGAAATAAAAACCGACTTGACCACGAATCGTTCTACCAAAGTAAAATAAAACGACTTTTACATCTAAATCCCGATGATTGTAAAAATGAATTACTCAGACTAAACCTAACAAGAAATAAAAACACAGACAGAAAATTAGTAAACTTTCAAGTCTTTGCCGATTCTGTAAATCAAGCAGAACTTGAACGCTATCAACGACATATTAAATTAGACAAAAATTATCCATATAACGGCGCACACGGAAGATTAACTTATGACATAAACGATAAACACTGGATGTCACACATTGGAATAAATGACCCCTCAAACTGCAAAGCAGACACAAAAAATAAAGGATATCAACAATTAATGTTTTTTGATTGGGAAATACAACTCGAAAAAGTACAATCACACGAGATTTATCTGATAACACCATGATCTATCAAGGAATTAGATTACCTTGCAAAAATGATCAAGGTTATTGTGACCCTACAACAGGGACCCAAGCAACAATTGTTTGGTTTCCCGAAGATACATGCACAACTTTTCAAGTAGCAAAAATACACGCTCGAATGATAAAATTTCACGAAAAATATTTTATTGAATCAATCCCATACGAACAAGTGAACCCATCTCGTAAACAAAGCACTGATTTCAAAAACATCCATGATATAGAAAATAAATTAACACGTTTCCAAATCTATCAAGAAACAGAATTTGCATGTAAATACAGAAATCCACTTTATAAAACACAATACTCTGAAATACTTGTCGAATACGAAAAAGGTTTCGACATGACCACTGGAAAAATAAAATTTGACCCTTATGCCACACGTCACCCTCTAATACCAGTTAAATTTCAAAAAAGCACAGGTCAACCTGGTGGAAAACTAAAGCCACATGACAGTAGAAGTACACGTTTACAAGAACTATCACTAATGAATAACAACCATTTCGGTAATATTCATTACGATATTCACTTAGATATGAAGTTAGACTACACAATTAGTCGAATTTTTCAAGAAATGTCACTCTCCAAATTAGAAACACTTCACCAATTATGCGAATTGGAAAGGACACAAATCCTACAATCACTCGCACTAGCAGTACTAAAAATACCCTACGCAGGATACTTATTATTAGGAAACAGATCAAATTTTCTAGATTACGAAGGAAACTTTTTATGGTTTTATACTTGTACCAAAAAAGTATCAACACTATATGTTTTTGAAGATAAACGTTGTTATAAAAGAATCCCTATATTCTATAAAAATAAAGTACATTTTGTCGACACACTTTCAAGCCGAACATAATTTTGGGATACCGCAGTCCCATGTGGATCAGAAATTAGCCACAATGTAGTACAATTAAATCCCGATGATGATAAATACTATCTCCTTACACCATACCCTACATTAAGTCAATCACTCAAAAAATTTTCACCCGAAAGCATCAGAGCCATTGCTCGTAATCCAAATATTGATTTACAGTCAATTGGAATATATTCTAAATCAGATATCCAACATCACATTAGAACACAACATTTTCAGGAATTATTAACACAAATGGACACAATACAAAGACAATCAATTGACCAGAATTTAAGAAAACTTGCCGAAACCGCAGGATTTGCAGATATTTATACACAAGACTATAGCGGATATTTTAAAGATATCAAAGACTACATATATTTAAACGGTGAAAAATACAGACCACGAGATATTTCAACTATAAATATTTTCAGTTTTGTCACCTTAAAAAAACAAAATTCTAGCTTTTTTAGGATGGCGCTATTACATCTTAGAGAAATTAACTATCTTATACGCCATGTTTAATTTTATAGGATTTTTTTTCTCACTGTTAAAAGCAATCTATAACACATGCGCTATACACACTCAAGTAAACAGACAAGCAAGTGTAGCACGCATACTGTTTGCAGGATTTTTTGGAATTTTTTCATCATCAATAAATAAAATACTTCTAGATGCACAAATAAAAGAATATAACACGAAAATATCCACAAGACAGAACACTTACGACGAAGAACACAATAATATAGAGATAACACCTACCGCACCACAGTTGCCACCCCTAACACAAAACCATTCATTATCATTAGTTCCCCGTAATTTCCGAAACCTAGCAATCACAAATAATCCAAATTCTAGACCAAATATACCACAAAGCCCCATCTAACATTTAATGACACATCATTCACAAAATGATAATACATACGAACAAATTATAGAACAACCCCACACCACCACTTTTCAGTCTCAAAATAATCATTTTTTTAGCCCACGATGAGACGACAACTTGGATCCCTACATCGCTCAAATTCCCACCCAGCCAACCTCCAAACTCAAATCCCAATAATCCCACTTTTTGCTTTCCCACCACCCAATTTTCCGATTATTAATATATCATCAAGCACGAATTCCGATACTAACTCAGATATTCCATTTTTATACTCTATCTCACAATTTAAAAACCCTAATGTAGAAACCCCTGACGAATTTGCAGACTCCGAACCATCTCCATCAAATTATACTCAGACCAACTCCTCAGTTTTTTCAAAACCCCCTTTTCAACCAATTTCATCAAATCATTCACTCCCATCCGTTTCCACTCCTTCTTATGCCTCGCAAGTGACCCCAACCTATTCTCAACTTCATTCCGACAGATCATATAAAAATTCCCCAGATACCCCCCAAATTTCCCAGGAACTCGATAATTTTATTACCCTACAGCAATAGTTAATACACCCTAACACCCTCACAATACATCAACTATCATCCACAATAGAATCCTCAAACCCACCTACTCCTACACCCTCCTCAGCTTACACTGCATCATTCACACAATCATCCACATCCACCGAAACACCTAGTAGCACTCACCGAGCTTATCGCACTTTTAAACGAAAATTCCCGAATCACCCATTCCCGACCAAACCCGGAACAGCCTGTGAATATTTTAATCACCCGCAACACCTAAACACGAAAAATTTTCTTGCAATCACCTTACCCTCATTTCCACAATATACATTAAATACACCTAACGATACTGATGACACACTTAGTTTTGTAGATGAACATGTTTTAATGCCAACACTTTATTGGACATCTTATTATCATTTTACTAACCCCCTTTGCCTACCACTAACTAATACTCATGACAACATAGAAAAGAACAAAGACATGCTATATAGACTCACTACAACACTAACACCTCGACAATTTACTTACTTAGGATATAAAAAATTATTAAAAACATTCACTGCACCCCAAGCTAACGAATTTACAATAGAATATTACGACCATAATATCATCCGACCTAATCAAGACCAATTTTTAGATGAAGACCGCTTCGCCAACCCGCAACTAACAGAAAAATTTTTGATCAAAACATCATACGTGTTCACACTTAATATTTTTGATAGAAAGTATGTCACATCATTTCAGAATCACTAGCTGATATTCAAGCTTACAAAAGTTTCCATGACAAATTTCTCAGTTATATCACTAACCTTTCACTTTCTTTCACCACATGAACGCGATTTGCACTGTTCCCACGATAATTATGTTACGCACTAAACAAACCCACACATATACATACTATCGTTTTATACAAAATCATTTTGATTTGCATACCCCATCAAGACAACCTCACCATCGTTTTCAGTTTCGCAACTCAAAGTACACGTCACCATTTTTCCTTAATTTTACATATTGCATCAAAGATACTAACCTCCACAGCATCCTCCGCAACTATGACCCAGTTACCCAAATGTATATATTCTGTCCCATCACGAAGACCTTCAATGCCGAAGAATCCAAACCCTTCCTTATCCCGCATGAATTTATCCAGCCTATTGAATTACTAATCTTAGAATTCATTCACAATACTAAATATAATCATAAAATATATAACCTCATTCAAAACACACCTTACGAGTTTGCAGTAGGCACCGAAGAACTAAAAACCATTAACGCACTTCAATTGCTTTGGCCACTGCTACAAACTAAAAACATCATACGCATACTAGCCAAATTACTAACAACATCAGATATGATACACGACATCTTCCCCCACGGCTTTTTCCCAGATGATTAACATTTAAGTATATTTAAAATACTCTTCACTAATAAATTTAAATTAGTACTAACCATTTTCTATCAATGTTTGATTTATATTTCTAGTCTTCACATCACGATCATCCACAAAACAGAAAAGAAAAATAAAAATACAAACTTGTTAATTTCTCTTAAAATTCGTTAATTTCTTGCACTAAATAATGTAATAAAATTCATACCAAATGTAGTAATTTTATCTATAAATTATTTCCCCATGAAGCAATAAACTTAATTACGATGAAAATTTATAATTTTAAATTTCCCCCAAACGCAGTAAAATTCAAATTATATGCAATAAATTGATAAAATGAGAAAGCAGTACTAACCTTTTCAAATATTTTCATTCACCCGCACAGGAATTCTATCCAAACTCGCACAGCTCGCCCACGAAGAATTGTTTAAATAATGATTTTAAGTTTCAAGTTTTGACACTCAACAACTCTAACACACGATAACACGTTTCAAACTTTCCTTTAACCCGGTTGGAAAGGAATTATATACTAAACCAAACTAACCAACGCAGCTTACTAAACACCACAAATCATAAAATAACAGCATGACTAAGAAAAAAAAACCAACGGTACCCAAACCGGATTAACCCAGTTTAAAACTGGGTAATTTATTCTTTTGAAGACTATTATAAAGTCTAAGAAAGAAATAATAAAACACAAAAAAGTCGCAAGACAAACCCATACCAAAAACAATTGGATTTTGAAAAAATGACACAACCAAAGTAACATAAGAAAGACTAACATAAACCCAACATAAAACGTTATCACATAACAGGACCTCTCAAAGAAACAGCATGAAATCATACTCCCACTCCTGGCCTAACCCACCAGAGAGGACGTCCTGAGCATGCTCTTTAGCCAGCCTAACCCACCGCGCTACATCCACGCTTTGTGACCACACTCCTATTTTTAATAAGAGGTACTCAAGGGTGAGTAACTCTTCAAAATAACCAAACTAAAACAAAACGCTTTTGTGAAAACGACTAACTAAAATCATGATTAAAAAATTGAATTAACATAATTTTATAAAATGTAAATCATACTTTGCAGTATATAAATCAATACACAACAACAAAGACACACATCCAAAGAATAGATGATCCCATCACACTCGAACAAAAGAATGGCTAAGCACAACCGACATGCCGTCCACAATCACAACTCAAAGGATTTAGAGTACGACTTGACCAGAAAAGGACTTCATTGAACTAGACCAATGACCACATCGATGTTCAAGTATACGTACAGATCCGAGTTACAAGGTATCTCTTCCACACACGATCTTCACGCCATTCCCAGACGAGGTTGCACACAAAACAAGTTCTCTACATAATACAGAAAAAACCGTCATAGCAGACCATCTTGGAATCGGATTGATTTCATTGGGGATCACAATCGTTGTCAAAAAACGACGTAATAATTTCCTGATCATAATTCAGCGTCCTGGAACTTCCTTATCCAAGAGGAACCGGACAAGAATACGATGATCACCAAATACCAACGTTCATCATCCATCCTTCAAATTGCAGAAAGATAATTCTAAAAAACTCTGTAAAACCCGGATGGGTGGAACTGATCTAAACTACATTTAATAATTGGATAAATTGGATATTTTACCACTGTAAAATATTTAACATCAACCAATCATAATCCATCTAACTAACAACCCACTTATTTGTAAGTGCTGAAATTACTTGTAATTTCAGCACCAGAGAGATTTGAATTTAACTTAGAAATTAGTTGCCTCTCCAAGAGAACTTCAGCAGTCGCAATAAGCCAGTATACTCTAGATCTATTGAGCCTAGCACAGACTAGTTAAACACCCTGAGACTAGTAGATATAAGAGTAAGATTAGGATCGGTATTAGATTAAGAAGTTGCACGAATCTATCCGGCCGAAAATAAGATAGCGTGACGAGCAGACGGTGTACCCTATCCGAAATTACTCTATGAGTTAACCAATACCACCTAAACTCACACCCCTCGAAAAAAATCCTGGATCCATCCCTGTAAATAAATCCATCATGAATTTAACTAATAAAAATCAAAAAAGTGTTTTTTTTTGTAAATGAATTTAGTTAAGTAAAATACTGCAGAACGATGAAACGTTGCTCAAACAACGTAAAAATTGCGAAAAAACTTATTTCAGTTTCATATAAAAATAGAGTTGTCGGTGTCATCAATTTTCATATTTAATCATTTGATGAAAATGAACTGCATCTTTGTTCAAAAGGCCGAATAAAGAGGAGCTGTCAAAATAGCTCATGATGAACATAACTTACTACCGATTCAACCATTGTATCATTTTCACGGCGTTTTTAAAAAAAAACCAGTGATGCCAATTTAGGGTGTTTGCAATCACATTAACGATAATTCCACTGTGTTATAGAAAAGAGCAGCAAAACAAAAAAACAATGAAATAACAAAATTGACCAACTTGATTGTATTTCTAAAGGTGATAGACTAATTTGTGCACACAAACAATATTCATCTGCAGACGAAAATCAATGATTTTAGTTCAGCCAATTACGAAGACCTGCGTTACGAACGATTCCACAAATACACATAAAACATTTTTCAAAATGCTAGCAACGAGGAGAGCTCGCTTTAATCGCAAAACACTTTAGTCTCGCCAATTTGTTTTTGTCTTGCCAGTTTTATGTTTGTCTAGCTAAGTATTTATTTCATTCCAATTTGCAACTGGTTGTTTCTGAAAAATCATTTTTTCCCGACTTTTGAAAATAGTGAGTAGTTTTGTATTCGGGTATATTTTATTTTTTTGCTTTTTCTTCAACTTTTTGTTAAAAACCTGTCATTACAATAAATTAAAACCCTTTCATTGATTCCAGCGACATTTCAAAAAAACTGGACGATGATTCTCAGTGTCGAGAAAAACACGTTCGAATTTTTCGATGTTTGGTCTTATTTCGAGCAAATAAGGTAAGCGAGCAGGCTTAAAATAGGTTACTTATGCTTTTTTAAAACAGCGAAAACTTTGATTCAATAGTTTTAAAGTAGTTTTTTGAGCCAGTTTGAGAATCAAGCTTTCCAAAAAAATTGGAATTTTTCTAAACAAACTGAACATTTAAAAAAGTACGAAAATTTGTCTAAAATTTTTCTAAAGACTTTGTTTTCGTTTTTCTAGTTATTTTTCGACAAAAATTTTTTTCGAAATGACCGTTTTACTATAACTGTCGATTTTGTAAAAAATTTTTTGTACAAATTCTTTTATGTCACCACGCAAAAAAAACTACACTAATTTGAAAAAACTTTGGAATTTATTGTAAGACAAAAGTGAAACAGTAACCGGCTGTCCTTGTTTTAGTTTTTGCTCCTTCTTCATCTCTGGATTTTGAGTCACCTTAACCAAAATTCATTGTGATGTAGACTTTGTTTTCGTTTTTCTAGTTATTTTTCGACAAAAATTTTTTTCGAAATGACCGTTTTACTATAACTGTCGATTTTGTAAAAAATTTTTTGTACAAATTCTTTTATGTCACCACGCAAAAAAAACTACACTAATTTGAAAAAACTTTGGAATTTATTGTAAGACAAAAGTGAAACAGTAACCGGCTGTCCTTGTTTTAGTTTTTGCTCCTTCTTCATCTCTGGATTTTGAGTCACCTTAACCAAAATTCATTGTGATGTAAAAACAAGGACCTAAAAACAAAAAAATTGGTAAAATTTATCAAACTTGACCAAAATGTTTAAAAGCAAAGGATAACTTGATTGCAACAACATGATAAAAAATTTCAATTCATAATCACCAATTGGCCCTAACGAAATTTATTGTTGCATTTCTCTTTTATAAATTCTAATTTTTCTTTGTACAAAATTTAAGTAATCATGCTTCAAATAACAAACTTGAGACTTGCACCTATGAAACTAAGCTGTCTCTGCCCGATTGACTTCCACAGAAGAAAAATTTCTTTCATACATGTTCATAATTGAGGTCTTGGGAAAAACTTTTGTTTACATGAGAGCAACAATGAAATCACAAAACATTTTTTTGAACAATATAATGCTTATCATGCAATTTTCTTATGGCAAAAAGCTCGTTATTTGGTTCCAGATTTGGCAGAGAGTAGTTATTATAAAAAATCATAGAATGGAAAAAATGCTTATAATTCTCTTTTCATATTATTTTTTAGTCTATGAAAAAAATTTTCCTTCTATAAATTTGTATGATAGGTTTTTTTCGTCAACCCGGCTGGTCAAACTCGGCAAATTTTGTAATATTATTGTAATCAGGGTGACTAAAAAGGATTGATTATACAATATCACTGTGCTGCTTATCTATTTTCGACTTCAGGTTTCGTTTCTGTGTTCGACTCTATGTTTTGACTTTTCGTTCGACTTTATGATTCTACGTACTCGAGTTCGTTTCTCTTTGTGTTCGACTTTAATTTTGACTTGAAGTTTCGACTTTGCGTTCGAATGCATGTTTCATCTGAAACGATGCTTTGACTGACGCGATTTCACGTTTCGACTGACAGACTTTATGTTCTGACTTTGAGCTCGACTATAGGGCTTTCCCACCATAAAACTCAAACATCCACCCGGGTCGCACAATCGAGTTACATCGCGCAAGTTTATAGAAAAACGACAAACTTTTCCAGCAGATATCTACCTTTTTTCATGACCCGCATATTTCAGATTGATTAGAAGGTTTTTGAGACGTTTGATCACGATCAAGCAGTCATGAGCAGACATTTATGGACACCGTTTTCTGGTTCATTACTGCTTGATCGTGAACAAACGTTAAACGTCGTTGAAATCTTTTATTCAACCTGATCAAAACTGAGTGGTAATCTTTGTTCAGAACACTGTTTACGGCCGAGCAGTATGACCGTAAGATGTCTCAGCGGGAGGAGGAGATAACGAACATGAAGCAGATGATAGAAGAGGCACAAGAGAGAGCGGAGGAATACCAGGTACATATGAACAGAAATTACAAGTAGTCAGAGGAATCTACGGGAGGGGTGTGTTTCAAAAGAACTTCGAAAACGCCATGTTTATTTTTATTTGGGGCAATATGATTAACAAAAGTCGTTAGGGACAAATTTTACTGCGAAGTCATGAATACTGTAGATGCTTCCTTCTTCAATTCCGAAGTCTGCATGATCTAACTCTTTTTAAGATCTTTGTACAGGTCAAGGCCATTGTCTTTAAGTTTCAACAAAATTTTTCAACTTCTAGATTTGAATGAACATCATAAAATTGCAACCAGTTAAATCGGCGTGTGGGTGTACAGTTTATTTACAATAGAAAATAAGTCATAGCAATCTATTCTCAAAGCACCCCAAGAAATAAGAAAAATTTATTTGTTTTCAAGTTAAATAGGTTGATGTCCAGGTGACATAAAAAATTTTGACAACAAAAAAACAGTACCTGTTTCTGCGGAAAAAACTTTAAACAACGTTCTTCCCCACTCTCAGTAGTCGAAACAAACGTTTTGATTGGTTGATAGCTTGCTTGAAAAAAACTGAAAAACTTTGCGCTCCAATTCAGGCCATCAAAACATTGTTAAAATGTTGAAGATTCATTGCTTTGTTATTTTGCTTCAGATCGAATTTGAATCCTCCCCTTGTTTCATCATTTAACAGTCCACTTCAACTTTTTTCTCGAACAAACACCAAGCAAAAAACCAAACTACACGGCTTCAAAGTTTCTTTGTTTGATTTTATAGTTTGCTAATTAAGACCTTGTTTTTGGAATCCAGGAATATACAGACACAAAAATACGCGCCTATCCAGTGCACAATTTGGCCTCGTAATGATTGACAAAGCAAAGTGAAGCATCAAAAAACTTTGAAAAATTCCCGGATTTGATAGCTTGCTTAAGAAAATTTCAAATTTTGCTGATAAACGTTCGAACGAATGATAAAACAAATCGAAAAACATGAAAGTAAAGCAAATTCATCGAAGCTATCAACAAGTTTTTTTTTTCAAGAAATTTCATCGCCCGTGTACATTGATTGGAAATCAATTTAACATAGCACACCAGTTACATTCGTAAAATTGTTTATGTTTCATGTTTTTATGGCAAGACTAAAAAGTTTTCACATTTCGCGAACCAAAAGAAACTATCCGAACAACTTGAAATTTCTTTCGCTTGAGCAGCTTGCTTTAGAAAAAACTTAATGTTCCGCTGAAAACAGGCCATCAAAGCAACATGGAATGTTTTTTGATTGTATCGTCGCTCAAAAACTTTTAATTTCTTGCAAACCAAAGCGCGCCGTCAAAACAACTTCAGAAAATCCTTTAGTTGATAGTTTGGTTGTGCGAATCAATGCAAGCCATCGAAAAATTCTTAATACCTGTCTAATTTTCCCCGATTGGTTAGGTTAGTTTCAAAACAATGCAGGTTTTGCATATCATTGCAGGTATTTCAAATCAATTCAAGCTTTTGAATTTTTTTCTAGGTTTCATTGGTTGATAGTTTAATTGAAAAAACTTGGTGTTTTGTGAAAAAAAATAAGTCCCTAGTTTTATTATTATTGTACCAGACTTATTATTTTGCATCAGAAACTTCAATTTTCAGCAAATCAATTTCACCATTCAAAACAGTCTGTAATTTTTAGTAATTTCAACGTTTGAATTGCTTGCCTCAAATTTTTCTGTGTAAAAAAGCCGGCTACCAAAACACTCCAAGTGCTCGTTTTCATCATTCAGGGTGGTCACTGTGCCACAAAAAAATACTGGCACTGAAAGAACTGGTATTGGCACTGATAAAATTGAATATTAGACACTAAAAATTTCCGGAAAACTAGATTTTTGGACACAAATTCTGGCACACTTCAAAACGTTTCGAAACTATATACTTTAAAAACTTTTTAAAAAAAATCGCTAATCTGCCTTTCTGACCGTAATACAACCTCATGGAAAAGATAAGGGCATTAAAAACTATTTTTCATGGGTATTGATTTGCTTCCAATGACATATTTTGCTTGGTATTGATTTTTCGCCGATGGCACTGACCGCACTGATACCGTAAATCACCTGTCACTTGAATAAAAATTTTTAACATTTTTTTTGCTTTTAGCTGGCATCAAAAAATTTCAATTTCTGTAATCCAAATCAAGTTATCATAAAAACTTGGAAAATAGTTAGTTTTGTTAAAAAGCAAGTTAGTTTTGGTAAGTTTTTTTCGGTCAAAGAATCTGAGCGAAGCTCAATGTTTATACATGCTCGTTTCGATATCAGAAACCAGCTTTAACTTCAATTCGGCCGTAAAAACGGTGCAATAAACACTAATGTTCCTAGTTTTTTCGTTTTTTTTAAGTAGCTCAAAGTCAACAATTCGATATTAACTATACAACAAGATTAATATTCTTATTATTTTTGTTAAGTATTCATAGAATAGAGCTAATTGAAGTTTTACTCAAGGTTTAGCTATAACATGGCTGCCCGCACCAAAGCTTCTTAGTTAATAGTCAATTACCTGGCAATTTTGCGTACGAACCTCTAATAAGCAATTAAAAGACAAAAACTTTTAAAAGACAAAAACTTTTCAAGACACTTTAATTTGTGACTGATAATTACCTAGCAATTAAAAACTGTTTTTTTTTTTCATTTAAACGCCAAAAAACACAATTTTTCCGTATTAATGCAATACAATCTTTTTTTTTCTGCATACAACCTCAATAATTTTTTTCGCATCAAATGATGACAATAAAATCTTTTTTTTTCACTTATATTTGCTTTAAGAACGTGACTCCTTGTAAGAATGATTTTCTACTTTGAAACAGAAATACAAATCATTGATTAAAAAAATTCGGTTACACACTTGCTGTAAATTTTTAGCAAATTTAGTTTACGCTGTAAGTTTCCGTTTAATAATTTTATTTTTTTCCAGCATATTTGAGCATTGTGCTCTCATGGTTCATTTATCTGTCACTTTTATTGTCTTAGATTGTTTTTGAGCTGAATATAATCAAAATATTCTTTAAAAAATTACTGTGAAAACAGAAAACTTTACTGCTGAGTTTCAGTTAAATCATAAACACTTCATAAACATTTCTCTTTTTTTTAGATTTAATTGCCTGTTGATGTCCCAATTTACTGCCTCAAGTTTTTTTAAAGAATTCCTGCTAAAAATTGAAGTTTTTCTTATAGTTATTTTCTACCTAATTCATGGTCTCAATGCTCTTCATTGCTAAGTTTTTTAAAGATTTAACTGCTTCTTATTTCTCAAGGTATTGCCTAAAACTGTTTTCGAACTAAAAATAATCAGTAAGTGAATAAATATTTCTATTGAAAAATTTGAAGCATAAATTGACTTATAATCTGATGATTTTTAGTTAATTCCTGGTCGCAATGGTTAATGTTTCATGCTCTCCTTTTCAATTTGATAATGAAAATTTGGGCTTTCAATGAGTCATTGAAAGCCCAGACAAAGATTCTTTAGATAAAAATAGATTTTCTTGAGATTATAAGGCGAAGAAAAAATTGATTTTCTTGAGATTGTTCGGAGGTAAAAATAGGTTCAGTGGACTTATAGCGTGATATAATCAATGTGAAAATAACCCATTTTCTAGCTAATTCAAACGAAAATGTATTTTATATGGTTGACATGTTATCGTTTATAATGGCACATTTTCGGCGATATTTCACAATACGATCTATTTTTATCTGAGAAACTTTGGTAGGGTGCCTTACGCGATTATTTGCAAATCATATAGCCGTTGTCAGAAACTATGGCCATAAACCAAGAAGCGGATTTTTTATATTTTTCCCTACCTTTCTTAGCAAATGGGGGAGAGACTTCGATACAAAGTACCGTGGGGGTGGGGGTAGTTAATCAGATCCCATAAAACTCACTAGCTTGAACTAACTTTCACTGATTTGGTATGTTCAAGTGCTTAAGACTGATTTTTATAGAGCAGCAATCAGAGACGTAAATTCGAGTCCTGCCACCGGTTAACTATTTTGTCATAACAGTTTGTTACTTCATCGGAACTAAAAAAGACCTAGATATTTCTTTTTACATGTTCGCCGTTTCTCAAATAATACTAAAAAAATCTAGTTTTAAAACTCAATTAGGGTACAGAAAAAAAAATCATTTTGAGATGGATAAATTTGGCTCAGAAAGATCTGAAAGTGTTCGTTAGGCCGAATTGGAGGAAGGCCGAGAGGCGGACAGGTTGGAGGACGAGTTGATTGAGGTGAGACGACAAAATAGAGCGAGTCGTGACGTCATCAAGGACATGGAGGCCAAGTACAGGGAGATGATTGACAAGTGGAAACACAACGAGAACGTATACAGGTGTGTAATTTAGCCTTTTGCTGAACTAACTGAAATATATGAAAAATAACCAAAAAAATTGCATGTAGTTCTTAAGTAGGGGCACAACAGCGGTTCGCCGTGATGAGCTGTACAGCTCGTATGTTGGTCCTATCCCTCGTGGATAAAAAAATGATCTTATATGTTTTATACTTCTACTTTTCCTTCTACTTCTAAACCCTCATAAATTTGCTCATAAGAGGTAAAATAAAATTCTGCTTTGGGCGAAGGTGAGAGGCTGGGGAGAACGATAGTTGTGGGCCCATACTCGGCCACTTTTTTAAAAAATAAAAGCCAAAGCGCATCAAATAAAAAACTGATTAGTTTTGAAAACAAAAGCTTTTTCAGGCGGGGCATCTATTTGACCGCTTAAACACCTCATAACCTTATTTGAAAATATTCGCAGAAGTCTCGTTTTTGGTAACCCGGAATGGGATCATACGCCCCTGTTAGAACAAAAATGTAAGTTTGTAGTTAAAACACGTCTTCAAGCTATGCTTGCTCAAAATCTTGCTTCAGAGTGAACTATTTAAACGGTTTTGAGCATTTTAAAAGAAATATCAAGCTTAATTTTCGTAAAAACTGTTTGAACTGTTCCATTTTTATTTTTAGGACAGTGTCACACAACTTCAAGTTCGACTTCTTGCCCCGTCTGGCGGCGGAGAGAGACGAGTTGAAACAGAAGATAGACAGATTTAAGGGGGAGGAGGAGGAGGTGGGAGGGGAGATTGAGGCGATCAGTGGGGACATTGTGAGGATAGAACAGAACAACAAGGAGTTGCGGCTGAAGGTGGAGGAATTGACGTTCGAGCAGCGGCTCCTCAAAGTTAGTTTCACTAAACACCAGTTGGTTTCGGGTAAAGGTCCGAAGGCGCAAAAATGGTCAACCAATCAATTCCCTTTAAACTTCCAAAACGGACTGAATTTATCGCGATCCTTCAAGTTTATGAAAAATGATTTCTGATTGGCTGACAACATTTTTGCGCATTCGGTCCTTCGCGAATGAGGGATTCCCCGTCAGTTTCTGCTCTAGTTCATGAAAAAAGGTAATTCTGCAAAATTTCCAAAAAATTCCAACGCCTTTTTGGCATGTTTTTTTCAAAAAACTGTTTTGTAAAATTGTTTTTCCGAATTTTTATATATATATTATATATATATATATATATATATATATATATATATATATGTGTGTGTGTGTGTGTGTGTGTGTGTGTGTGTGTGTGTGTGTGTGTGAGTGTATATATAACAATTTTGAGCCTGCCCGCACTCAGTAAAAAGAAAAAATAAACGATTTTAATGAATTTTTATTGTCAGTCTCCATAATTTTCAAAAAGATTTGATTATAACCAATTAGAAAATGGATTATACTGTTACTATTTTTGAAACAATAAAAATCATTATAATCAATTATAATCAGTTATAATCGATTCATTTTTTAATTTTTATCACAAAAATCATTGAAAAACAATCTATTATAATGGATTATAATCAATTATTATTCAACAAACGTCATCGCTTCATTTCGTTTTTTTTTGTTTTGTTTTGTGAGCTTTTCAGTTGGTAATTCAACAAAGTTTATTGCTTATTTTCGTTTGATTTTTTTGTGCTTTTCAGTTGTTTACCGAACTGAAAGAAATATTAATTTTAAACTTATAGCTTAAACTCAAATTAAATTCGTTTTACTGTGTTTTCATGCAGAATAGCTAAATTATAATATATAATAATTGATTTTTTTGAGAGATAACATTTTGATAGAAAAAATGATTATAATCTTTTATAATAGATTATAGATTATAAGAGATTTTTGGAAAAATTATAACCAATTATAATTGACTAAAACTTATTAAAATGTCACCAAATATGTTATCATTATAACTCGTTCTAACATCTAAAATTGGCGCTTATTTTTAATTATAGTTTTGCTTAAAGTACGATTAGAACTATAATATAATCGATTTTTTTTACTGAGTGCGGGTATAACGTTGATAATGAAAATGGCTTTGAAAATTTTTGCATAAATGTACTTTTTATTACCGCGGGAACCCTTAGTTTTGCGCAATTTGAAAAAAAATCCCTCATACGCATATTTTTGGGGTGCAAAGTTTTACTCGAGTGAATCTTGTTCTCTGTGGCTCTACTTAAAATTATGTTGAGTAGAAAAAACATTTCAAGCTTCGAAACAAAAAAGAAGTTGTGTTAAGTCAAATTTGTTGAGATTTTGATGATTTTTCAGTACCTTGCATTTTTCATTTAATCTGTTCAAAAACGATTTATTTATGTATCTAAATGAGCTATCGTAAATCAATTTCTACAAAGCACATTATCCGTTTATAAATCGTTTTAAATCAATTTTCACCTCAAGTTTGTCACGTCACTGCGGGAATCTCAACTCATCGCATTACAGTTTCATGGGAAAAAGACGTTCTTAAAACATCATAGCGGCAAAAAAAATCTTGTTTGTTTATTCGACGCTCCTGGCACATTTTACCACGAGAATAAAATTTAAATGATTCATAAAAATAACCACGAGAACAAGATTTATGTCTTTAATCTTCAAAATATATTATATTCAACATTATCAATGATTTTCGATCAAAACTCGCAAAAAAATTGATCTTTTTTGATAGATGTGAAATACTAAGTCTTCTCTTGTAGCGTTCAGCAAAAGTATATCCCGACAAACTTATTCATTTCCTTGTACCCCTCCCCAACGTACGTACGATACCCGCCCCTTTTTTGCACCTTCAAACAAGCTTCCATCCCCATCCACGTTCTCATCCTCTTCCCTGTTCAACCCTGCTCAGCCCCTCTCTGTTTGTTCGCCCTCATGTGAGCAAACTTAGAATTTGGTTCGGGGGATTGTGAGGGGGGGAAATCATAAACGTGTGGAGGGGGTTTGTAAATATGAGAGGTTGGGTAAAAAAGTAAAAGTGGAGGAGGAGGCAAATGCTGGAGAGGCGAAAAGGGGCGTATATTGGATAAGCGAGGGTAACTAAATGTCAGCAAAAACTAAGAAACTGAAAATATTTATTAAGAAAATTGTGAACAGAAAAATTTAAAACATTAAAAACAAATTTTTCAGCCAAACTTTACATCAGCTTATCTAATGCAACGTGTGTTGGTAAGAAAAAAGCAATTGTAAACGTTTGAAAATTTCAGTTTAGTTTTACCAATTATTATAATTCAAATTTTATTTATTTGACAAAAAATAGAATTAAGTCCTTTTCCATTTGATTATAAATGCATATTTTTGAAATATATAGAGGCTGGCGATGAAACTCAAAATTATTTAATTATTATCCATGAAACTCAAGTGCGAGTAAAACCAAAGACATAGTTTCATTTGTTTTTCAAAGCAACTCGGTTTCAATGAAAAATGAAGTAAAATTGCAAAATTTACATTTAAAGTTGCAGAGAAAGTTTTGACAACAATGATTGAAGTGAAGACATCCAAAAATAAGTAAAACAATGTCAAAAAATCTTTTTGAAAATTCAGTTTTTCTTAAAATCTTCTCTATTGCTGTTTTTTATAGTGGGCAAAAGCGATCAGCAATAGCAATAGCAATAGCTATCGTAAATCAATTTCTACACAGTACATTATCTGTTTAAGAATCGATTTAAATCAATTTTTGTCTCAAGTTTGTCAAGGATTAAATCAAGGATTAAAGAAAAGGCAAAACAGTCAAGGATTACAAAAAAATGCAAAACACACAAACTTCTAAGAAAAATTTTGTATGCTGTAAACTTAATTTTGTTGATAAATTTCGTCAATCGGTCTCATTAGCTGAACAAAATTGGCGGTTGAGAAATTAGACGATAAGCAAATTAGACGGAGGCACTTAAAAGGATATTAGAGATTTTTGCAAAACTGCAATTGTGAGAAAATAGACAAAAGTAAGAGAGATTAAAATTGTTTGCAGACAAATTGCGTGAGAAAAAGAAAATTGTTCGCAGAAAACAGTTAATTTTCGGTGGCCAAAAATTTTACATTTCAGTTATGCATAAGTTATTCAATTCAAAACTCTACGGTAATATTTGGATTTGACATTTTATGCTCATTGAAATTAATTTTTTTGATAGGTATCGTCATTTTATGTTCTTTTTGTATTTGTGAATCTTGACTCTTATGAAAAAATTTTGTTGGCCCTTTCCTTTTCATAGCAGTGACATCTAAAATGCCAGATCTGTAATACAAAATCCGTCCAATTTCTTTTTTGTAGCATCCGTCTAATTTGCTTATCGTACAATTGGCTTTTTTCCTTTTTCCCCCACCCGCAATTTTTTTATAAGTACAGTTACTGTTCAAGTTGCCTGATCGTTATGAAGTTTGGCATGCGGACTGGTTAAGCTGTGCGAAACATATTTAGTCTTCATAATTAACCTTCTAAAATTACTCGTACACCATAAAATGATGATCTTGTGAGGTGGGGGGAAAAGGAAAAAGAGCCGTATAATTTCCCAGGCCCCACAAAGTTATTATTTCTAGGCACTGAGAGAGATATCTTTTTTGACTTTTTATAACATAGGATTCAAAATAAACGATTTTAATAGGCTTATCTCGAGTTTCACTCCCCCATTTTTGTTTTCCAAACTGTCTTTTATAGAAACCTCTTTCCAAAGAGTTTGATGCTTTTAAATGCAAACAAAAGTATCAGAGTGAACAAATGAAATTCACAACAATACTTACAGGCAAGTTCCCGTAAGAACATTATTTCAGCAACTTTGATTTGTATCCTTTTGAGGGGCTGGGCAACTGTAAACCTCTTACTCTAGTAAACAAAATTAAGCGCAAATTTAGGGGATTACTCTCTAAAGTGCCTCTTTTCAATATCCGTTTTGGACAACATTTCTTTCGACATTGGGTAACATTTATACATAGATCAAGACCAAATGATCAGAGCTACCCTTTATGAGACTTTTAATTCAAGGTATCAAGGAATTAACAATGTAATCCGGATATAAAAATTCAATTTTCCTCATCTGCACTGGTATTGCATCAGTTTTGCATCGTAGTGAACTCTTTCTTGAATAAGCGGAATAAAAAAACAACCAATCAGAAGACTTTACTCAACTCGGACGTTTCTTATTTTTCCACGCGAAGTAAAAAAAAAAAGATAGCACAGATGAGGAAAACTGGCATTTTCAGATCCGGATTGCATTAATAATTCCTTGAAACCAAATATTGATAGTCTCATAGAGGGTAGCTCTGATCATTTGGTCTTGGTCTATGTAAAAATATTACCGAATTCCGACGGAAATGTTGTCCAAAATGGACATTGAAAACAGGCATTTTAGAGAAAGAAATCCTGAATTTGCGCTTATTTTTGTCCACTAGTTTATTATAATATCACATTCGACCCTTACGAGCTCTGCTGGTATACGTAAAATCGGCCGAAAAAAACTACGCGTGAGATTCTTCCGATTTCGAGAAGAGATCTGAAGAACAAAGAGTTGCAGAATATGGATGTTGCAAATACATTTAATGAACTGAACTTTATGCTATTCACTATCAATTGGTCAGCTGGCTCTAAAAGATTTTTATTCAAGGTTAATATGCACGTTTAAATTAAAATGATCTCTATTTTACCTGCTTTTCTTAGATGTGATACATGATGGACTACGCAATCCGTGTATTTGCTACTGATGCATCTTTTTGCTGCGCAATCTGCGTCGAATTTATAAATATAACTAAACATTTTTTTTTGGGCGGTTGTAATTTAGAACCAGATCTCGAAGCAGGACGACACTCTGGGTGGTAAGCAGAGGGAGTTGAGTAGATACCAGACGCAGATCAGGAGTGGAGGGGAGGACCAGCAGCAGATCAACAAACAGATCAAACTGCTCCAGACCACCAAGGACAGAGTGGAGAAGAAACTCAAGTGGGGAGTGAACGACCTCAAGGTCACACATCCACACAATACACTAATTTGGCCCTTCTACTGTCCATGACCCCCTCCCTCCTCCCCTCCTCCCCTCCTCCCCTTTTCATTTCTTGCATTCTTAATTTTGTTCAGCCTCGTCCAATAGTCATAAAAATAGGTACGTTAGTTCATTACCCAACTACAAACACACTTCACTGCAATTTACAATCTCCTTATGATCAAACCCGTAAGTTACGCCTTAAGAACTATCTGATGATATCTGATGAGGGGAAATGTATAATTACCCCACTAATTTACAAATTGAAAAAATTGCGAAATCATCGAAACCACAGAATAATAAAAAGGAGTTAATAATCTATAGGCTATTTTGCATGAAAAGCAAGTCCTAAACCTTAGCCTTACGTATAGCAAATTTGTTGGGTCACATTTTGACTTTAACTAGATTAACTAAACAATTTTACCAAATAAATGTCTAAAAGTATCTAAAAGATATCGTTGTCTTGAGCCGGAAAAAAAATCAAATTTTCAGGTGTGATCATTTTTTCTAAACCATTAGGTTTAAAAAATTTCCAACTTGGCAATATCGAGCAGGAATAGCCGGTTACTAAGTAAGTAGCCCAGAATGCTCCCACCTAGTCCTAAAAATCTAAAAAAAAATTCTAGAACTTAAGCAACTCTAGAACAAGACTGCTCGTATCAGGGCAAAGCCCTGAATGTTTCAACTGTCTAAAAACTGATCTTGAATAGTTTTTGGTTAATGAAATACTTGGTTAATGAAATACTTACAAACTATCAAATTTAAGCTGAATAAAAAGAATCGTGTATGAAATTAATGAGACCAATTAACCTGCCTGAACTTAATTCGGAGCCATTTTGTGAAGCGCATTAAATTGTCAGCATCAATTGCCACCTTAAGTTGTCAGCATCAGAGTAAGGTGGCAAAGCTCTTATTGCCACCTTACTCTGATACTGAGAGTTTCACAGCAATCATCGAGTCTAGTGGCGAGCGCAAAACTTCTGGGACCATGAAGAGCCATGGATATTTATTTTTCAAACTTTTTTTGCAGAAATTTTTGAATTTTGAACAAAATTGTAAAATTGTGATTGCTTAAAAGGCGGCAACAAACTCCCAAACCAACTTTTCACGGGTGAATTTAAGTTTTCACGGCTTAGTTAAGAATGCTCGCTTACCTTATTCCTTATTCGCTCGAATCAAACCAAAAAATGAAAAATTTCAAACGGGTTTTTCTTGAACCTTGAGAACTTTTTTCAAACAATTTTTTTTTGTCGTTCCAATGACGATAGAAAGGACTTTAACGTGATATATTTTTCGAAATTTTCCGTTGATTATTTGTGGTATCTGATTCTGCGTCAAAAACAAAAAAAAACTAAAACACACCCGAATACAAAGTTCTTCCTTAGCTTCAATGGTAGCAACAAATAACTAACGCGCTGTATGTTGCGTTCTCTCAACACGTGTATGCGGCGGAATAATCTGAATCGGTTTTTGTTTCAGTTGGAAGCAAATTTTTCCCTAGTCAATGTCAATTTCAAACTTACTGCTTTTTATAGCAGCTCTTTCATTCTTTTGCGCCATAGAATTAATCACTATCTCCTGAAAAATTAATCATCTTTTCAACAAGCGTGCCCTTTTTTAGGAGTTTTACAGAAAAGTCAAACAGCTTTGTGCTTGCTTATTTCTCAGAAATTGCATAATGATGAGGGATTCGATCCAAGATTTATGCACAGAGACAAACACAAAAAAATATTAAATACTCACTGGCTTAATGTGCCAGAAGGTATAATTTATTTGTCGATTTTTTGATGGCCAGCAAAAAACTTCAAGCCTTTTTAGTCCTTTTTTTGCTTTTAGCAGTGGTTGCTGAACCTCTGCGCAAACCAACAGTAATCCCAAAATTGTCGACCTTCGATATTTAGATAAAAAGCCTGTGATTGACGATAGAAGTCAACCGGAACAGTCAGGAGCAGTTTCGGTTTATGTTTGAAAATTCGTTTTGTTCGGGTCTGCTAATTTTGGCTATTAATGTCTCTAGCTTGTCAGCCGAATGATGTATTTTGACTTGCTTTGATTTTCAATATCATAATCTCAAAAAGTTGCAAAAGATAGCCGTCAGATTGATTTCACCTGGGAAAAATTTGGAGCCAACTTAAATCCTTTTTTAATCATGGGTGGGTTGATTGAGTTTTTCAAAAAAAAAAGTTACATGATATTCGTATTAGATAAATTTCTTTCTTCTTGAACAATTGAAGTCTTTTTCAGGAAGCGAAAAATGCATTTTCAGTGGCAAAAGCCAGACTAGTGGAGTGCTATGCACAAGTCACTGAGAAGGTGGACCGAATCCGAAACTTCCAGAAGGACCTCATGTCTTGTGTGCTTGAAGATAACTTCGACATCTTCATCGACAAATTCACTAACCTCATCAACTCATATGCTCATATTACTTATAAATAAAATTGGTAGAACTATTGTTCGTTGCAGAGAATTGAAATTTAATTGCTTGTTTGCTTATAAATCGGGATCGAATTGGTGGTTTTGCTGCCATTAAAAATGGATTTTTTCAAACCACCACGAGGGTAATTCAGAATTTTCAAGACTAGAGCTAGCCTTGTCCGCACCCGAGTTTCGTGAAAAATAATCGATTATATATGATTCTCATTGTCAGTCTCTGTAAAGTTCAAAACTAATCAATTACCACCAACTAAACATGGATTATAAACTTATTTTTTATCAAATCAAACACTAAAATCCATTTTAATCGAGTGCAATCAATTATAATGCATTACAACTTTTCTGTAGACTATTCTAAACGTTTGCAGTATAAACACAGTGATGTTTATTAAAATCTTTACAGTTACTTTTGGCTTGATACACATGAAATTAGATAAAACTAGGTTTACTTTGATTTAGAAATTAATTATCACGTTTTCAGTTTTTGGTTCTCAATTTTTCCTCACCTATTTTGTATTTTCTCATTTTTTGTTTATCTTTTCTTTGCTTACTATCCCTAACGTAATTTGCGACCCTAACGTAATTTGCGACCCTTGCTTCCCTCCAGCGTATGAACTCACTCCTTCATATGACCCCCTCACATAAGTACATCCCCCGAATCCCCCCGTGTGCACGCCAACCCCCCGCCGCTTACAGCTCCTCTTTTACACCGTTCATTTAACCCATGCATTTAACCCACTTTACGGGGGACTTGAGTGTGAAAAAAGATTGAATTGAGTGTGAATTGCTTCAAACATTATTCGTCAGTTTTTCTTCAATTGAAGCCCATAACTTCAATTCCTTCGGAATGTATCAAAAGGTGTCAAAAACTGCTAACTCTAATTTCGAGTATTGTCTAGAGGGAAAACAACCAACAAACGAACCAAACCAAACATAATTTTTTGTAAATTTTTTGGCATAATGTAGTGCAGCACTTTTTTCTGATAGCAGAAGTTAGTTTGTATTAACAATTTAATAAAAAAATTATCTCATTTTTTCTACAAGGGTATAAATTAAATATCATCAGAAAAGATTCTTAAAAAGACAAAAAAGAAAACTGAATTAACCTTTTTTTGGAAACAAGACGAACAAAATTAGAGCATAAATTATATCAGACGTTTTCAAAATTAATATTTTCAAACTATGCAACCGCTTTTTTTACTGTGAGTTCAATCATGTGTACTATGGGTAAAAGATAGATATATGATGCATCAGGGCATATGAAAAAAATGTTCTTTTTTAAATAGTGAAGTTTGTAGTATAATAAGTTGACGAAAAGGAAGTGCAATTTGGTGAACAGATAGGGCTAGCTATCAAACTACTCGTACTAGATTACACGGATAATAATACTTTACTTTGGAGTTTTGTTGTCAGTCTCTACAAAATTTCAAAATAATCGAAATTAAGAATTTCAAACACAGTAGGTTGCTTCTGGTTTGCTACACAGTATAGATAAAGCAAAACTTGATTTGGCTCAAAAAATACTTATCTTGTTTTTTCAATTTTTTTGCTCAATTTTTGAGCCAAAAGAAGCTTATGTGCCATAATTGAAGGTTATAAAATTGAGTAGTTTTAGAATTTGAGTAGGCCGGCCGTGAGCAAAGCAGAAGTTGTTGAAAGCTTTGCAAAACATGTTGCAAGCAATATAGAGACGACAAATCATTATAATCGATTTTTACGAATTTTAAATTGATTGAAACTATAATAGAACTTAATGAATTGTAATTTTCAGGAAATAATCTATTATAATTCTGAAAATTTTTCTCAAAAGCTTTGCCAAACAGAATTGATCTAGTAATTCTCAATCTTTCTACAAGATTTTTCGAAAATTCATTGTCATCGGATTTTTTTTTCATCAAACGGTTACAATTTTCGGTTTACAAGAAATGCAAACCTGCTCCACATATGGGTGTAGTTTTTTTGTTTGAAATCAGGACTAACAAAACCATACAAAAACAGCCCATAAAAAAGATAGTATGACAATTGATTCAATGACATCCGGGTTAACCTCTATACACTCAAGCAGATAACCACCAGACAATCCAATTAAAGTACTTTTTTTTCAACTAAAATATATATTGTATGACATTTTTATCTAAAAATAAAAATTTAACTTCAAAAAAGGCAATTCAACGGCTTTTGAAATTATTTTTGGTTATCCTGTCGCTCAAAAAACGCATGAAAAACACACTTTCATTTAGCCAAAACATAGTTTATTTTGTTTGATCGGTTGATTGAAAGGACAAATTACCTGCGGTAACAAAAAATATCAAAAAATCCGCAGGAAAAATTACCTGCGGCAAGAAAAAATAACAAAAAATCGAGAGTGATTTTCTCCAAATGTATAATCTCAATAAGTTTTCCATTAAAATGTTCTCTACAAGGGTTGCTAAGCTATGCAGGATTTGATGTAAAAAAATTGAATAAGTTTTTTAATTCAGCTGTTTGATGATTTGCTGTTTTGACAACAATGCGAACTCTTGTTGTATCATAAAACGTGTAATTATTGCTGTATTATTGAACGCAATACATTACCGGGTTGACCTCCTACGGAAAAAACGCTTAAGCAGCACAAACAATTACATACATCAAATGTACGGGAAAAAAATTTATCATACAAATTCGATATATGAAAAATGTTTGATGTGCATTTTTTCCATTAAAATTTCTGATATTGAAAACTACCAAAAAACTAAAAAATTGAACTTAAAAATGGCAGACAAAGCAGTCAGTGTTAACAAAACCAGCTTCGACATTGTTCGGTGACAGTTTTAACAAAACAGACAGTGTTAACAAAACCAGCTGGGTTGAAACATCGAGATTGTTCGGATGTGTGTATACGGATATAAGCGGTCAGTTGTTTAGAGACTGCTCAACTAAAGAGAAAGTGGGTATGAGGACTTCCTCAGTGAGTTTTCTTTTGCGAGAAAGACATAGAAATGCTGTTGGTGCTCCGAACATTCCTTTCGCCCTCACTTCTCAGGTGAGGAGCACTGGGTGGGTTGAGTTTCCAGATTAGGTTTTTTTGAGCAAACAGTACGGGTGCATGACGTTTTCAGTTCTCGATACCCGAAATCAGCTTTTTTGCCAAAACAAGCAAACTTGTACCACTGTCGGACCAGATGACGGAAGTCGTTCCTTCATTGATTCCTTAGTGAAATGACCGATTTTTTTTGCAGTTCTCGAAGTGCGGTTAGTGGTAACCCAGTCGCTAGAGCAGAAGTTCAGCAATCATTGGCATAACTATCTTTGCTTTTCGTTTCGGCATACCAGTAAACAGTTGCTACCAGTCAACAGGTTTTAGGTTATCGTTTGATTGTCACTTGTTTCTCAGTTTCAAGTCTCAGTCGACTCGCCCAGAAGTCTGCTTGCAATTCAAGCTGGGAATCGACGCTACTCTAGTTTTTCCAAAAGCAAAATTGGCTTCATTTGTGACAATGGGGCGACCCGACCACACAGAAAAAAAAGCTTGCAACAAACACCCTGAAGTTTTTCACCAAACATATGCAGCTCAGAGTGATGAACCAGGGTTGACCACATTTCACAAGTTGTGAAAAACACTAGACGTCCGAGTAATGTGAACTGGTATGTCATACTATGGACATTTCTGGAAGCTCGCCTGACATTTGCTCGCCTCATCCCAGTGGTGGCCAGAATGATGCAAAATATCTTTCAGTAGAAGCCGTGTACAACAAAACTGGACCGAATGTGTTAAAAACCGACGAGACATAACTTAAGGTTGGTAAGGTGCGGTGGGTAATTGGTTTCGTTAAATTAAGTGTTTTAAGTTTAAGAGTGTTTTTTTTTCAGTCACTCTGTAAGTAATTGACAAAATTTCGCAACCAATTTCAGAGGAACCTATATTGGTTTGGTTTCTTCGGTTTTTTGTTTTTCGGAACATTTGCTTCATGCGTTCAAGCTTCTCTTTATTTTCTGCGGACCAGTCTTTGAAATGGAGCAAAGGTTGTTTGTAAAAAAATAGACGCCTTCTCCTCGTTGAAGAGCCCATGATTCCTTCATGTTGGGTTACAGCTTACCTAGTGCTTGGTTGAGCAAAACAACAGCTTCAAATTTCTGGGTATAGGATACTGACATCAATCAATACACCAACGATATTTGAGATCGAAGATGCGAAATATTTAAAGTTGTCGGAATTATGCATCTTGAAAGAAGTAACGATTAAGTTTTTCAAGATGAGTGTAATTTACAGTTTGTCGCTGTCACAATTTGCAAATAAAAATTTTCGATGCATTCATGTACAATAAAGCAGATGCGGAAAATCAGCGACAGCATTTTTGTTCTTTCCATTTGCGAGATCTTTCAAGGATGTCAGCTTGATTTCTTCTTTCAAAAGGGCGGAGTCGAATACGCTCACAAATTGACAAAACTAATCTTGCCAATTTAGAGGACAACCGGGACAACCGTTGTACTGAAACAATTTCCATTCTAGTAATGGATACAAACGGTTTATAGTGATAACCTCAGAAAGGCCTTCACCGGTTAGAGATTTTTGTTGTTTATTTTGCGGATTGGGTGATTTTTTTCTGTAAAAAAGATTCTTACCACCGCAAAAGCTGTAACTTAGCTTTGGCTAGAGCTTTTATAAATTCAAAACGATGAAAATCCTAATAGAACCCGGCAACAGCTTGACGCCCTACAGAGCTTAGGCCACTTTACAAGTTATAAGTTGCAGAGCTCTGCAACAACATCACACAAATGTCATGTCGACTTTTCAAAGTACTTATTTGCGTCAATGACTTCTAGCCAAAGAAGTCGAGAGCTAAAAGTCGAAACATTGCCATGTGAGGATAAAAATCGCCTATAAAAATTACTTGAAGTTGAAATAATTGAAGCCACTTTAACTGAAAATTCAATTGTTGAAGACATGAAAGGGAAGTCAAACTAATTAGACTTGGCCAAGAAAATTATTTTCGGGAGTCAAAGGAAATAAAAATAAGTGAAAAACTACCGAAGAATTTCAGTCTGCACAAAAACCCATCCGTCATCAAGTGCTGCTAGCTCCCAACCTGTCAGCGTTAACTTAGTTCTAATTTATCTTTCTGACCGGTGAAATTTTTTGTCAAACCACGCAAAGTACCCAGGGTCTAAATCCAGCTCATCCGTCGAAAAAAAAAGAAATCACATGCCCCTAACCCGATATTTGAACGTTCCAAATTGAGTTTTTCAATAACCAGTAGTGCAGTTGTCTTCCAACAGCCGGAGTATGATTACACTGACACACTGCTCAACCGTTTTCTCGGTCCCCGAGATAAGGATTACTTTTATTGTAACGTCAACACTATGAATCACCTTTATCAAAACAATTGCCCTATCCGCAAAATGAGCAACTAAATCTATAACCGGTGAAGACCTATAACCGGTGAAGAGGTTATTACAATAAATTGTTGAAGTCAGTTACTAGAATGAAAATTGTTTCAGTACAACGGTGATTCTCTAAATTGGCAAAAAAAGTTTCGCCAAATTGTGAGCAGTTTCGACTCCGCCCATTTGAAAGAAGAAATGAAGCTGACATCTTGGAAAACTCTTGCCACTGGAAAGCCAAAAAAGTTGTTGCTGATTTTCCGTATTCTGGCTTATTGTATAAAAATGCATTGAAATGCATTGAAAAAATGCATTGAAATGCATTGAAAAATTGCATTGAAAAGCTGTTGCTGATTTTCCATATTCTGGCTTATTGTATAAAAATGCATTGAAAACCCAAGTTTTTGAAGATGTTTTTTTTCTCAACCAAGCACTAGGTAAACTGTAACCCCTGATGAAGAAATCATGGGCTCTTCAAAAAAAAGGAGAGTATTTTTACCAACCATCTTTGCTCGGTTTCAAAGATTGATTGGTGGAAAAAGAAGAGAAGCGTGAACGCATGGAAGCAAAGACTCCAAAGACCAGAAATGGAGAAAAACAAGCCAATAATGTTTCCTCTGAAATTGCCACAGAAGATTTTTCATCTACTTCTAAAGTGAATGACCAAAAACTCTCCCAAAAAAAAAACCCTGTAACGTTTGCAACGGCAACTTGCCGTTCGGTTCTAAAGCGTCCTCAAAAAGAGAACTTCCAAGTGAAGATCAAAAACTGCAGCCGAGAGAAGATATGCGATTCTTGCCTGATATCAACCAATTGTTTTCAAAAATGTCCCAATTCTAGAAAGTGCAGTAATCGGCACTCACAACCTTCTCCTTCACAGAGCCGAAAGTGTTTACCCAGCAAAATATTCAATTAAATAACCAGCTGATTGTAAACCTATTTGCACTCCGCTAGTCTTGAGGAAGAAGGTCTTAAAACTAGTTGAGCCACGTCTGTTCTCTGTGTTAAAGGTCTGCTAAAAAATGTTGAATTACACAAGCAGCACTAATAATCTTCTACTTTGTGATCCGGCAGTCTCTCATGGGTGTCCGCAACTTGATGAAACTATTATTGATTCCGCTGGAAAATTGAACCTCACCATCAGCGAAAAAACTAACAACAAGTTTTAATGACTTAAGGAGTGGATTTATTTTTTTGCGGGTTTTGATGAACCCGATACATAAAATTTCTACTGACCGTTTTTGTGAAAATTGACTCACACTCAGGATCTGATATCATCAATGTAAGTGAAGCTTAAAAATTAACCCCATTCAGATAAATTGACTTCCCTAACGTACCTAATACCTGAAGTGAAATTGAGTTCAGACTATTTTTGTGAGAAAATCGCAGTGGTGAAGGCCACATTTCTCCTGGTGCTGTACGCTTATTTAACGCTTGGGTTCTCTGTGGTTCTTTGCCATCATCTTTAGGATTGGTTTTTTATGTAGTGTTAACTGTAATTTATTAGATTAAATCAACAAAATTGGCATGAGATTGAGTCCTACGGTAAATATGAACCCGTCGATCTGCAATCGGCATCTGTAGAACAAGCTCTAAAAACGCTGGAATTGACAATTTTGCTTACTGTTAATCGTTGGTAAGCTTTTAGTTGATAAGGGAACCAAGTTGCAGAAAATACACTACTCCGCATTCGCTCAGCTTTAACCTTGAGAAAAAAGTTCCGAAAAGAGTCCTAACCTGAAAAATCTCTACGGTAAAACTATTTAGAAATATTTTGAATTGGAATACATGATTTCTTTTACACTTAATGATCTGAACACGTCTGCCGCCCTCGAGTGGTATTTACGCCATCATTCAGTGGTCAACACAGATTAAATCTGGAAAAAGGAACCGCGTTTTAACAGTGAGTCGAGACTTCATGGTGTCTTCTTGAACCAGTCAGTTTTGGATCTGATGCGAACTTATTGAATGTGAATGTTTTTTTTTCCTGTTCAAGCAGCTTAAGCACGCAAAATTAACAGATATTGAAGGAGTGTTTCTTCAAGTTGGGATTATTCCAACTGGCCAGCCATTATTATGTTTTTTGTGGAGAGATGAAACGTTTTCAACAAGTTTTTCTACTGAGGTAAACGTATTTCAATACGCTTTTTACATCTTCGGTCTTCGAGATTCCCCTGTTCTGCAAATTTTGCTCTCCAGTAAACCGAAACATACAAACTAGATACAAACTAGACGGAAACTGAAGTGCCGCACAAAATGGTATCTTAAACGTAAATCGTGGCCTGAAAGGTATAACGAAACCAATTACGCACCACACCGTCCTAATTTATGTCTCCTCGGTTTTTTTTATCCAATTGGTTCAGTTCTACCGTACCCGGTTTCTACTAAAAGATATTTGGCGTCTTTTTGGTAAGCACTGGGCTGAGCAATTGCCAGACAAGCTTCAAGAAATGTGCATAGGATGGCATACCAGATCACAGTACACTGCCGTCTAGTAATTTCTACAGCTCAATTTGGTCAACCCTGGTTCACCACTCTGAGCTGCATATGACTGGTGAAAAACTTCAGGCTGTTTGCTGCTAATTTTTTTTGCTGAGTGGTTGCTCCATTGTCCCAGATGAAGCCAAAATTGCTTCTGATTTAGAGAAAGCTATAGTAGCGCCAATGAAAACTCTATAAAATTCCCATCCTGAATTGCAACCAGACCCCCGGCCGAGTCGACTGAGACTTGATATAGAAAAATAAGTGACAATCAAACAGAAACTCCATACCTGTCGACTGGTAGCATCATTGTACTGCTATGCTTGAATTATACGAGCAAGGTGCCTGTATTCATACTGAGATTATCAACTCATCGCCTTTAAAATCGCAATTCCAATTTAATAACCAATTCATCTATGCTACAATTGGCTCAGCAAAAGCAATTAATTTTGGTTCACTCAAATTCTTTCCCCATTGTAGTCAACGCACTTCAAAATAAACAGTCCATTGAGAGTTGAGAGGTCTAGCCAAATAGTTTTTTTGCGATCGGTGTTTTGGTATAGTCCACTTGTTGCAATCGCTGTCTCTCCGCCGCTGAATTTAACATCAAGCAATCGTTCAATTTATAGAGTCAACATCTACTCGTATAGATGTTGAAAGAATTTAATTACCAAAAAAAAAATCATCAACAAGAGTATCTGTTTTCTGTTATTCAGCTAGAGTTTGTTGCACTTGAGTATATTGAATACAACACCATTACGCGGTATGCCGAAACGAAAAGCAAGTATAGTTATGCCAATGATTGCTGATCTTCCGCTCTAGCGACTGGTTTAGCAACAATCGCCATTCGTGAACCGTGAAGTAAATTAATTCGGTCCGTTCTATGTAAGGAAACCATGAAGGAACGCCTTCCGTCGTCTGGTCCGACAGTGGTACAAATATCGTTGTTTTGGCAAAAGAGCTGATTTCGGGCATCGAGAACTGAAATTGTCATGCACTCGATCTGATTGCTCAAAAAAACTTCACCTGGAGACTCAACCCACCCGGTGGTCTTCATCCAATTCTGAGAAGTGAGGGTGAAAGGATTGTTCGGAGCAACAACAGCATTTCTATGTCTTTCTCGCAAAGGAAAACTCACTGAGGAAGTCCTCATACCCACGTTTAGTTTAGTTGAGCAGTCTCTAAACAACAGACCGCTCAAATCCGTACAATCTCAAAGCTTTGACTCCAAATCACTTGCTCGTTCAGAGCACCCACAATCATTTCTATGTCTTTTTTGCAAAGAAAACTCACTGAAGAAGTCCTTATACCCACGTTCAGTTTAGTTGAGCAGTCTCTAAACAACAGACCGCTCAAATCCGTCCAATCTCAAAGCTTTGACTCCAAATTACTTGCTTGTACACCGCGCAAGTAGCTAACGAGGTTTCAAAGAAAATGTCAACCTTCGAAAGCAAAGGCCATCTGGACTCATTGGCTCCGTTAGTACCTACCGTAGCTTAACACCTGATCAAAATGTTTTTCTCAATAGTTAAACTTGAAAATTGGAGACATTGAGGACGATAGTCTAAGAGACCATTACCCTTTAGCGCGAGTCAAGTCAAGGAACTACGGTAACCACCGAACGGCGCAATCCGCCGTAAAATATCGGCAGCCGGCGACCACAGCCGTCCAATAGTGAAACTCACACCCTTGCTTCCTTATTTGGGGACAGAGGATGTTAGCGCGTGCTAACTATACGTACGTTCCACAAGTAATATATAGTTTCTTGGGATTTGGTTTTTACCACAAAAAAAATCACTTTGAAAATAAGAAAACCTTTTAACCTAATGATCTAAAACTTGAACTAAATAAAGTCTAATTTCGGTTTTTGCATAGAATATATCTGTTGTCAGTAGTTGATGAAATTGGTTGGTTCAGCCTCTTTTTTTTGCAATAAAATGATAATTTAAGTTTTTCAAAAAAAACGTTTTGATTGATGAGAATTTGTTCAAACGCTTATATTCTAAGATGCTGAAAGAGTGAAAAATTGATGACGAATAAATGTTGAATTATTGGAAAAAGTGTCTGAATGCTCGATTATTCTGGAAATTTTGAACTTTCTTGAAATAATTTGAGTGTTTCCCGACTGTTAAAACGGCCGTCCTTATAGTCAAGAATACTGAAGTAGCATATAATATAGTGCAAAAAAGCGCATGCAAAACTTGCAGAATTTTTCTAATTAACAAAAATTTTTTGGCAATGCCGGGCAAACTAAAATATCTGAATTGGACAGACCTCACTTTGGTTATAGCTACCATCAGAAGCGGATTTAGGAGCAGACGCCCTCCCTCCAGGGATTCGACTCTCTACCGAACCAAAGGGTCCCGTTTCTACTACTTTGAGATATCCGTTTTGGCTGAATGACCCTTAAAAGATATGAATGCGCTTTTGGCTCTAGTGTATTCTAGTTTTGATAAAAGATTGGCGCCGAAAAAACGTGAATTTTTGTTCAAAATTTTCCAAAAACTGCCTAAAACGCATTTTTTGGCTTGTTTTTCTTAATTGCCTGCGGCGCAGAAAGGTTAGTAAAAACAGGGTTTTTTAGTGATTTGTTAGAGCCGGTAAGTAATATGCTCGACCTAAAAAATTTGAAAAAGATTCAACAAAATTTCGATCTTTTAAAAATCGGCCACCATGCTCCCCTCCCCCTAGAGAAAATTCTCTTATCCGCCTCTGGCTTCCATTAAAAATTTTTAGTCTGTTTTTTTTAGTAAATGAATTGCTTGATAGTTACTTCCTACATCAAGTTGTACGAGTTTAGTTTGATCAATTTTACTTAAATTTGTTGACGTGAAATCATTTCAGCTATTTAGTTCAAAACAAATAAGGTTCAAACTTGCAGAAGAGAGCAATTTAGCCGGGTTACTAAAGTTTAAGGAATATTTTGATCAGGGGCGGATCTAGGATTTTCTCGAGGGGGGGGGGGGCGGATTTTGACGACCTTTTTTTTTTTTTTAGGTCGACCAAATTGATTTTGCGAGCTCTCCCAAAGCAGTGTTTCGCCCGTACTTTGGCTAAATTTTCTGCGCCGCAGGCAAATTTTTGAAAAAACAGTCAAAACAGCCGTTTTTGGGCAATTTTTGAAAAATTTTTGAAAAATTTTGACAAAAAAATCGCGTTTTTTTGGCGCGCGCTCCCCCTCAAAGTTAGTATATATTGGCGCCAAAGGCGCCTTTAGAAAAATTTTAGGGTCGGTCGGCCAAAAATGGATTTCTGAAAAAGTATCAAAGGGGGACCCTTTGGGTCGGCAGGGGGTCGAATCCCTGAGGGGGGGGGCGTCCGCCCCCCCCCCGCCCCCCCCTAAATCCGCCCCTGATTTTGATGCTTCTAGCTTCAAATACTCGTCGATTTTTCCATAATTTTAATTTAAAACTTGATCTTTGCCGCCTTGGTTGATCATTTCAGCGCTCAAATAGGAAACGTTTTGTTCTGTTGCAGCAGAAATGCTTTTGATACTCCTAAACAATGTCCAAAGTTGACGCCGTGGATCAATTAATTTTTGGTTGCAATTAGCGATTTCTAGCTTTCAAGGAGCTTGAGGAACTCGAAGGAATCAAAGTTTTGAATAAGTTATAAAATAGAGTTTTTATATCCCGAAGTTATATCCAGGAACCACCTCTAAACATTCTTAGTCTTCGTCTAAGATTAGTTAGATTTTTTATCAAATAACATCAAAAATACGTTCTCGATACACAATTAAATTGGCCGCAGTTTCAAATTTACTTAAGAAACGCTTAAGAGATAAAAATAATTAAAATCTTGTTTCCAAATCGATCACACTACAGAACATATTTTATTCATACACATACTTTTTTTCTAGCGCCGACTCAAATTGTCACCATAAGGCTACAAACCTATTGGCAGGCGCCACTTGGGAGTAACTTGGATAGGCATAACCTATTTATCGGTGTTGGCCGGTTGAACCCTAGAAAAAGTTCACCACAACTTTTCATGTCAACTGGAAAAAATTACGCTAGATAGAAAAATAAACGACCGCAACGAACTTTTTTTCCCAAAAAATAACTTCGCGACAACAAAACCAACCAATCTTAACTAAATTTTTTTTTTTGCACAGAGGGCACCATCGTGTATTTATAAGTCTCTAATGTTGTGCACAAAGTTGCCTATTTTTTTTTTGCTGAACCTCTTATTATCTTTGTAGTAGTTAGAACATGGTTGAAAGATGTCCGAGGGAAAAAGAGCCCGGCCTAGCGATCCCAATTTTTGGTACGATTTGCCCCTAGTTATCACAGAAAAATTGAACCCAGTGGCGCCCAATTAGGAGCCCATTGTTTAGAAAATTGGGCTGATTCATTCACTTCCACGGAAAACCAAAGACCAATCAGTGAGCTTATCCAGCCCCATTTGTACAAAATATTTTTTTCTCGAGGGTTTCGAACAAACTCGTTGGGTAACCAAGAATTCTGTACCACCTCTCTTCTACCAATCATTAGGGTTGCTGTTTGTTATGGTTTAATTAAACTGAAACAAGGATTTGAAATGAGATAGGTTCATTGAACGGTGGAGCCATTCAGTTCCTTTTGCTAAAAACGGCTCATGCAGCTCTTTTTTTAAAAAAAAATGGACGCATTCAGCGCCATCAATCGAAAGAAAGACCATAATGAAGAGACCCGGTTGAGAGTAACTTGTATGGTTATATTCTTATATTTTCGTATTTAGTCGATTGATCATTGAAATTGACAAGAACCGTTTTAAGTTAAACTTAAAAAAAAACGCTAGATAGAAATAGAAAGTTTCTAAAAAAAAACACTAGTTTCTCGGCGCATTAAAAAAACAAGATCAACAAAAATTTTTCGAATATTTTTTTGCACAGACGGCACTACCAAGCAAGTATAAGTCTCTAAGATATTGCACAAGACTGCTTAACTTTTTGCTGAATCATGTTATTCTCTAACAAAAGATAACCATCTAGCTTAGCAAACTGATTCAAAAAAAATTAACTTGCTCTCTTTTTTGTCTAAGTTAATTTTGCTCAGTGCGCATCTTCTTTCTCAAGGTCGAATACGTTTATCACTTTGTAGATGCTTATTTATTCTTTTGCTTTTATGAAACTACTCATAACTGTACTTGTTTCTTATTTTATAACTAGTAACAGTTTTTTTAGGCATCGTATGTATTATGCTCGCTAATCTCAAAACGAAAATAATTGAATCCAAATTCGTAAATTAATAAGAGATATTTATCGGTAAATAACTCAAGCAATAGATAAATTTCGGTATTTTTCTATTGATCAGGACATCATACAACATTTTTAGCATCTCTCAGTTTTTGGTACAAATCGGCGCAAGCTAGCCACAAGAACCGGTCGGTAATGTCCTTGAGACAAATTGCTCTTTTTGGCGGTCAACCTTAATCAAGGCTGAACCGAATTAGAACCAAAAAAACAGTTAAAATAGGATGTAACCCCCGTTTTTAGTATATTAATACATGGGCAGGTGGGGGACTCGAACCTACGTCAACTGTTATTTCACACATATAATCGGCGTTAGCTTACTTTGTTTTAGTCCGCTTGGCCAACTGTGCTTATTTTATATGCATCTATACTCTTGTTTTATTCTACATTTGCATTGCAACATCCTCCCCCCCCCCCTGAAGAAGGAAGAACCGGAGCGAGCTTAACGGTCGGCCGCGTGACTTCACGGGTTGCGGTCCTGACAAGGGCGGATTGGGCGCAACCGTCCTGTCCATAGTTTAGCTTGACGATTCGGGCGAGAGGGTAGTACCCACGCGGACTATCGGGCTCAATCACCCACACGAGATCGCCTGTTTTAAGAGTGAAGTCAGAATGAGTGTGCCACTTGACACGCTTATTCAGCGAGGGAACATATTCTCGAAGCCAACGAGACCAAATCGCGTTAGCATATGACTGCGCTCGCACGTACCTTTTCTTGTGATTGAAGTGCTCCCCGGGTAAAAGCGAAGCAAAGCTTGTGGCATGTTGTCCAAGCAAAAAATGGTTTGGGGTTAACGCTTCTAACTCACGTGAATCGGTACTAACGGGAGTGATTGGCCTCGAACTCAAAGCCTGTTCAACTAAGCAGAGTGTTGTTCCTAACACCTCGTCAGTGACTCGCCTACTGCCTAGGATATCGTACAGCACGCGCTTCACGCTTCGGACGAGGCGTTCCCAGGAGCCACCATGATGGGGTGCGCCTGGCGGGTTAAATTTCCCAGTAACACCTTTATGTGCAAAAATGGTCGGAGCCATGCCATTCCAGCTCTTGATGCAGGCAAGTAATTCCTTTTCCGCACCAACGAAGTTCGTGCCATTATCCGACCAGATTGTGCTCTGCGTACCATGGCGCGCAACGAACCGTTCAATGCCCATGACACACGAACTGGTATCCAGAGATGGTACAATCTCAAGGTGTACAGCCCTGGTGGTGAGGCAAGTAAAAAGGAATCGCCATCTTTTTTCCGTGCTTCTGCGAACCGGAACGTAAAGCGGTCCAAAGTAATCCACACCCGTATGATTGAAGGGTGGTTGCTTGTATCCGAGACGTTCGACCGGTAAATCGGACATAATTGGCTGGATGGTGCTTGCTTTGCGTTTACGGCATGTTACACATTGATTTTCGATAGACCGCAGTAGTCGACGCAACCCAAGTATTGCATATTTCATATTTAAAACGGAGCGCATGTAATCTAATCCTTGATGAAAATGCTTATGGTGGAGGCTGCGGGCCAACAAACGAACTAAGGTATGTCGGGCGTCGATTATTATTGGGTGCTTAGTATCAAACTCGGTATTCACTAAGCGCACAATCCGTCCGGCGGAACGAATGATTCCAGCGGGACCGATAAATGGCGAGTATGTGGCAATTTTACTACTATTCTTAATAGGTTTGCCAGCGGTGAGTGTTTTTAACTCAACGGAAAAGGATTCCATCTGAGCAAGATGAATCAGTTTGCTTTCTGCAATATCAAGTTCAGTGGGGTCGGTGATTCGTAAGTCCTTACCACGAAAATGCTTATGTGAAGGCAACATCCTCAACATAAAAGCGACTACTCGTTTATATCTTGTAAAGGAACTGAACCTTTCCCAATTGAACCCGTGTTCCGGATGTTTGATTGATGTGACATCGGTGATGAAGGAAGATGATGTCTCCAAGCAATTATCAACATCATAAGAAGGACCCTTCAAACGAATTTTATTGATTACACGTTCGTCGGGTATAAACGGCCAATCAATAGTCCTGAGAATGCTCGGACCAATAACCCAGCTGCTATCCTTGAGGGCTTCCGAAGAAATCTCCCGCGTACCGGTATCAGCTGGATTATCGCCGCTCAGAACATGGTGCCACTCATCAATGGTGGTCGACTCGAGGATTTCGCCGACACGATTAGCGACGAATACAGGTAATTTTTCAGTGGAGTTTAGCCACTGCAAAACTGTTGTACTATCTGTCCACATAAAGACATGATTAATAGAGACGGTAAGTGCGGTCAGTATATCATCTTTTAGTCGTGTGGCGAGCAGAGCAGCTTGAAGCTCTAGCTTCGGTATAGATAGCGCTTTCATGGGCGCAACGCGAGCTATACCAAAGATGAAGGATATTTGAGTTTTATGCGAGCTCGCGAGTCGCGCACGCAAAAATCCAACAGCACAGAAAACGTCCTGCGAGCTATCACCGAACATGTGGAGCTCAATTTGATCAACAGGCTCTGTGAAGTAACAACGGGGAATAGTCAATTGACCTAAGAGAGGGAGACCGGAGTGCCACTCGAGAAACTTATCTCTTATATCTTCTGGCAATTCGTCGTCCCAACTTTGACCACTGATTTTCCAAATATCTTTCAGTAAAAGACGGGCCCTAACAGTGTATGGAGCTACTAACCCAACAGGGTCAAACACAGAAGATACAAAACTCAAGACGGTTCGTTGAGTTATTGCTTTATCGAGAGGACGATCCACTCCTCTGCTAACAACCAATGTGTCTTTCACATGGTCCCACTTAAGACCTAAGACGTGTGATGATTGTTCGGCACCGTTACAAATTTCCTTGATGGGTGAAAACGAGGTTTCGGATTCCTCGGGGTTCATTGCTGAAGTGATTTCATCAGCATTACTGACAAATTTAGTCAAATTAAATCCTCCTAATTTTAGTAAGGAAACCAAATCGCGACTAGTTTTAATTGCTTGGGTAACGTTCTCGAATGAATCCAAGTAATCGTCCATGTAAAATTTTTCATTTACGACTGAGGCGGCTCAGGGTATGTGGACATATTATCAGTTGCTGTTTTTCGCAACGCGAAATTGGCGCACGTAGGCGAATCCCGTGCGCCGAATATATGGCGGGTGTACTGATGAACTACCACATCGGAAGTGGTATCCTCCCGCCACAAAAAACGGAGCGAATTTTGATCGCGGGCAAGGACTCCTACCTGGAGGAACATACCCTCTATATCCGCGGAGACGGCGTACTTGTGTTGACGGAATCGCAAAAGCACAAAAATTAAATTTTGGAGTAGGTCAGGACCCACCAGTAAGGACTTATTTAAGGATGTGCCGTGAAACTTAGAAGCCCCATTAAGGACTCGGCGCACCTTACCCGGCTTATTCGGATTTACGACGGGATGGTGCGGAAGATACCACTCGCGATCGGAACGCTCACGTGGATCATGCGGTTCGACGGTAACGACATAGCCTTTCCTAATGTCCTCTCTAATGGTTTCCGCGTATCTTTCGCGCAGCTCAGTGTCTTTACTTAACCTTCTCTCCAATGATTTAAATTGGGCGAGTGACGAGTAATAATTGTTTGGTAGACTGACATTACTATCAATCCAAAGCATAGGCACAATGTATCTTTCGCCATTGTGAACGGTTTCAGAATTGAGGATGGATAAAGCATGTTTATCCGCGGCGGAACGGGCATCGACTTGTTTGAAAGCACCATACGATTCCAACTCGTACCAGGATTTTATCTGGTCGGTCAGAGAAGAATCTTCAACAACACACTTGAAACACGAAGAAGTAGAATTACCGGACGGCGGCAACGGACCACTTAAGACCCAACCTATCGGTAGGCGAACGGAACACGGTGAGTTTTTATCATCTCCCAAGATGAACTCAATGGGTCTAACGGAGTGGTAGTAGTCTTGTCCGATAATAACTTCAACGTCCTCATAAGTATATTGAATGGGCTTAATATGTGCTAATTGTGGATATTTATTCTGCAAATCAGCAATATTGATTAATTCGGAACCAATCTGAATATTGTCTTTAACATATGCACAGAGAGAAAATACGAAATCACTATTATTCGGCTCGGAGGAAACTGTAAACTTGACCCTCTGAGTCTCAACAACGGTGGTCGAATTGAAACCACTAATTGACAAGTTAACGGGCTCCCCTACTAAGCCGAGACGGTTTACGAGTGACGAAGACACCCAGGAGTGAGTCGATGCACTATCACAAAGAACCAACGTCAGGAGACTGGTTACATCCGAGGATACACCAAGTGTTGCAATTGGCAACAACCCTTTAGAAGATTCAATGTCATGTACATCACTAACAGCGGCATGGGTGGAAGTGTTTGTATTCTCCTTGGATTTGTTTGTTCCAGCCTTATTCGAGACATTTGAGTTTTCCTTCCGAGGAAATATTCTTTCGGCTCCATGGAGCAAGACATTATGTGTGCTATCACACTCTGGCTTCGGGCACTTTTTTGCTCTAGAACATTGCCGGAAACTATGATTGCCATTGAGACAAGCGAAGCAAAGTTTCTGTTCAGCTACGTATTTTGCTCGCTGAGTAGCATTCTTTTCCTTAAAAACAGCACATTCCACAATGCATGACTACCCTTACACAAAACGCACGGCGGAAACTTAGACTTATCCTGAGCCTTACTAGTTACCTGGCTATTGGCTGCAAAAACTTTGGTTGTTTTTGGTTTAACCGGTTCCTCGTTTTTTGCCTTAGAGTTGAGTAAACGTAATCTTTCATGCCCCTCGGCTTTTTCTTTCAACCAGTTGTTAAAGTCTAAGAGTGTTGGTCGCTACCACTTATGTCTAACAGTTTGCATTGACCAAGCCTCATTGAGGTTAGGCGGAAGTTTACTAACAGCTTGGTTTAACAGGTTAACACTCTTTAGATCATCGTTGAAAGACAATGATTTGAAAACTGCTACGAGGCCAGATATGGCAGAGGAGAAACTAATGACATTTTCCGAATTGTGCATCTTAAGTGGAGGAAAAGTATTCAGCTTATCAAGATGCGCACCAACAATGGCATGTGGTTGCCCAAACTTCCGCTGCAAGGTGGCCAGTGCATCCTTGTACATAACGCCACTATAACTAAACTCCGCAATTGCGGTTTTTGCTTTGCCTGTGACGAGCGTTTTTAAGTATGTCAGTTTCGTATCATCGGTGAGAACAGCGGAATCAACGGTGGACTTAAACTGACCAAACCATTCGTGCCAGTTTAACGGGTTGCCGTCAAACTGGGCTAACTTCCATTCAGGAAGATGATCTTTGCGGCTATGCATCAATAATTCCGCCAATTCACGAGCGGAGAGAGGTCGATCCGATGAACAACCTTGGTTCGGATAAGCGGGAGACGGTGCGTAGTCTTCGTTGACTGGCTGATAACCAGTATTAGTTTGATTGACAAAATGCGGAACATGTTGTGGATGAACTGGGGGAGTATTAAAATACACAGTCCCACCACTAGTATACGGAACGGCGGTGTTACACGATGGGACAATAGTTGTCACATTAGAAAAAATGTTTCCAGCATTACAACACTGAGCAGGCGTGACGATTGGAGTTGTAGCAGCCAATCGCCATAAGTTTGCATCACTTGTGTAGTAATCGTTGATACTAGGTGACACAGTATGCGGAACAAAGGGAAGATTATGTTGCGTCTGGACTGGCGCTGCATGGCAATTAGGTGCCGAAAAGAAAACCGGCGTTGGGTTTACTCCAGAAGATGAGAAGCCACCACCAGCAAATGCAGGCGACAAAGAAACAAAACCAGAACCGGGTTGGGCCGGTAACATTGGGACAGGTAATGATTCCGGTTGCGCGATGGCAAAACTACCATTAGTTATGTTTGAACTCATGGTCTGTAAAGGAACAGCAGACGGTGGTGGTAACACGTGTGCACTAGAATGCATATTGTTAACTGGGAATGGAACAGAGGCTGGGAATGAAACAGAAGCTTGCAATGGCAAAAGGCTTGCACTGCCAAATTTAGGCATAGCCCGATGTCCATAACTATGGATTCCAGGGTCACTCAATGCTGTGTGCTCTTGGTTATGACTATTACTGGTGTGAATTGCATGAGCAAGGAGGGTGGAAGTCGTCGGTCCTGGCGAAATGGGTACATGAGTGAAGGCCTGCAAACCTGGCGCACTAGCAACGTCGGGAGGTGCTTGTGAACTAACAGAGTCTACCCAATCATTAGTTCGATCGGTTGCTACCTTTGAAATAGGTTGACTTACTCCTGTCAAGTTACTTTCCGCTACCTTCTCGCTAACCTCAGATGAACTGTCCTCAAGTTCAAACGCTTTCAATTCCATTTCAATTAGTTGTTTTTTATGATTTTCAGCCAATTGCTCTAGTTCCAGCTGACTTTGTTCAAACTTAAGACGGTTCTCTTGTTTCTTAAAGTCTTAAAGATACTTGATACTGCCTTTCCAGCTCCTCATGGCGTCGTTTTACTGAAGCTAACTCATGCCGTTTCTCACTTGATGACATAGTGCGAACAGTCGACGTATGACGAGTGGAAGCAGATTTATCAGACTTATGTGAGTCAAGCTTTCTACTATCCTTAGACTTATTAGAGACCTTAGACCTGTTTTCAGATACTCGTGCTGCTGAATCACTTGTTTTGTGCGAGCGCGAGGATGTCTCAGACCTAGTTTGTTGTAAAGATCCCTTGCTCCCTGTAATGCCGGCTGCTGGAAATGACGAAGGTTCAAGGCTCATCTTGTAACTCTGAGCTTCGTGCATTACTTTATCGTTCATTTCGGTTACTTTCTTAAGCCAAAGGTCTTGCTGAGCAATAATTTTTTCAAGATTTTCCGTTTTTCCCGTTAACCTAAATAATTGCTCATTGACGTCGACAGCTTTTTCCAACGCAATTTTACATTTGTAAACAGCATTATCAATTTTTGTAGTGCGACTATTATTCTCAATGTACTCAAGTAATAATGAGTGACCTTTAAGCAGCTCATTTTCTAGATTTAGACGGGTTTCGAATAACTTGCGTATCTTACTTTGGAATTTTTCGTCCATGTTTTTCAGAAATTGACAATATTCTACGGATGCTCACTTATAGAAAACAATCAATAAAATGAGATACTGTTTTGGTACGTAATTAAATTTGCATTAGTAAATCAACATTAGTTTACAAGACGGGGGAACTTGACGTCTCAAAGCTTCTACCTGAAGCTTATTTCTTATAGATTTCCGAGCTTTGAGGGGTAAGCGGTTTCGCTTCTTACGTGTCTTAAGGATATTAAGATTAGCGCTATAACGCCTTAGAAGGAGGAGAGTCTTTAACTCAAGGGAAGGAGGCCGGTGAAGCTCTTTGTACTTCTCAATTAGTACCTGGTCCTTAGCCTTACGCTGAGAGATAAAGTCTTTAACGACGTTGAGAACGAGAAAACCTGTTGAAACTAAACTTTCCTCTATATCCTCGGTTCCGTTCCGTCTACAGTATACGATCGCACAAATGTTTGTCCTATACCTTAATAACAAATTGACAAGTTGCTCACTACTCAGCTTGCGGTTATTGTTGCTGCGGTGCCTACTTATTGAGTTATTAATGGCGTCGTGCCAAATTACAATGTCGTTACGGTGCGACAAGTAATGATGAAGGTAGTACTGTATTGTTTTCTGAGAGTCCCTAGCGTTAAAGTTCAAACTTAAACCTGGCTTCGTAAAGCAAGTAGCTTTGACGCGCTTCTGGGACGGAGCGGGAAGTTTTCGGAGCGCGTGATCCAAAGAACTAGCTCCTAGAATGAATACCATACACTTAGGGGACCTATGAGACGGCTTCGTTACGCTGAAGTACCAATGGGATTGGAAAATTAAGTAGGTCGGTTGAACTCCAACAACACACACGGAGTAAACCTGAGGATGAAAGAATTCAACTTAACTCACTTAATATCACCGTACCTGACCACTTAACTTTACTGCCACGAAGTCAATAATCGGACGGGCTGAAACGGCTTTGTTTTATTTGAAGCGCACTGGCTTTCAGTTTCACCAATGGTGGGTGGGGGATCAGGCAAATTGGTCAAGTTCCAACAACACACGCGGAAGAAACCTGAGATTTAAAAAACTCAACTTAATTTGCCTGATATTTTGCTACCAGACCACTTAACATAAAGTTGGTGTCATCTTACAGCACAGTTTTGCAGAATTCTGGAGACGTTTTGAGGATTTTTTGTTAATTTTTTACTTTTTTCACAAAATTTTTCAGTAAATTTTGGTCAGCAGGTTCGAATCATAAACCAATCCAAAAAACTAGTCCAGTACCTCTTGTCTATGTTCCAATTTCGCTGATTAACATTCCGTTCACATATATCCAAAAGTTTTTGGTATCGAGAAAAAATGTCAAGTCAGTTTGTCTATGTACCGACTGTAAGATATTTCAGTTCAACGGAACTATCCAAAAATTTTGGGTATTGAGAAAAATTACCGGGGGCTAGCTTGCGGAAAAATTTCTCAAGGTGTATGACAGCGTATAAAATTTTATAGCACAATATGAGAGTTTTAAACTAGTCGAGTCTTACAGTTTTAATTGGAGATTGGCGCCACCGGTTTTGGATTATGAAACTATCGGCCAGACGCAGAAAAGTTGTTCCATGATTGCTTCTATCACTTCCACAAAACGTCTGTAGCTGGCCTGCACTTGTCCAACTGCACTCTTTCGTTCCTTTCAACACTCTGACCAAAGGATGCAGACAGGGTGGACACACTGTCGTTTCGAGACAGGGTGGACTGAGTCGTTTCGAGACAGGGTGGACACACTCAAGTCCGGAAGAATACACTCGTGTCCGCGAAACTCTTGTCACACTCGTGTCCGCGAATACACTCGTGTCCGCGAAGAATACACTCGTGTCCGCGACAGGGTGGATTGAGTCGTTTCGAGACAGGGTGGACACACTCAAGTCCGGAAGAATACAACCGTGTCGGCGAAACTTCTTTCGAGAGGGAACTATCAACAAGGTCCCTTTTGGGGCGCCAAAATATCCCCGCTAATCTCCAAACGAAAATAATTGAATCCAAATTCGTAAATTAATAAGAGATATTTATCGGTAAATAACTCAAGCAATAGATAAATTTCGGTATTTTTCTATTGATCAGGACATCATACAACATTTTTAGCATCTCTCAGTTTTTGGTACAAATCGGCGCAAGCTAGCCACAAGAACCGGTCGGTAATGTCCTTGAGACAAATTGCTCTTTTTGGCGGTCAACCTTAGTCAAGGCTGAACCGAATTAGAAGCAAAAAACAGTTAAAATAGTTAGTATATTAATACATGGGCAGGTGAGGGACTCGAACCTACGTCAACTGTTATTTCACACATATAATCGGCGTTAGCTTACTTTGTCTTAGTCCGCTTGGCCAACTGTGCTTATTTTATATGCATCTATACTCTTGTTTTATTCTACATTTGCATTGCAACATGTATGTAGTTTGCTAACTGAACAGATTTTCTCTTTTCGCCTTGTCGATTCTACTGCTTCACATTTTCTTTTCCTACAAAAAATTTTAAAAATTTTTAATGCGCAGTCGTTAATAAAAAATTGTTTAAAAAATTACTATACTCTTTTGATTTGTTCCCAGACATTTTTTTGGGTTGTTAAAGAAAATAAAAACATTTTGCATAAAAAAACTTTTCAGAAAAATTATTATGCCTTATAATTCGATTATTTGTTTTTAAAGCTGATGAGTTGTTTTTTTTCGCGTGCATTGTACGTTTCTTCGCAGTCACTTTTTGTCATTTTAGTTTCCCTTTTTATTCGAATCCAGGTCATACATTTTTCTTGAACCTTTGGCATCAATCTTCGAACTTTTTTTTTCAATTTTGTGAAGATCAGTAGCTAACAGAAGAAAAAGAGAAAACAACCTTGAGTGACTCTTCAACGTTTACCAAGGTTCTCCTCCGTGTTTATTTAGTGATTCTCTGAATGATATTTAAGAAAAATTAATTTTTTTCTTCTCAACTTGCACCTTGCGCCTTTTTGAGACAGTAATTTTTAGTTAGGCTACAAAATCAAAAGATTTTGATAGACCAACTGGTGTGCAGTTGATTTGTGTTTTCTTTGACATGAATTTTTCAAGTGATTTGAGAAATTCCACAACTGCATAAACTATTGAAACTTCGGACAAAATTTGTTTCCGTTTAATGGAAAACACAAGATTTTTGATCCAAAAAAAATAGAAAAGTCCCCAGATTAAGTATTGTTCCCTATTTTTCCCCAAACTAGTTTTCTACCTTTCCTTAGGAGAAAATTTCAACAAGTTTCAAACAATCTTGATGAAAATTTTTTTGGCTATTTTGTTAAGAATCTGTTAAAAATGATCAAATTGCAAGATTAACTAACTTTAATACAAAAACTGGGAGTCACGATATTCTTGGTTTTGAAAACTTCTTATGGTCTTAGATTTTTCCGTCTTTTTAGAGGAACTACGGTAACCACCGAACGGCGCAATCCGCCGTAAAATATCGGCAGCCGGCGACCACAGCCGTCCAATAGTGAAACTCACACCCTTGCTTCCTTATTTGGGGACAGAGGATGTTAGCGCGTGCTAACTATACGTACGTTCCACAAGTAATATATAGTTTCTTGGGATTTGGTTTTTACCACAAAAAAATCACTTTGAAAATAAGAAAACCTTTTAACCTAATGATCTAAAACTTGAACTAAATAAAGTCTAATTTCGGTTTTTGCATAGAATATATCTGTTGTCAGTAGTTGATGAAATTGGTTGGTTCAGCCTCTTTTTTTTGCAATAAAATGATAATTTAAGTTTTTCAAAAAAAACGTTTTGATTGATGAGAATTTGTTCAAACGCTTATATTCTAAGATGCTGAAAGAGTGAAAAATTGATGACGAATAAATGTTGAATTATTGGAAAAAGTGTCTGAATGCTCGATTATTCTGGAAATTTTGAACTTTCTTGAAATAATTTGAGTGTTTCCCGACTGTTAAAACGGCCGTCCTTATAGTCAAGAATACTGAAGTAGGATATAATATAGTGCAAAAAAGCGCATGCAAAACTTGCAGAATTTTTCTAATTAACAAAAATTTTTTGGCAATGCCGGGCAAACTAAAATATCTGAATTGGACAGACCTCACTTTGGTTATAGCTACCATCAGAAGCGGATTTAGGAGCAGACGCCCTCCCTCCAGGGATTCGACTCTCTACCGAACCAAAGGGTCCCGTTTCTACTACTTTGAGATATCCGTTTTGGCTGAATGACCCTTAAAAGATATGAATGCGCTTTTGGCTCTAGTGTATTCTAGTTTTGATAAAAGATTGGCGCCGAAAAAACGTGAATTTTTGTTCAAAATTTTCCAAAAACTGCCTAAAACGCATTTTTTGGCTTGTTTTTCTTAATTGCCTGCGGCGCAGAAAGGTTAGTAAAAACAGGGTTTTTTAGTGATTTGTTAGAGCCGGTAAGTAATATGCTCGACCTAAAAAATTTGAAAAAGATTCAACAAAATTTCGATCTTTTAAAAATCGGCCACCATGCTCCCCTCCCCCTAGAGAAAATTCTCTTATCCGCCTCTGGCTTCCATTAAAAATTTTTAGTCTGTTTTTTTTAGTAAATGAATTGCTTGATAGTTACTTCCTACATCAAGTTGTACGAGTTTAGTTTGATCAATTTTACTTAAATTTGTTGACGTGAAATCATTTCAGCTATTTAGGTCAAAACAAATAAGGTTCAAACTTGCAGAAGAGAGCAATTTAGCCGGGTTACTAAAGTTTAAGGAATATTTTGATCAGGGGCGGATCTAGGATTTTCTCGAGGGGGGGGGGGGGGCGGATTTTGACGACCTTTTTTTTTTTTTTAGGTCGACCAAATTGATTTTGCGAGCTCTCCCAAAGCAGTGTTTCGCCCGTACTTTGGCTAAAATTTCTGCGCCGCAGGCAAATTTTTGAAAAAACAGTCAAAACAGCCGTTTTTGGGCAATTTTTGAAAAATTTTGACAAAAAAATCGCGTTTTTTTGGCGCGCGCTCCCCCTCAAAGTTAGTATATATTGGCGCCAAAGGCGCCTTTAGAAAAATTTTAGGGTCGGTCGGCCAAAAATGGATTTCTGAAAAAGTATCAAAGGGGGACCCTTTGGGTCGGCAGGGGGTCGAATCCCTGAGGGGGGGGGGGCGTCCGCAACCCCCGCCCCCCCCTAAATCCGCCCCTGATTTTGATGCTTCTAGCTTCAAATACTCGTCGATTTTTCCATAATTTTAATTTAAAACTTGATCTTTGCCGCCTTGGTTGATCATTTCAGCGCTCAAATAGGAAACGTTTTGTTCTGTTGCAGCAGAAATGCTTTTGATACTCCTAAACAATGTCCAAAGTTGACGCCGTGAATCAATTAATTTTTGGTTGCAATTAGCGATTTCTAGCTTTCAAGGAGCTTGAGGAACTCGAAGGGAATCAAAGTTTTGAATAAGTTATAAAATAGAGTTTTTATATCCCGAAGTTATATCCAGGAACCACCTCTAAACATTCTTGGTCTTCGTCTAAGATTAGTTAGATTTTTTATCAAATAACATCAAAAATACGTCTCGATAAAGAATTAAATTGTCCGCAGTTTCAAATTTACTTAAGAAACGCTTAAGAGATAAAAATAATTAAAATCTTGTTTCCAAATCGATCACACTACAGAACATATTTTATTCATACACATACGTTTTTTCTAGCGCCGACTCAAATTGTCACCATAAGGCTACAAACCTATTGGCAGGCGCCACTTGGGGGTAACTTGGATAGGCATAACCTATTTATCGGTGTTGGCCGGTTGAACCCTAGAAAAAGTTCACCACAACTTTTCATGTTAACTGGAAAAAATTACGCTAGATAGAAATATAAACGACCGCAACGAACTTTTTTTCCCAAAAAATAACTTCGCGACAACAAAACCAACCAATCTTAACTAAATTTTTTTTGCACAGAGGGCACCATCGTGTATTTATAAGTCTCTAATGTTGTGCACAAAGTTGCCTAATTTTTTTTTGCTGACCCTTGTATTATCTTTGTAGTAGTTAGAACATAGTTGAAAGATGTCCGAGGGAAAAAGAGCCCGGCCTAGCGATCCCAATTTTTGGTACAATTTGCCCCTAGTTATCACAGAAAAATTCACCCAGTGGCGCCCAATTAGGAGCCCATTGTTTAGAAAATTGGGCTGATTCATTCACTTCCACGGAAAACCAAAGACCAATTAGTGAGCTTATCCAGCCCCATTTGTACAAAATATTTTTTTCTCGAGGGTTTGGAGCAAAGTCGTTGGGTAACCAAGAATTCTGAAACCACCTCTCTTCTACCAATCATTAGGGTTGCTGTTTGTTATGGTCTAAGAAAACTGAAACAAGGATTTGAAATGAGATCAGTTCATTGAACGTTGGAGCCATTCAGTTCCTTTTGCTAAAAACTGGGCTCATGTAGCTCTTTAAAAAAATTGGACTCAATCAGCGCCATCAATTGAAAAAAAAACCAAAATGAAGAGACCCGGGTGAGAGTAACTGGTATGCTTATATTCTTTTTGTTTCATATTTAGTCGATTGATTTAGTCGAACTGTTTTAAGTTAAACTAAAAAAAAACAACGCTAGATAGAAAAAGGAAAAAGAAAGTTTCTAAAAAAACAATAGCTTCTCGGCACATTACAAAAAACAAGATCAACAAAAATTTTTCGAATATTTTTTTGCACAGACGGCACTACCAAGCAAGTATAAGTCTCTAAGATATTGCACAAGACTGCTTAACTTTTTGCTGAATCCTGTTATTCTCTAACAAAAGATAACCATCTAGCTTAGCAATCTGATTCAAAAAAATTAACTTGCTCTCTTTTTTGTCTAAGTTAGTTTTGCTCAGTGCGCATCTTCTTTCTCAGGTCGAATATGTGTATCACTTAGAAGATGCTTATTTATTCCTTTTGCTTTTATGAAACTACTCATGGCTGCACTTGTTTCTTATGTTATAACTAGTAACATTGTTTTTAAGTCAGCGTATGTATGTAGTTTGCAAACTGAACAGATTTTCTCATTTCGCCTTGTCGATTCTACTGCTTCACATTTTCTTTTCCTACAAAAAATTCTAAAAAAATTTTAATGCGCAGTCGTTAATAAAAATTTGTTTAAACAATTACTATACTCTTTTGAGTTGTTCCGAGACATTTTTTTTGGGTTGTTAAAGAAAATAAAAACATTTTGCATAAAAAAAATTTTCAGAAAAATTATTATGCCTCTTAATTCGATTATTGTTCCGACTTTCGATACGAAAGTAACGGAATATTTGTGCTCGGGGTGGGTTTTTTTTTCTTCAGACAAGTTTCGACTTTTTAACTAGCCATTTTTGACAGAACTTTTTTATATCATTCGAAAGGTATTGTTGTCCTGAGCTCAAATTTGAAAGGATATTTCGCCAGTGATCATTTGTTGTAAAGTTATGGGGGTTTAAATATTGCCATTTTGACAAATTTGGGATTATTAACGCGCGATATATTTCGCGCTATTAACGCGTAGGCGGAGAGCTAATCCGTCTTAGAAATCGTTCCAAATTGGTTAAAAGAAGCTTATTCGCCATAATTGGTTTGTTACAAGGATCAAAATCTATCCTTTTGCACTTTGTATGGCGTGTGGGGGGATGATTTTCATAAAAAACTCAAATTTTGGGGAAAAAAATGTATATTTTATTTTTTCTTACAATTAATTTTTTAATGTTATTACTGCTCCATAAACCTTAAAAGGCAGTCGGAACATTCAGGGCTTCGCCCTGATACAAGCAGTCTTGTTGTTCCGATTTTGTCTATGTTAGTTTTGCTCAGTGCGCATCTTCTTTCTCAGGTCGAATATGTGTATCTCTTAGAAGATGCTTATTTATTTCTTTTGCTTTTTTGAAACTACTCATAGCTGCATTTGTTTTTTATGTTATAGATACTAACAGTGTTTTTAAGTCAGCGTATGTATGTAGTTTGCTAACTGAACAGATTTTCTCTTTTCGCCTTGTCAATTCTATTGCTTCACATTTTCTTTTCCTACAATAAATTTTTCAAAAAATTTTAATGCGCAGTCGTTAATAAAAATTTGTTTAAAAAATTACTATACTCTTTTGAGTTGTTCCGAGACATTTTTTTGGGTTGTTAAAGAAAAGAAAACATTTTGCAGAAAAAACTTTTCAGAAAACTTATTATGCCTCTTAATTCGATTATTTTTCCGACTTTCGATACGAAAGTAACGGAATATTTGTGCTCGGGGTGGGTTTTTTTTTCTTTAGACAAATTTCGACTTTTTAAATAGCCATTTTTGACGGAATCTTTTTATAATATTCGAAAGGTATTGTTGTCTTGAGCTCAAATTTGAAAAGATATTTCACCTGTGATTATTTTTTGTAAAGTTATGGGGGTTTGAAGATTGCAATTTTGGCCAATTTGGGTCAATTAACGCGCGATATATTTCGCGCTATTAACGCGTGAGCGGAGAGTTAATCCGTCTTAGAAATTGTTCCAAATTGGTTAAAAGAAGCTGATTCGCCATAATTGGTTTGTTACAAGGATTAAAATCTATCCTTTTGTACTTTGTATGGCGTGTGGGTTGATGATTTTCATTTAAAAAATTCAAATTTTGGAAAAAAAAAACATTTTTCAATTTACTTTTTCTTACATTTGATTTTTTAATGTTATTACTGCTCCATAAACCTTAAAAGGCAGTCGGGTCATTCAGGCTTCGCCCTGATACGAGCAGTCTTGTTGTTCCGACTTTTGTCTATGTTAATTTTGCTCAGTGCGCATCTTCTTTCTCGGGTCGAATATGTGTATCACTTAGAAGATGCTTATTTATTTCTTTTGCTTTTATAAAACTACTCATAGCTGCACTTGTTTTTTATGTTATAACTAGTAACAGTGTTTTTAAGTCAGCGTATGTATGTAGTTTGCTATCTGAACAAATTTTCTCTTTTCGCCTTGTCGATTCTACTGCTTCACATTTTCTTTTCCTAGAATAAATTTTAAAAAGTTTTTAATGCGCAGTCGTTAATAAAAATTTGTTTAAAAAATTACTATACTCTTTTCAGTTGTTCCGAGACATTTTTTTGGGTTGTTAAAGAAAAGAAAAACATTTTGCATAAAAAAATTTTCAGAAAAACTATTATGCCTCTTAATTCGATTATTTTTCTGACTTTCGATACGAAAGTAACGGAATATTTGTGCTCGGGGTGGGTTTTTTTTTCTTCAGACAAATTTCAACTTTTTAACTAGCCATTTTTGACAGAATTTTTCTATATCATTCGAAAGGTATTGTTGTCCTGAGCTCAAATTTGAAAAGATATTTCACCTGTGATCATTTTTCGTAGAGTTATGGGGGTTTAAGGATTGCCATTTTGGCCAATTCGGGACAATTAACGCGCGATATATTTTGCGCTATTAACGCGTAAGCGGAGAGTTAATCCGTCTTAGAAATTGTTCCAAATTGGTTAAAAGAAGCTTATTCGCCAAAATTGGTTTGTTACAAGGATCAAAATTTATCCTTTTGTACTTTGTATGGCGTGTGGGGTGATGATTTTCATTTAAAAAATTCAAATTTTGGAAAAAAAAAAACATTTTTCAATTTACTTTTTCTTACATTTGATTTTTTAATGTTATTACTGCTCCATAAACCTTAAAAGGCAGTCGGATCATTCAGGCTTCGCCCTGATACGAGCAGTCTTGTTGTTCCGACTTTTGTCTATGTTAATTTTGCTCAGTGCGCATCTTCTTTCTCGGGTCGAATATGTGTATCACTTAGAAGATGCTTATTTATTTCTTTTGCTTTTATAAAACTACTCATAGCTGCACTTGTTTCTTATGTTATAACTAGCATCAGTGTTTTTAAGTCAGCGTATGTATGTAGTTTGCTATCTGAACAAATTTTCTCTTTTCGCCTTGTCGATTCTACTGCTTCACATTTTCTTTTCCTACAATAAGTTTTAAAAAGTTTTTAATGCGCAGTCGTTGATAAAAATTTGTTTAAAAAATTACTATATTCTTTTGAGTTGTTCCGAGACATTTTTTTGGGTTGTTAAAGAAAAGAAAAACATTTTGCATAAAAAACTTTTCAGAAAAACTATTATGCCTCTTAATTCGATTATTTTTCTGACTTTCGATACGAAAGTAACGGAATATTTGTGCTCGGGGTGGGTTTTTTTTTCTTCAGACAAATTTCGACTTTTTAACTAGCCATTTTTGACAGAATTTTTCTATATCATTCGAAAGGTATTGTTGTCCTGAGCTCAAATTTGAAAAGATATTTCACCTGTGGTCATTTTTTGTAGAGTTATGGGGGTTTAAGGATTGCCATTTTGGCCAATTCGGGACAATTAACGCGCGATATATTTCGCGCTATTAACGCGTAAGCGGAGAGTTAATCCGTCTTAGAAAACGTTCCAAATTGGTTAAAAGAAGCTTATTCGCCATAATTGGTTTGTTACAAGGATCAAAATCTATCCTTTTGTACTTTGTATGGCGTGTGGGGTGATGATTTTCATTAAAAAATTCAAATTTTGCAAAAAAAAACAATTTTTATTTTACTTTTTCTTACATTTGATTTTTTAATGTTATTACTGCTCCATAAACCTTAAAAGGCAGTCGGAACATTCAGGCTTCGCCCTGATACGAGCAGTCTTGTTGTTCCGACTTTTGTCTATGTTAATTTTGCTCAGTGCGCATCTTCTCTCTCAGGTCGAATATGTGTATCACTTAGAAGATGCTTTTTTATTTCTTTTGCTTTTATGAAACTATTCATAGCTGCACTTGTTTCTTATGTTATAACTAGTAACAGTGTTTTTAAGTCAGCGTATGTATGTAGTTTGCTATCTGAACAGATTTTCTCTTTTTGCCTTGTCGATTCTACTGCTTCACATTTTCTTTTCCTGCAATAAATTTTAAAAAGATTTTAATGCGCAGTCGTTAATAAAAATTTGTTTAAAAAACTACTATACTCTTTTGAGTTGTTCCGAGACATTTTTTTGGATTGTTAAAGAAAAGAAAAACAATTTGCATTAAAAAAAACTGTTCAGAAAAATTATTATGCCTCTTAATTCGATTATTGTTCCGACTTTCGATACGAAAGTAACGGAATATTTGTGCTCGGGGTGGGTTTTTTTTTCTTCAGACAAATTTCGACTTTTTAACTAGCCATTTTTGACGGAATTTTTTTATATCATTCGAAAGGTATTGTTGTCCTGAGCTCAAATTTGAAAGGATATTTCTCCTGTGATCATTTTTTGTAAAGTTATGGGGGTTTAAATATTGCCATTTTGACAAAGTTGGGACTATTAACGCGCGATATATTTCGCGCTATTAACGCGTAGGCGGAGAGTTAATCCGTCTTAGAAATCGTTCCAAATTGGTTAAAAGAAGCTTATTCGCCATAATTGGTTTGTTACAAGGATCAAAATCTATCCTTTTGCACTTTTTATGGCGTGTGGGGGGATGATTTTTATTAAAAAAATTCAATTTTTGCGGAAAAAAATTGATATTTTATTTTTTCTTACAATTAATTTTTTAATGTTATTACTGCTCGATAAACCTTAAAAGGCAGTCGGAACATTCAGGGCTTCGCCCTGATACAAGCAGTCTTGTTGTTCCGATTTTGTCTATGTTAATTTTGCTCAGTGCGCATCTTCTTTCTCAGGTCGAATATGTGTATCTTTTAAAAGATGCTTATTTATTTCTTTTGCTTTTTTGAAACTACTCATAGCTGCATTTGTTTTTTATGTTATAGATACTAACAGTGTTTTTAAGTCAGCGTATGTATGTAGTTTGCTAACTGAACAGATTTTCTCTTTTCGCCTTGTCAATTCTATTGCTTCACATTTTCTTTTCCTACAATAAATTTTTCAAAAAATTTTAATGCGCAGTCGTTAATAAAAATTTGTTTAAAAAATTACTATACTCTTTTGAGTTGTTCCGAGACATTTTTTTGGGTTGTTAAAGAAAAGAAAAAAATTTTGCAGTAAACATTTCAGAAAACTTATTTTGCCTCTTAATTCGATTATTTTTCCGACTTTCGATACGAAAGTAACGGAATATTTGTGCTCGGGGTGGGTTTTTTTTTTCTTCAGACAAAATTCGACTTTTTAACTAGCCACTTTTGACGGAATTTTTTTAAATCATTCGAAAGGTATTGTTGTCCTGAGCTCAAATTTGAAAAGATATTTCATGTGTGATCATTCTTTGTAAAGTTATGGTGGTTTAAATATTGCCATTTTGACAAATTTGGGACTATTAACGCGCGATATATTTCGCGCTATTAACGCGTAGGCGGAGAGTTAATCCGTCTTAGAAATCGTTCCAAATTGGTTAAAAGAAGCTTATTCGCCATAATTGGTTTGTTACAAGGATCAAAATCTCTCCTTTTGCACTTTGTATGGCGTGTGGGGGGATAATTTTCATAAAAAATTTCAAATTTTGGAGAAAAAAATGTATATTTTATTTTTTCTTACAATTAATTTTCTAATGTTATTACTGCTCCATAAACTTTAAAAGGCAGTCGGACTATTCAGGTTTCGCCCTGATACGAGCAGTCTTGTTGTTCCGACTTTTGTCTATGTTAATTTTGCTCAGTGCGCATCTTCTTTCTCAGGTCGAATATGTATATCACTTAGAAGATGCTTATTTATTTCTTTTGCTTTTATGAAACTACTCATAGCTGCACTTGTTTCTTATGTTATAGATACTAACAGTGTTTTTAATTCAGCGTATGTATGTAGTTTGCTAACTGAACAGATTTTCTCTTTTCGCCTTGTCGATTCTACTGCTTCACATTTTCTTTTCCTACAATAAATTTAAAAAAAAATTTAATGCGCAGTCGTTAATAAAAATTTGTTTAAAAAATTACTATACTCTTTTGAGTTCTCCGAGACATTTTTTTGGGTTGTTAAAGAAAAGAAAACATTTTGCAGAAAAAACTTTTCAGAAAACTTATTATGCCTCTTAATTCGATTATTTTTCCGACTTTCGATACGAAAGTAACGGAATATTTGTGCTCGGGGTGGGTTTTTTTTTCTTTAGACAAATTTCGACTTTTTAAATAGCCATTTTTGACGGAATCTTTTTATATCATTCGAAAGGTATTGTTGTCTTGAGCTCAAATTTGAAAAGATATTTCACCTGTGATTATTTTTTGTAAAGTTATGGGGGTTTGAAGATTGCAATTTTGGCCAATTTGGGTCAATTAACGCGCGATATATTTCGCGCTATTAACGCGTAAGCGGAGAGTTAATCCGTCTTAGAAATTGTTCCAAATTGGTTAAAAGAAGCTGATTCGCCATAATTGGTTTGTTACAAGGATTAAAATCTATCCTTTTGTACTTTGTATGGCGTGTGGGTTGATGATTTTCATTTAAAAAATTCAAATTTTGGAAAAAAAAACATTTTTCAATTTACTTTTTCTTACATTTGATTTTTTAATGTTATTACTGCTCCATAAACCTTAAAAGGCAGTCGGATCATTCAGGCTTCGCCCTGATACGAGCAGTCTTGTTGTTCCGACTTTTGTCTATGTTAATTTTGCTCAGTGCGCATCTTCTTTCTCGGGTCGAATATGTGTATCACTTAGAAGATGCTTATTTATTTCTTTTGCTTTTATAAAACTACTCATAGCTGCACTTGTTTTTTATGTTATAACTAGTAACAGTGTTTTTAAGTCAGCGTATGTATGTAGTTTGCTATCTGAACAAATTTTCTCTTTTCGCCTTGTCGATTCTACTGCTTCACATTTTCTTTTCCTACAATAAATTTTAAAAAGTTTTTAATGCGCAGTCGTTAATAAAAATTTGTTTAAAAAATTACTATACTCTTTTCAGTTGTTCCGAGACATTTTTTTGGGTTGTTAAAGAAAAGAAAAACATTTTGCAGAAAAAAATTTTCAGAAAAACTATTATGCCTCTTAATTCGATTATTTTTCTGACTTTCGATACGAAAGTAACGGAATATTTGTGCTCGGGGTGGGTTTTTTTTTCTTCAGACAAATTTCAACTTTTTAACTAGCCATTTTTGACAGAATTTTTCTATATCATTCGAAAGGTATTGTTGTCCTGAGCTCAAATTTGAAAAGATATTTCACCTGTGATCATTTTTCGTAGAGTTATGGGGGTTTAAGGATTGCCATTTTGGCCAATTCGGGACAATTAACGCGCGATATATTTCGCGCTATTAACGCGTAAGCGGAGAGTTAATCCGTCTTAGAAATTGTTCCAAATTGGTTAAAAGAAGCTTATTCGCCATAATTGGTTTGTTACAAGGATCAAAATCTATCCTTTTGTACTTTGTATGGCGTGTGGGGTGATGATTTTCATTTAAAAAATTCAAATTTTGGAAAAAAAAAACATTTTTCAATTTACTTTTTCTTACATTTGATTTTTTAGTGTTATTACTGCTCCATAAACCTTAAAAGGCAGTCGGATCATTCAGGCTTCGCCCTGATACGAGCAGTCTTGTTGTTCCGACTTTTGTCTATGTTAATTTTGCTCAGTGCGCATCTTCTTTCTCGGGTCGAATATGTGTATCACTTAAAAGATGCTTATTTATTTCTTTTTCTTTTATAAAACTACTCATAGCTGCACTTGTTTCTTATGTTATAACTAGTATCAGTGTTTTTAAGTCAGCGTATGTATGTAGTTTGCTATCTGAACAAATTTTCTCTTTTCGCCTTGTCGATTCTACTGCTTCACATTTTCTTTTCCTACAATAAATTTTAAAAAGTTTTTAATGCGCAGTCGTTGATAAAAATTTGTTTAAAAAATTACTATACTCTTTTGAGTTGTTCCGAGACATTTTTTTGGGTTGTTAAAGAAAAGAAAAACATTTTGCATAAAAAACTTTTCAGAAAAACTATTATGCCTCTTAATTCGATTTTTTTTTCTGACTTTCGATACGAAAGTAACGGAATATTTGTGCTCGGGGTGGGTTTTTTTTTCTTCAGACAAATTTCGACTTTTTAACTAGCCATTTTTGACAGAATTTTTCTATATCATTCGAAAGGTATTGTTGTCCTGAGCTCAAATTTGAAAAGATATTTCACCTGTGATCATTTTTCGTAGAGTTATGGGGGTTTAAGGATTGCCATTTTGGCCAATTCGGGACAATTAACGCGCGATATATTTCGCGCTATTAACGCGTAAGCGGAGAGTTAATCCGTCTTAGAAATCGTTCCAAATTGGTTAAAAGAAGCTTATTCGCCATAATTGGTTTGTTACAAGGATCAAAATCTATCCTTTTGTACTTTGTATGGCGTGTGGGGTGATGATTTTCATTAAAAAATTCAAATTTTGGAAAAAAAAACAATTTTCATTTTATTTTTTCTTACATTTGATTTTTTTATGTTATTACTGCTCCATAAACCTTAAAAGGCAGTCGGAACATTCAGGCTTCGCGCTGATACGAGCAGTCTTGTTGTTCCGACTTTTGTCTATGTTAATTTTGCTCAGTGCGCATCTTCTTTCTTAGGTCGAATATGTGTATCACTTAGAAGATGCTTTTTTATTTCTTTTGCTTTTATGAAACTATTCATAGCTGCACTTGTTTCTTATGTTATAACTAGTAACAGTGTTTTTAAGTCAGCGTATGTATGTAGTTTGCTATCTGAACAGATTTTCTCTTTTTGCCTTGTCGATTCTACTGCTTCACATTTTCTTTTCCTGCAATAAATTTGAAAAAGATTTTAATGCGCAGTCGTTAATAAAAATTTGTTTAAAAAACTACTATACTCTTTTGAGTTGTTCCGAGACATTTTTTTGGGTTGTTAAAGAAAAGAAAAACAATTTGCATTAAAAAAAACTGTTCAGAAAAATTATTATGCCTCTTAATTCGATTATTGTTCCGACTTTCGATACGAAAGTAACGGAATATTTGTGCTCGGGGTGGGTTTTTTTTCCTTCAGACAAATTTCGACTTTTTAACTAGCCATTTTTGACGGAATTTTTTTATATCATTCGAAAGGTATTGTTGTCCTGAGCTCAAATTTGAAAGGATATTTCGCCTGTGATCATTTTTTGTAAAGTTATGGGGGTTTAAATATTGCCATTTTGACAAAGTTGGGACTATTAACGCGCGATATATTTCGCGCTATTAACGCGTAGGCGGAGAGTTAATCCGTCTTAGAAATCGTTCCAAATTGGTTAAAAGAAGCTTATTCGCCATAATTGGTTTGTTACAAGGATCAAAATCTATCCTTTTGCACTTTTTATGGCGTGTGGGGGGATGATTTTTATAAAAAAAAATTCAATTTTTGGGAAAAAAAATGTATATTTTATTTTTTCTTACAATTAATTTTTTAATGTTATTACTGCTCCATAAACCTTAAAAGGCAGTCGGAACATTCAGGGCTTTGCCCTGATACAAGCAGTCTTGTTGTTACGATTTTGTCTATGTTAATTTTGCTCAGTGCGCATCTTCTTTCTCAGGTCGAATATGTGTATCTTTTAGAAGATGCTTATTTATTTCTTTTGCTTTTTTGAAACTACTCATAGCTGCATTTGTTTTTTATGTTATAGATACTAACAGTGTTTTTAAGTCAGCGTATGTATGTAGTTTGCTAACTGAACAGATTTTCTCTTTTCGCCTTGTCAATTCTACTGCTTCACATTTTCTTTTCCTACAATAAATTTTAAAAAAATTTTAATGCGCATTCGTTAATAAAAATTTGTTTAAAAAATTACTATACTCTTTTGAGTTGTTCCGAGACATTTTTTTGGGTTGTTAAAGAAAAGAAAAAAATTTTCCAGAAAAAAATTTTCAGAAAACTTATTTTGCCTCTTAATTCGATTATTTTTCCGACTTTCGATACGAAAGTAACGGAATATTTGTGCTCGGGGTGGGTTTTTTTTTCTTCAGACAAATTTCGACCTTTTAACTAGCCACTTTTGACGGAATTTGTTTTATGTCATTCGAAAGGTATTGTTGTCCTGAGCTCAAATTTGAAAAGATATTTCATCTGTGATCATTTTTTGTAAAGTTATGGTGGTTTAAATATTGCCATTTTGACAAATTTGGGACTATTAACGCGCGATATATTTCGCGCTATTAACGCGTAGGCCGAGAGGTAATCCGTCTTAGAAATCGTTCCAAATTGGTTAAAAGAAGCTGATTCGCCATAATTGGTTTGTTACAAGGATCAAAATCTATCCTTTTGCACTTTGTATGGCGTGTGGGGCGATAATTTTCATTAAAAAAATTCAAATTTTGGAAGAAAAAAATGTATATTTTTTTATTTTTTCTTACAATTAATTTTTTAATGTTATTACTGCTCCATAAACTTTAAAAGGCAGTCGGAACATTCAGGGTTCGCCCTGATACGAGCAGTCTTGTTGTTCCGACTTTTGTCTATGTTAATTTTGCTCAGTGCGCATCTTCTTTCTCAGGTCGAATATGTATATCACTTAGAAGATGCTTATTTATTTCTTTTGCTTTTATGAAACTACTCATAGCTGCACTTGTTTCTTATATTATAACTAGTAACAGTGTTTTCAAGTCAGCGTATGTATGTAGTTTGCTATCTGAACAGATTTTCTCTTTTCGCCTTGTCGATTCTACTGCTTCACCTTTTCTTTTCCTGCAATAAATTTTAAAAAGTTTTTAATGCGCAGTCGTTAATAAAAATTTGTTTAAAAAATTACTATACTCTTTTGAGTTGTTCCGAGACATTTTTTTCGGTTGTTAAAGAAAAGAAAAACATTTTGCATAAAAAACTTTTCAGAAAAAATATTATGCCTCTTAATTCGATTATTTTTCCGACTTTCGATACGAAAGTAACGGAATATTTGTGCTCGGGGTGGGTTCTTTTTTCTTCAGACAAATTTCGACTTTTTAACTAGCCATTTTTGACAGAATTATTTTATATCATTCGAAAGGTATTGTTGTCCTGAGCTCAAATTTGAAAAGATATTTCACCTGTGATCATTTTTCGTAGAGTTATGGGGGTTTAAGGATTGCCATTTTGGCCAATTCGGGACAAGTAACGCGCGATATATTTCGCGCTATTAACGCGTAAGCGGAGAGTTAATCCGTCTTAGAAATCGTTCCAAATTGGTTAAAAGAATCTTATTCGCCATAATTGGTTTGTTACAAGGATCAAAGTCTATCCTTTTGTACTTTGTATGGCGTGTGGGGTGATGATTTTCATTAAAAAATTCAAATTTTGGAAAAAAAAAACAATTTTCATTTTACTTTTTCTTACATTTGATTTTTTAATGTTATTACTGCTCCATAAACCTTAAAAGGCAGTCGGAACATTCAGGCTTCGCCCTGATACGAGCAGTCTTGTTGTTCCAACTTTTGTCTATGTTAATTTTTCTCAGTGCGAATCTTCTTTCTCAGGTCGAATATGTGTATCACTTAGAAGATGCTTATTTATTTCTTTTGCTTTTATGAAACTATTCATAGCTGCACTTGTTTCTTATGTTATAACTAGTAACAGTGTTTTTAAGTCAGCGTATGTATGTAGTTTGCTATCTGAACAGATTTTCTCTTTTTGCCTTGTCGATTCCACTGCTTCACATTTTCTTTTCCTGCAATGAATTTTAAAAAGATTTTAATGCGCAGTCGTTAATAAATAATTGTTTAAAAAATTACTATACTCTTTTGAGTTGTTCCGAGACATTTTTTTGGGTTGTTAGAAAAACATTTTGCATAAAAAAACTTTTCAGAAAAATTATTATGCCTCTTAATTCGATTATTTTTCCGACTTTCGATACGAAAGAAATGGAATATTTGTGCTCGGGGTGGGTTTTTTTTTCTTCAGACAATTTTCGACTTTTTAACTAGCCATTTTTGACGGAATTTTTTTATATCATTCAAAAGGTATTGTTGTCCTGAGCTCAAATTTGAAAAGATATTTCATCTGTGATCATTCTTTGTAAAGTTATGGTGGTTTAAAGATTGCCATTTTGGCCAATTTGGGACAATTAACCCGCGATATATTTCGCGCTATTAACGCGTAAGCGGAGAGTTAATCCGTCTTAGAAATCGTTCCAAATTGGTTAAAAGAAGCTTATTCGCCATAATTGGTTTGTTACAAGGATCAAAATCTATCCTTTTGTACTTTGTATGGCTTGTGGGGTGATGATTTTCATTAAAAAATTCAAATTTTGGAAAAAACAAACAATTTTCATTTTACTTTTTCTTACATTTGATTTTTTAATGTTATTACTGCTCCATAAACCTTAAAAGGCAGTCGGAACATTCAGGCTTCGCCCTGATACGAGCAGTCTTGTTGTTCCAACTTTTGTCTATGTTAATTTTTCTCAGTGCGAATCTTCTTTCTCAGGTCGAATATGTGTATCACTTAGAAGATGCTTATTTATTTCTTTTGCTTTTATGAAACTATTCATAGCTGCACTTGTTTCTTATGTTATAACTAGTAACAGTGTTTTTAAGTCAGCGTATGTATGTAGTTTGCTATCTGAACAGATTTTCTCTTTTTGCCTTGTCGATTCCACTGCTTCACATTTTCTTTTCCTGCAATAAATTTTAAAAAGATTTTAATGCGCAGTCGTAAATAAATAATTGTTTAAAAAATTACTATACTCTTTTGAGTTGTTCCGAGACATTTTTTTGGGTTGTTAGAAAAACATTTTACATAAAAAAACTTTTTTTAGAAAAATTATTATGCCTCTTAATTCGATTATTTTTCCGACTTTCGATACGAAAGAAATGGAATATTTGTGCTCGGGGTGGGTTTTTTTTTCTTCAGACAATTTTCGACTTTTTAACTAGCCATTTTTGACGAAATTTTTTTATAACATTCAAAAGGTATTGTTGTCCTGAGCTCAAATTTGAAAAGATATTTCATCTGTGATCATTCTTTGTAAAGTTATGGTGGTTTAAAGATTGCCATTTTGGCCAATTTGGGACAATTAACCCGCGATATATTTCGCGCTATTAACGCGTAAGCGGAGAGTTAATCCGTCTTAGAAATCGTTCCAAATTGGTTAAAAGAAGCTTATTCGCCATAATTGGTTTGTTACAAGGATCAAAATCTATCCTTTTGTACTTTGTATGGCGTGTGGGGTGATGATTTTCATTAAAAAATTCAAGTTTTTCTAAAAAAAAAAATTTCATTTTACTTTTTCTTACATTTGATTTTTTAATGTTAGTACTGCTCCATAAACCTTAAAAGGCAGTCGGAACATTCAGGCTTCGCCCTGATACGAGCAGTCTTGTTGTTCCGACTTTTGACTATGTTAATTTTGCTCAGTGCGCATCTTCTTTCTCAGGTCGAATATGTGTATCACTTAGAAGATGCTTATTTATTTATTTTGCTTTTATGAAACTATTCATAGCTGCACTTGTTTCTTATGTTATAACTAGTAACAGTGTTTTCAAGTCAGCGTATGTATGTAGTTTGCTATCTGAACAGATTTTCTCTTTTCGCCTTGTCGATTCTACTGCTTCACATTTTCTTTTCCTGCAATAAATTTTAAAAAGATTTTAATGCGCAGTCGTTAATAAAAATTTGTTTAAAAAATTACTATACTCTTTTGAGTTGTTCCGAGACATTTTTTTGGGTTGTTAAAGAAAAGAAAATCATTTTGCATAAAAAAACTTTTCAGAAAAATTATTATGCCTCTTAATTCGATTATTTTTCCGACTTTCGATACGAAAGAAACGGAATATTTGTGCTCGGGGTGGGTTTTTTTTCTTCAGACAAATTTCGACTTTTTAACTAGCCATTTTTGACGGAATTTTTTTTTATCATTCGAAAGGTATTGTTGTCCTGAGCTCAAATTTGAAAAGATATTTCATCTGTGATCATTCTTTGTAAAGTTATGGTGGTTTAAAGATTGCCATTTTGGCCAATTTGGGACAATTAACGCGCGATATATTTCGCGCTATTAACGCGTAAGCGGAGAGTTAATCCGTCTTAGAAATTGTTCAAAATTGGTTAAAAGAAGCTGATTTGCCATAATTGGTTTGTTACAAGGATCAAAATCTATCCTTTTGCACTTTGTATGGCGTGTGGGGGAATGATTTTCATAAAAAAATTCAAATTTTGCAAAAAAAAATGTATATTTTATTTTTTCTTACAATTAATTTTTTAATGTTATTACTGCTCCATAAACCTTAAAAGGCAGTCGGAACATTCAGGGCTTCGCCCTGATACAAGCAGTCTTGTTGTTCCGATTTTGTCTATGTTAATTTTGCTCAGTGCGCATCTTCTTTCTCAGGTCGAATATGTGTATCTTTTAGAAGATGCTTATTTATTTCTTTTGTTTTTTTGAAACTACTCATAGCTGCATTTGTTTTTTATGTTATAGATACTAACAGTGTTTTTAAGTCAGCGTATGTATGTAGTTTGCTAACTGAACAGATTTTCTCTTTTCGCTTTGTCGATTCTACTGCTTCACATTTTCTTTTCCTACAATAAATTTTAAAAAAAATTTATGCGCAGTCGTTAATAAAAATTTGTTTAAAAAATTACTATACTCTTTTGAGTTGTTCCGAGACATTTTTTTGGGTTGTTAAAGAAAAGAAAAACATTTTACAGAAAAAAAACTTTTCAGAAAACTTATTATGCCTCTTAATTCGATTATTTTTCCGACTTTCGATACGAAAGTAACGGAATATTTGTGCTCGGGGTGGGTTTTTTTTTCTTCAGACAAATTTCGACTTTTTAACTAGCCACTTTTGACGGAATTTTTCGAAAGGTATTGTTATCCTGAGCTCAAATTTGAAAAGATATTTCATCTGTGATCATTCTTTGTAAAGTTATGGTGGTTTAAAGATTGCCATTTTGGCCAATTTGGGACAATTAACGCGCGATATATTTCGCGCTATTAACGCGTAAGCGGAGAGTTAATCCGTCTTAGAAATTGTTCCAAATTGGTTAAAAGAAACTGATTCGCCATAATTGGTTTGTTACAAGGATCAAAATCTATCCTTTTGTACTTTGTATGGCGTGTGGGGTGATGATATTCATAAAAAAATTCAAACTTTGGAAAAAAACATTTTTCATTTTACTTTTTCTTACATTTGATTTTTTAATGTTATTACTGCTCCATAAACCTTAAAAGGCAGTCGGAACATTCAGGCTTCGCCCTGATACGAGCAGTCTTGTTGTTCCGACTTTTGTCTATGTTAATTTTGCTCAGTGCGCATCTTCTTTCTCAGGTCGAATATGTATATCACTTAGAAGATGCTTATTTATTTCTTTTGCTTTTATGAAACTACTCATAGCTGCACTTGTTTCTTATGTTATAACTAGTAACAGTGTTTTTAAGTCAGCGTATGTATGTAGTTTGCAAACTGAACAGATTTTCTCTTTTCGCCTTGTCGATTCTACTGCTTCACATTTTCTTTTCCTACAATAAATTCTAAAACAAATAAATAATGCGCAGTCGTTAATAAAAATTTGTTTAAAAAATTACTATGCTCTTTTGAGTTGTTCCGAGACATTTTTTTGGGTTGTTAAAGAAAAGAAAAACATTTTGCATAAAAAAAACTTTTCAGAAAAATTATTATGCCTCTTAATTCGATTATTTTTCCGACTTTCGGTACAAAAGTAACGGGGAATATTTGTGCTCGGGGTGGGTTTTTTTTCTTCAGACAAATTTCGGCTTTTTAACTGACCATTTTTGACGGAATTTGTTTTATGTCATTCGAAAGGTATTGTTGTCTTGAGCTCAAATTTGAAAAGATATTTCACCTGTGATTATTTTTTGTAAAGTTATGGGGGTTTGAAGATTGTGTTTTTGGCCAGTTTGGGACAATTAACGCGCGATATATTTTGCGCTATTAACGCGTAAGCGGAGAGTTAATCCGTCTTAGAAATTGTTCCAAATTGGTTAAAAGAAGCTGATTCGCCATAATTGGTTTGTTACAAGGATTAAAATCTATCCTTTTGTACTTTGTATGGCGTGTGAGGTGATGATTTTCATTTAAAAAATTCAAATTTTGGAAAAAAAACATTTTTCATTTTACTTTTTCTTACATTTGATTTTTTAATGTTATTACTGCTACGTAAACCTTAAAAGGCAGTCGGATCATTCAGGCTTCGCCCTGATACGAGCAGTCTTGTTGTTCCGACTTTTGTCTATGTTAATTTTGCTCAGTGCGCATCTTCTTTCTCGGGTCGAATATGTGTATCACTTAGAAGATGCTTACTTATTTCTTTTGCTTTTATGAAACTACTCATAGCTGCACTTGTTTCTTATGTTATAACTAGTAACAGTGTTTTTAAGTCAGCGTATGTATGTAGTTTGCTATCTGAACAGATTTTCTCTTTTCGCCTTGTCGATTCTACTGCTTCACATTTTCTTTTCCTACAATAAATTTTAAAAAGTTTTTAATGCGCAGTCGTTAATAAAAATTTGTTAAAAAAATTACTATACACTTTTGAGTTGTTCCGAGACATTTTTTTGGGTTGTTAAAGAAAAGAAAAACATTTTGCATAAAAAAACTTTTCAGAAAAATTATTATGCCTCTTAATTCGATTATTTTCCGACTTTCGATACGAAAGTAACGGGGAATATTTGTGCTCGGGGTGGGTTTTTTTTCTTCAGACAAATTTCGACTTTTTAACTGACCATTTTTGACGGAATTTTTTTTATATCATTCGAAAGGTATTGTTGTCTTGAGCTCAAATTTGAAAAGATTTTTCACCTGTGATTATTTTTTGTAAAGTTATGGGGGTTTGAAGATTGCAATTTTGACCAATTTGGGACAATTAACGCGCGATATATTTCGCGCTATTAACGCGTAAGCGGAGATTTAATCCGTCTTAGAAATTGTTCCAAATTGGTTAAAAGAAGCTGATTCGCCATAATTGGTTTGTTACAAGGATTAAAATCTATCCTTTTGTACTTTGTATGGCGTGTGGGGTGATGATTTTCATTTAAAAAATTCACATTTTGGAAAAAAAACATTTTTCATTTTACTTTTTCTTACATTTGATTTTTAATGTTATTACTGCTCCATAAACATTAAAAGGCAGTCGGATCATTCAGGCTTCGCCCTGATACGAGCAGTCTTGTTGTTCCGACTTTTGTCTAGGTTAATTTTGCTCAGTGCGCATCTTCTTTCTTGGGTCGAACATGTGTATCACCTAGAAGATGCTTATTTATTTCTTTTGCTTTTATGAAACTACTCATAGCTGGACTTGTTTCTTATGTTATAACTAGTAACAGTGTTTTTAAGTCAGCGTATGTATGTAGTTTGGTATCTGAACAGATTTTCTCTTTTCGCCTTGTCGATTCTACTGCTTCACATTTTCTTTTCCTGCAACAAATTTTAAAAAGATTTTAATGCGCAGTCGTTAATAAAAATTTGTTTAAAAAATTACTATACTCTTTTGAGTTGTTCCGAGACATTTTTTTGGGTTGTTAAAGAAAAGAAAAACATTTTGCATAAAAAAAACGTTTCAGAAAAAGTATTATGCCTCTTAATTCGATTATTTTTCCGACTTTCGATACGAAAGAAACGGAATATTTGTGCTCGGGGTGGGTTTTTTTTTCTTCAGACAAATTTCGACTTTTTAACTAGCCATTTTTGACGGAATTTTTTTATATCATTCGAAAGGTATTGTTGTCCTGAGCTCAAATTTGAAAAGATATTCGATCTGTGATTGTTCTTTGTAAAGTTATGGGGGTTTAAAGATTGCCATTTTGGCCAATTCAGGACAATTAACGCGCGATATATTTCGCGCTATTAACGCGTAAGCGGAGAGTTAATCCGTCTTAGAAATTGTTCCAAATTGGTTAAAAGAAGCTGATTCGCCATAATTGGTTTGTTACAAGGATTAAAATCTATCCTTTTGTACTTTGTATGGCGTGTGGGGTGAGGCTTTTCATTTAAAAAATTCACATTTTGGAAAAAAAAACATTTTTCATTTTACTTTTTCTTACATTTGATTTTTAATTTTATTACTGCTCCATAAACATTAAAAGGCAGTCGGATCATTCAGGCTTCGCCCTGATACGAGCAGTCTTGTTGTTCCGACTTTTGTCTATGTTAATTTTGCTCAGTGCGCATCTTCTTTCTCAGGTCGAATATGTGTATCTTTTAGAAGATGCTTATTTATTTCTTTTGCTTTTTTGAAACTACTCATAGCTGCACTTTTTTCTTATGTTATAACTAGTAAAAGTGTTTTTAAGTCAGCGTATGTATGTAGTTTGCTAACTGAATAGATTTTCTCTTTTCGCCTTGTCGATTCTACTGCTTCACATTTTCTTTTCCTACAATAAATTTTAAAAAAAATATAATGCGCAGTCGTTAATAAAAATTTGTTTAAAAAATTACTATACTCTTTTGAGTTGTTCCGAGACATTTTTTTGGGTTGTTAAAGAAAAGAAAAACATTTTGCATAAAAAAACTTTTCAGAAAAATTATTATGCCTCCTAATTCGATTATTTTTCCGACTTTCGATACGAAAGAAACGGAATATTTGTGCTCGGGTGGGTTTTTTTTTCTTCAGACAAATTTCGACTTTTTAACTAGCCATTTTTGACGGAATTTTCTTTATCATTCGAAAGTTATTGTTGTCCTGAGCTCAAATTTGAAAAGATATTTGATCTGTGATTATTGTTTGTAAAGTTATGGGGGTTTAAAGATTGTCATTTTGGCCAATTTGGGACAATTAACGCGCGATATATTTCGCGCTATTAACGCGTAAGCGGAGAGTTAATTCGTCTTAGAAATTGTTCCAAATTGGTTAAAAGAAGCTGATTCGCGCCATAATTGGTTTGTTACCAGGATCGAAATCTATCCTTTTGTAATTTGTATGGCGTGTGGGGTGATGATTTTCATAAAAAAATTCAAATTTTGGGAAAAAAAAACATTTTTCATTTTACTTTTTCCTACATTTGATTTTTTAATGTTATTACTGCTCCATAAACCTTAAAAGGCAGTCGGAACATTCAGGCTTCGCCCTGATACGAGCAGTCTTGTTGTTCCGACTTTTGTCTATGTTAATTTTGCTCAGTGCGCATCTTCTTTCTCAGGTCGAATATGTGTATCATTTAGAAGATGCTTATTTATTTCTTTTGCTTTTATGAAACTACTCGTAGCTGCACTTGTTTCTTATGTTATAACTAGTAACAGTGTTTTTAAGTCAGCGTATGTATGTAGTTTGCTATCTGAACAGATTTTCCCTTTTCGCCTTGTCGATTCTACTGCTTCACATTTTCTTTTCCTACAATAAATTTTAAAAAAATTTTAATGCGCAGTCGTTAATAAAAATTTGTTTAAAAAATTACTATACTCTTTTGAGTTGTTCCGAGACATTTTTTTGGGTTGTTAAAGAAAAGAAAATCGTTTTGCATAAAAAAACTTTTCAGAAAAATTATTATGCCTCTTAATTCGATTATTGTTCCGACTTTCGATACGAAAGTAACGGAATATTTGTGCTCGGGGTGGGTTTTTTTTGTTCAGACAAATTTCGACTTTTTAACTAGCCCTTTTTGACGGAATTTTTTTATATCATTCAAAAGGTATTGTTGTCTTGAGCTTAAATTTGAAAAATAATTTTACCTGCGATCATTTTTCGTAGAGTTATGGGGGTTCAAAGATTGTCATTTTGGCCAATTTGGGACAATTAACGCGCGATATATTTCGCGCTATTAACGCGTAAGCGGAGAGTTAATTCGTCTTAGAAATTGTTCCAAATTGGTTAAAAGAAGCTGATTCGCGCCATAATTGGTTTGTTACCAGGATCGAAATCTATCCTTTTGTAATTTGTATGGCGTGTGGGGTGATGATTTTCATAAAAAAATTCAAATTTTGGGAAAAAAAAACATTTTTCATTTTACTTTTTCCTACATTTGATTTTTTAATGTTATTACTGCTCCATAAACCTTAAAAGGCAGTCGGAACATTCAGGCTTCGCCCTGATACGAGCAGTCTTGTTGTTCCGACTTTTGTCTATGTTAATTTTGCTCAGTGCGCATCTTCTTTCTCAGGTCGAATATGTGTATCATTTAGAAGATGCTTATTTATTTCTTTTGCTTTTATGAAACTACTCGTAGCTGCACTTGTTTCTTATGTTATAACTAGTAACAGTGTTTTTAAGTCAGCGTATGTATGTAGTTTGCTATCTGAACAGATTTTCCCTTTTCGCCTTGTCGATTCTACTGCTTCACATTTTCTTTTCCTACAATAAATTTTAAAAAAATTTTAATGCGCAGTCGTTAATAAAAATTTGTTTAAAAAATTACTATACTCTTTTGAGTTGTTCCGAGACATTTTTTTGGGTTGTTAAAGAAAAGAAAATCATTTTGCATAAAAAAACTTTTCAGAAAAATTATTATGCCTCTTAATTCGATTATTGTTCCGACTTTCGATACGAAAGTAACGGAATATTTGTGCTCGGGGTGGGTTTTTTTTTGTTCAGACAAATTTCGACTTTTTAACTAGCCCTTTTTGACGGAATTTTTTTATATCATTCAAAAGGTATTGTTGTCTTGAGCTCAAATTTGAAAAGATATTTCACCTGTGATCATTTTTTGTTAAGTTATGGGGTTTAGAGATTGCCATTTTGGCCAATTTGGGACAATTAACGCGCGATATATTTCGCGCTATTAACGCGTAAGCGGAGAGTTAATCCGTCTTAGAAATCGTTCCAAATTGGTTAAAAGAAGCTTATTCGCCATAATTGGTTTGTTACAAGGATCAAAATCTATCCTTTTGTACTTTATAGGGCGTGTGGGGGGATGATTTTCATAAAAATTTCAAAATTTAGAAAAAAAAATTTTTTTTTTCATTTTGTTTTATTTCATTCAATTTTTTTAATGTTATTACTGCTCCATAAACCTTAAAAGGCAGTCGGAACATTCAGGACTTCGCCTTGATACGAGCAGTCTTGTTTGTTTTTAAAGCTGTTTACACTTTGTTGCTTTTTTCCGCGTGCATTGTACGTTTCTTCGCAGTCACTTTTTGTCATTTTAGTTTCCCTTTTTTATTCGAAGTCATACTTTTTTCTTGAACCTTTGGCATCAATCTTCGAACTGTTTTTTTTTAATTTTGTGAAGATCAGTAGCTAACAGAAGAAAAAGAGAAAACAACCTTGAGTGACTCTTCAACGTATACCATTCCGTGTTTATTTAGTGATTCTCTGAATGATATTTAAGAAAAGTCATTTTTTTTCTTCTCAACTTGCACCTTGCGCCTTTTTGAGACAGTAATTTTTGGTTAGGCTACAAAATCAAAAAATTTTGATTGACCAACCGGTGTGCAGTTGATTTGTGTTTTCTTTGACATGGTTTTTTCAAGTGAGTTGAGAAATTCCACAACTGCATAAGCTATTAAAACTTTGGACAAAATTTGTTTCCGCTTAATGGAAAACACAAGATTTTTGATCCTAGAAAATAGAAAGTCTCCAGATTAAGTATTGTTCCCTATTTTTCCCCAAACTAGTTTTCTACTTTTCCTTAGGAGAAAATTTTCAACAAGTTTCAAACAATCTTGATGAAAATTTCGTTGGCTATTTTGTTAAGAATCTGTTAAAAATGATCAAATTGCAAGATTAACTAACTTTAATACAAAAACTGGGAGTCACGATATTCTTGGTTTTGAAAACTTCTTATGGTCTTAGATTTGTCCGTCTTTTTAGAGATAAAATAGACATAGCATGCGTACATTACTGTTGTCATCCCTTGAAATTGCCTTCCGTTTCGAGAGTATCAGTTACGTTTGGTCAGACTAATTGTTTCATGTCTCAGCTGATTTGTTGCTTAGGCTGAAGTGATCATCTTTGTCTTAACTTTGCGTTGGTTTTACGCTTTTGACGATTTAGAAAATAGAAATTTTCCGATTTCCTAGTAGTCATTAATGCAATGCCTTTGATATAAAAATTCACAAAATTTGTAGAATTTTATAGAAAAAGAAATTGTAACTTTTTTTTTGCTTTTTCACTAGTTTGTTTTGTCAAATAAAGTGTTTTAACTTCATTTGTTTTCTTGTCTTTGTTATCTTAATTGACTTTGGTTTCCTGAGCCTGACAAGAGTTGTCCATAGTGTTTTGGTTGTCGTTCAGAGGAAAAATGGAAACTTATGGCTACAATGGCTACAATAAAGATTTTAACTTCCAACTAAAATTGTCTTCAGCAATAGAACTCTTCTCATAACTTGCAGCAGCGGCTGATTGTTTTTGTACTTTCTGCATATTAGTAAGCAGCGCAGCGGTTTTAGAAATTATAGACAATGTTTGTTTTTGAGTTTTTTAATAATTAGAACAAAGAGAAAAACGAAACATAATAAGAACGTTTTGAGCTTTTTTACAACTAACCAGAATTAAGCTATAAAAAATTAGGATTGTGAAATTATACAAATCAAAAAACGTTAAGACTCATGTTTCGATTTCTCATCACATATCCGTTTTTGATTTTAACGCGCACATTTTAAACTACTCATAGGTCACAAAAACTTCACGGTATTCATGTGAAATTTTCGTAGTCCACTCATCAGATCCAAATTCCAACAGATAAGTAAATTCGATGATTGGATCTGTTGATCCCATTATTTTTCTAAACCTCTTTAGGGCCCTCTGACCAATTGTTAATTTCGGTATAGCATTCACTTGCCACTCGTGATGAAAAATCAAATAAATTATGTTCAAATTCAGTTTCTGTCATTGTAAAATATTGAATTGTTTGTACCCGCATTTGGTATTAGAAAATTGAAATTCTGTCGGGCGTTATTGCAATTTCCTGAAATATTTTTCATAAGAGTCGAGAAAAATGTTTGGGCTCAAATTCAGCGGAGTATATTTTTAGCGGAGAGAAAGGCCCATGAATTACCATGTTTTTGTTGTTTGTGCAACATTAAGAGTTGACTCTTTACCAATTATAAGGCAAGAAAATCAAATGGGTTGAAAATAATCATTTTGTTGACCAAGCAAATCTACTTTGCATTTGCATTATGACAATGCTATAATATTAAGCGGGGGAGGGGAGTCCACAATGATTTTAACGGGGAGTGGAAAAGAACTAAATCGTTGCATAATGCAATACACGAGCTTATTATAGTTTGATAGACTTACGCGAATTTTATACAGCTTACAATAATGGATTCCTTTACTTAACAAATGCTTTTTATTGTCTAGAAAATGGACTTTGCTGGAAAAAATGTATATAAAACACGCTTGAAATCCCCCACAACCTGTTGAAAAACATCGATTAATTTGTCTAAAAATTAGATTAATTTGTCTAGAAGTATGGTTTTTATTGCTAAAAATGCTTTTTAAAATCCCAAAAAAACTTTGAACCTTAAAAACCTAAATTATTGGTCACAAAATGTTTTGAGAGAACTAAGGCCACTTAAGAAGAGTTGCTGGCAAGAAAATATAAGTTTCAGGGAATGCCTCAAAGCTTTTCCAACCTACAGGTTCCCGCGGAGAAAAAAAAGTAATTTTATGCAAAATTTCCCTAAATGCCATTTCAGAGATCAACCTACTTAGCGTGTTTCCATGATAAAGAATCGACAAAAAATGCGGACATCAAAGAAGAACAATTAATTATTGCAAAAAAAAAAACTCAATTTTAACAAAAAATATTTTAAAAATGCATTTTAATGTTTTATTTTTACTTATTTTATTTGATAAATGGAACGTAATATACACAAATTTTGCAATAAGTCAGTATTAAATCTGCATATATTCTGCATTTAATCTGTATATTAATTGTAGATAATATGTATGTGATCTATATTTAATCTGTATAAAGTCTGCTCATAATCTGTATAAGTTGTGTATGAAATTTGTATAAAATTTGTTCATAAATTGTCGATAATTTGAGATGGTTAGAGAAAAGTTCACACCATAAAATGGATTTAGGCAACTATCAATTTGATTTATTCAAGTGTAAAATACAATCACTTAGAATCAATTTGATAGTTAAACAAGACTGCTCGTATCAGGGCGAAGCCCTGAATGTTCCGACTGCCTCTTAAGGTTTATGGAGACGTAATAACATTAAAAAATTAAATGTAATAAAACAAAATGAAATTTTTTTATAAAAATCATACCCCCACACGCCATATAAAGTACAAAAGGATAGATTTCGCTCCTTGTAGCAAATCAATTATGGCAAGCAAGCTTCCTGCAACCAATTTGGAACGATTTCTATGACGGATTAAATCTTCGCTTACGCGTTAACAGCGCGAAATATATCGCGCGTTAATTGCCCCAAATTGGCCAAAATGGCAATTTTTAAACCCCCGTAACTTTACGAAAAAAAAATTTCAGGTGAAATATCTTTTCCAATTTGAACTCAGGACAACAATAGCTTTCGAATGATATAAAAAAATTCCGTCAAAATTGGCTAATTAAAAAGTCGAAATTTGTCTGATGAAAAAAAAACCCACCCCGTGCACAAATATTCCGCTACTTTCGTATCGAAAGTCGGAACAAAAGTCTGTATTTGGTGTATAAACAATTATCTATTAACAACTGTATGTTTTACTTACAATAATCAATACAAACTTAGTTTAGCCAATGTGGGTAGAAGCTCCTGATTTTTTTGCCTAAAAACGAAACTAAAAGTTTGATCGCAACCTCTCCTTTGTCCTCAGCACCGGCTTTGTCTGTTCACAGTTATTCAAAATTAAATTTTATAAGTTTTATTCAGCTTTTATTAGTTAGAACAAAGATCAAAGATAGAAAAAAAAGAAGAACAAATTGAGTTTTTTGCAACTAGTCTAAAAGAAGCTATCATAATTCAGGATTGTGAAATTATATAAATCAGAAAATAGTACAGTTAAAGTTTTGCCTTCTTTTCACATATCCACTTCTGATCTTTGCATATGATGTTTTTCTTAAACCACTCGAAAGTTAAAAAATCTCCAGGGTTCTCGTATGGAATATCCGGAGTCCAGCCATCATATCCAATTTTCAACCGATACGGAAAACCGGGCCGTGGAACGGAGGGTCCTATCAGATGTCCAAATCTCTTTAAGCGCCCTTGACCGAATCCTAACTTCGTGATAACGTTTACTCGACACTCTTGGTGAAAAAACGACCAAATTAAGTTCAACTTCTTGTTATTGTCGTCGTCGTAATTTACTAAATTTTTTGTGTACTCGTTTGGAGTGAGGTTCATTAATCTGAAACCCATTAATTCGTATAGTGTACATTGTCGCTGGCAACATTCTTCCCAGTCCGAATAGAGATTGTGTTTCGAGTAGATCCAGCGCAGCTCTTGTCTGCAACTGCTATCAGCATTGCTGGCTAATGTGTGATATTTTTCATGGTTGTAAAGCGATGACCAGAAACCAGTGGCAGTTGATGAACCAAACGCATGTAAATGTCCCTCATCTTCGCTTTCAAACGAGTCCAAACAATAGAACTGGCTGTGCTTTATGCAGTTGTGCCAAACTTGAGGCAAGTCTGAATGTAAGAAATGTACAGGTATAATGAATGATTGAGAAGTCCAGTTAAACGTTGTTTGGGGCTCTATTATAACATCTGACGAACCTACGAAACAACACAAATTCAAGAAAAAACTGGTCAGTGAAATTTGAAACATTGTTAATGAAATATTCGCCATCCTTAATTGATTGATTTGATGCCGCGAAATAGCAAAAAATCATGTGTTTGTTGATGTATTTTTGTCACATTGGTAGTTCAAACGGAAAGTTTGATTGATTTAGTTCTATAACAGGTTGTTTATTGTTTGTCGACATTCAACTTTGAGTTAAATTTGGACCGAAATCGTGATCGATTGATAAAAAGGTTTGCGTGACATTTTCAGGGGGCAAATAAAAACCTTGATCACTACTGTGCATACTTGCAAAACATGCCTTCTGTCACTATCCACTTCCGGTTAAAATTATGAAAAATCCTTATGAACCCAAAATTTGGCTTCTTCTAAACCCTAAAAAATACAAAAACGCATAAATTGCATTTTTAAAATATTTTTGCTTGAGTTGCCAGTAGCCACAAATTTATTCAGAAATTATCATTTGTAGAGCGGCTCAGTTTATGTTATGGTTCAGCCTATAGTATAATTTTTTTAAAAATTTCAGACTCTGGGCCTAATTTGACTTGCCGCACAAGATAAACCCACCACGGGTTTGGTGTACAACATAAGACTCAGCGGCAAGTATTTGAAAAAATTTCCATTTAACTAAAACGGTTGGTAATCTCTTTTTGGCAAAATTTAGTAATTTCGACCACGTTGGTCAAAATTGAGTATGCACAAAAAAGTACTTTTTTTTTTTTGAAATTACTTTGGTTGGCAATCTACGGTTGGCATTTTATTTTTTTTATTATTTTTTGAAATTACTTTGGTTGGCAATCTACGTTTGGCAACCTAATTTTTTTTTATTTTTTGAAATTACTTTGGTTGGCAATCTACGGTTGGCAACTTAATTTTTTTTTTATTTTTTGAAATTACTTTGGTTGGCAATCTACGGTTGGCAATCTCTTTTTGCCAAAAAATAATAATTTCGAGCTCCTTGGTCAAAATTGAGTATGCACAAAAAAGTAGTTATTTTTTTTCTTCAATTTTTGGAACTAATTTGGTTGGCAATCTACGATTGGCAATCTCTTTTTGGTCAAAATTGAGTATGTACAAAAAATTGTTTATTTTTGTCATTTTTGGAATTATTTTGGTTGGCAAGCTACGGTTGGCAAGCTCCTTTTGCCAAAAAACAATAATTTCGACCACGTTGGTCAAAATTGAGCCTGCACAAAAAGGTACATAATTTTTTTTTTCGTTTTAGAATTATTTCGGTTGGCATTCTCTTTTTTGCCAAAAAATACTTTTTTCGATCTGTTGGTCCAAATTTGAGTATGAACAAAAAAAAGTTAATTTTTTTTGGAATTGATTTTGGTTCGCAATCTACGGTTGGCAATCTATTTTCGCCGAAAAACAGTTATTTCGACCACGTTTGTCAAAATTGAATATGCACAAAAAACTTAGTTATTTTTTTTTCATTTTATGATTTTTTCCGGACGCTGTTTTAGTCTAACAATAAGTAGCTACGAATGAATTCTTCTTTAATTTCTCTATTATTATGATTTATGATTTTTTATGATGATTAATATTAAAGTTATTACTGATATTATGAGTTATTGTTCCGACCATTTGAAAAATGGGGAGGAACTTTGTATTCTTTTTTCAGTTTTTTTCTTTTTGTTTTCCACGCAAAATCAGGTGCCACAATTAATCAGCGGACTGGGTTGAGTGATATATCATATTAAAGCTCTTTCAATTGTGATTCGATTTAATTTGAAAAATTCAAAACAAATCCCAGTGTCGCGAAAAACTGGTTTGACTTTTTTGGTTTTTCATCTTATTTCGAGTAAAATAAGCCAATGAGCAGGCTTTTTACATCAGCTTAATTAGGTCTAATTTAGGACCTAAAAACCTAGTTTTAAGCAAGTAAACTAGTTTTTGGAATTTTTAGCTCCAATATTTGGAACCACAACCATCAGAAAAGCTCAAAAATTTTCTGCGAAAATATTTGAATTGAAAAAATGATGAAATTTTTAAATTATTTTTCCTGAGCCATTTTTCTGGAAAAAAATTGTCCAGTTGGTCTATTTTACTATCAGTGTCAAATTTACCTAAATTAATGATTTACATCACAACCCTTTATCACAACACGCAGAAAAAAAACTACACTAACTTGAAAAACATTTTTTTTGTAGTTATTTGAAGACAATGGTCGGAACGTTCTGTGCTACTTTGTTATGGTTTTTGTGATTGTTTTAATTATAATTATGATTAAAAGTATTATGAATATCCTTATTACTTTTAAGAGTTTCATGATTATCAGAAATTATCATGAGTTTTGTTATAGTCTTTTTTATTAATGCAAAATTAGCAGTATCATATGATGAAAATTATTACTATAACGATTTTGTTTATAAGTGGTAATTGAATTATCATTAGAAGGACGGGACGGATTTAGGGTGTATCGGGTGTGTTTTTGCCCGACCTTATGTACCTCACAAAAACTTGCATGGATTTTAAATGTTGTATCATTAAAAAACCATATTAGCTGTGATTAGGATTCCAAAAAAGATTCAATTATCATGCTGCTAACGAAAAGTGACGAGGGGCTTACCTCCCAAAAATAACTTTAACGTTAATTGACTTCACTAAGATTAGTGTATTTCAGGGGGCCTAGGAAAATAGACGACAAGCAAATTTGAAGACCATAAAACAACGGAATTTAGACGATACTTTTTTGTGATTTTAGACGATAGGAACCGGGCCAAAATAAATTTTTGTTTAAAAGAAAATTTGCAAAAACAAAAAAAGTATATGATCACAGATCTGATCGAAGTTATTATATAACAATAAACCAAAAAGTGAAATACGTTTTGGAAATGCATAAGTTATACATAAGGTATTGTTAAATTGCCTTGCCGTTGGACAACCTGTATTTACTCAAGCAAAAGCTAATTCAAATCTGTAAGCAAATTTCAGGTGTTGTTTTCGGACCGTCTAATTTGCTTGTCGTCTAATTTCCTAAGCCCCGTATTTTAGATGTAAAAGATTACACTTTTAAAACGTGTCCTTTTGAAAAAAAATATTATTGAAGGTTTTATTAAGGTTGCTAATGTTTTTTTTTTTAATTCAAAACTATTTTCCCAAATCAATTTATTTGGGTCAATTTTTTTACTTTCGAAATATTTTCTTTTAAAATTGTAATTTTGAATGTTTCCTTAGTGTTGCTAAATTTTGGTTATTTTGTTTTCAACATATTTTTCCCCAATTTTTTATTTGAATCATTCATTCCTAATGGCACACCATTTCTTTATCATAAAATTTTCTTGTTTTCTAAAAATAATGAGAACTCTTTTCAAGTTGACAATTTAATTCTGATTACAGTATCTGCTTGTGGTTTCTGAGTTTTTGCAGGCATCAGATGTATATGTAACTTGTGCGCTCAATCTCCGTTATTTGGTAAAACTATGAAGTCGAATGCTTTGAATTATAAAGAGTATTTATCGGCAAAGACTCTCAGAAAAATCAATATTTTATCATAATTTTGGTCAAGCATAACATCATATAACTTCAATTCTGAACTGTCCGTTTTTGGTACAAAACGGCGCAAGCTAGCCACAAGAACCGGTCGGTAATGTCCTTGAGACAAATTGCTCTTTTTGGCGGTCAACCTTAATCAAGGCTGAACCGAATTAGAACCAAAAAAAAACAGTAAAAAACGGTCAAATGGGGCTATAGCCCCTCGGGTCTACATGTTTTAAGGTCTGCATATGGGGGGACTCGAACCCGGTTGACCGGCGTGAGAGACTTGTCTCTAGGCCGCTCGGCCAACTGTGCTTATTGTTGTTACATTTTAGTTCAGTTTTATATGCATCTATACTCTACATTCTATACTCTACATTTGCATTGCAACATCCTCCCCCCCTGAAGAAGGAAGAACCGGAGCGAGCTTAACGGTCGGCCGCGTGACTTCACGGGTTGCGGTCCTGACAAGGGCGGATCGGGCGCAACCGTCCTGTCCGTAGTTTAGCTTGACGATTCGGGCGAGAGGGTAGTACCCACGCGGACTATCGGGCTCAATCACCCACACGAGATCGCCTGTTTTAAGAGTAAAGTCAGAATGAGTGTGCCACTTGACACGCTTATTCAGCGAGGGAACATATTCTCGAAGCCAACGAGACCAAATCGCGTTAGCATATGACTGCGCTCGCACGTACCTTTTCTTGTGATCGAAGTGCTCCCCGGGTAAAAGCGAAGGAAAGCTTGTGGCATGTTGTCCAAGCAAAAAATGGTTTGGGGTTAACGCTTCTAACTCACGTGAATCGGTACTAACGGGAGTGATTGGCCTCGAATTCAAAGCCTGTTCAACTAAGCAGAGTGTTGTTCCTAACACCTCTTCAGTGACTCGCCTACTGCCTAGGATATCGTACAGCACGCGCTTCACGCTTCGGACGAGGCGTTCCCAGGAGCCGCCATGATGGGGTGCGCCTGGCGGGTTAAACTTCCAAGTAACACCTTTGTGTGCAAAAATGGTCGGAGCCATGCCATTCCAGCTCTTGATGCAGGCAAGTAATTCCTTTTCCGCACCAACGAAGTTCGTGCCATTATCCGACCAGATTGTGCTTGGCGTACCACGGCGCGCAACGAACCGTTCAATGCCCATGACACACGAACTGGTGTCCAGAGACGGTACAATCTCAAGGTGTACAGCCCTGGTAGTGAGGCAAGTAAAAAGAAATCCCCATCTTTTTTCCGTGCTTCTGCGAACCGGAACGTAAAGCGGTCCAAAGTAATCCACACCCGTATGATTGAAGGGTGGTTGCTTGTATCCGAGACGTTCGACCGGTAAATCGGACATAATTGGCTGGATGGTGCTTGCTTTGCGTTTACGGCATGTCACACATTGATTTTCGACAGACCGAAGTAGTCGACGCAACCCAAGTATTGCAAATTTCATATTTAAAACGGAGCGCATGTAATCTAATCCTTGATGAAAATGCTTATGGTGGAGGCTGCGGGCCAACAAACGAACTAAGGTATGTCGGGCGTCGAGTATTATTGGGTGCTTAGTATCAAACTCGGTATCCACTAAGCGCACAATCCGTCCGGTGGAACGAATGATTCCAGCGGGACCGATAAATGGCGAGTATGTGGCAATTTTACTACTATTCTTAATAGGTTTGCCAGCGGTGAGTGTTTTTAACTCAACGGGAAAGGATTCCATCTGAGCAAGATGAATCAGTTTGCTTTCTGCAATATCAAGTTCAGTGGGGTCGGTGATTCGTAAGTCTTTACCACGAAAATGCTTATGTGAAGGCAACACCCTCAACATAAAAGCGACTACTCGTTTATATCTTGTAAAGGAACTGAACCTTTCCCAATTGAACCCGTGTTCGGGATGTTTGATTGATGTGACATCGGTGACGAAGGAAGATGATGTCTCCAAGCAATTATCAACATCACAAGAAGGACCCTTCAAACGAATTTTATTGATTACACGTTCGTCGGGTAAAAACGGCCAATCAGTAGTCCTGAGAATGCTCGGACCAATAACCCAGCTGCTATCCTTGAGGGCTTCCGAAGAAATCCCCCGCGTACCGGTATCAGCTGGATTATCGCCGCTCAGAACATGGTGCCACTCATCAATAGTGGTCGACTCGAGGATTTCGCCGACACGATTAGCGACGAATACAGGTAATTTTTCAGTGGAGTTTAGCCACTGCAAAACTGTTGTACTATCTGTCCACATAAAGACATGATTAATAGAGACGGTAAGGGCGGTCAGTATATCATCTTTTAGTCGTGTGGCGAGCAGAGCAGCTTGAAGCTCTAGCTTCGGTATAGATAGCGCTTTCATGGGCGCAACGCGAGCTTTACCAAAGATGAAGGATATTTGAGTTTTATGCGAGCTCGCGAGTCGCGCACGCAAAAATCCAACAGCACAGAAAACATCCTGCGAGCTATCACCGAACATGTGGAGCTCAATTTGATCAACAGGCTCTGTGAAGTAACAACGGGGAATAGTCAATTGCCCTAAGAGAGGGAGACCGGAGTGCCACTCGAGAAACTTATCTCTTATGTCTTCTGGCAATTCGTCGTCCCAACTTTGACCACTGATTTTCCAAATATCTTTCAGTAAAAGACGGGCCCTAACTGTGTATGGAGCTACTAACCCAACAGGGTCAAACACAGAAGAGACGAAACTCAAGACGGTTCGTTGAGTTATTGCTTTATCGAGAGGACGATCCACGCCTCTGCTAACAACCAAAGTGTCTTTCACATGGTCCCACTTAAGGCCTAAGACGTGTGAAGATTGTTCGGCACCGTTACAAATTTCCTTAATGGGTGAAGATGAGGATTCGGATTCCTCGGGGTTCATTGCTGAAGTGATTTCATCAGCATTACTGACAAATTTAGTCAAATTAAATCCTCCCAATTTTAGTAAGGAAACCAAATCGCGACTAGTTTTAATTGCTTGGGTAACGTTCTCGAATGAATCCAAGTAATCGTCCATGTAAAATTTTTCATTTACGACTGAGGCGGCCTCAGGGTATGTGGACATATTATCAGTTGCTGTTTTTTGCAACGCAAAATTGGCGCACGTAGGCGAATCCCGTGCGCCGAATATATGGCGAGTGTACTGATGAACTACCACATCGGAAGTGGTATCCTCCCGCCACAAAAAACGGAGCGAAATTTGATCGCGGGCAAGGACTCCTACCTGGAGGAACATACCCTCTATATCCGCGGAAACGGCGTACTTATGTTGACGGAATCGCAAAAGCACAAAAATTAAATTTTGGAGTAGGTCAGGACCCACCAATAAGGACTTATTTAAGGATGTGCCGTGAAACTTAGAAGCCCCATTAAGGACTCGGCGCACCTTACCCGGCTTATTCGGATTTACGACGGGATGGTGCGGAAGATACCACTCGCGATCGGAACGCTTACGTGGATCATGCGGTTCGACGGTAACGACATAGCCTTTCCTAATGTCCTCTCTAATTGTTTCTGCGTATCTTTCGCGCAGCTCAGGGTCTTTACTTAACCTTCTCTCCAATGATTTAAATTGGGCAAGTGACGAGTAATAATTATTTGGTAGACTGACATTACTATCAATCCAAAGCATAGGCACAACGTATCTTTCGCCATTGTGAACGGTTTCAGAATTTAGGATGGATAAAGCATGTTTATCCGCGGCGGAACGGGCATCGACCTGTTTGAAAGCACCATACGATTCCAACTCGTACCAGGATTTTATCTGGTCGGTCAGAGAAGAATCTTCAACAACACACTTGAAACACGAAGAAGTAGAATTACCGGACGGCGGCAACGGACCACTTAAGACCCAACCTATCGGTAGGCGAACGGAACACGGTGAGTTTTTATCATCTCCCAAGATGAACTCAATGGGTCTAACGGCGTGGTAGTAGTCTTGTCCGATAATAACTTCAACGTCCTCATAAGTATATTGAATGGGCTTAATAGGTGCTAATTGTGGATATTTATTCTGCAAATCAGCAATATTGATTAATTCGGAACCAATCCGAATATTGTCTTTAACATATGCACAGAGAGAAAATACGAAATCACTATTATTCGGCTCGGAGGAAACAGTAAACTTGACCCTCTGAGTCTCAACAACGGTGGTCGAATTGAAACCACTAATTGACAAGTTAACGGGCTCCCCTACTAAGCCGAGACGGTTTACGAGTGACGAAGACACCCAGGAGTGAGTCGATGCACTATCACAAAGAACCAACGTCAGGAGGCTGGTTACATCCGAGGATACACCAAGTGTTGCAATTGGCAACAACCCTTTAGAAGATTCAATGTCAAGTACATCACTAACAGCGGCATGGGTGGAAGTGTTTGTATTCTCCTTGGATTTGTTTATTCCAGCCTTATTCGAGACATTTGAATTTTCCTTCCGAGGAAATATTCTTTCGGCTCCATGGAGCAAGACATTATGTGTGCTATCACACTCTGGCTTCGGGCACTTTTTTGCTCTAGAACATTGCCGGAAACTATGATTGCCATTGAGGCAAGCGAAGCAAAGTTTCTGTTCAGCTACGTATTTTGCTCGCTGAGTAGCATTCTTTTCCTTAAAAACAGCACAATTCCACAATGCATGACTACCCTTACACAAAACGCACGGCGGAAACTTAGACTTATCCTGAGACTTATCCTGAGCCTTACTAGTTACCTGGCTATTGGCTGCAAAAACTTTGGTTGTTTTTGGTTTAACCGGTTCTTCGTTTTTTGCCTTAGAGCTGAGTAAACGTAATCTTTCATGCCCCTCGGCCTTTTCTTTCAACCAGTTGTTAAAGTCTAAGAGTGTTGGTCGCTGCCAATTATGTCTAACAGTATGCATTGACCAAGCCTCCTTGAGGTTAGGCGGAAGCTTACTAACAGCTTGGTTTAACAGGTTAACACTCTTTAGATCATCGTTGAAAGACAATGATTTGAAAACTGCTACGAGGCCAGATATGGCAGAGGAGAAACTAATGACATTTTCCGAATTGTGCATCTTAAGTGGAGGAAAAGTATTCAGCTTATCAAGATGCGCACCAACAATGGCATGTGGTTGCCCAAACTTCCATTGCAAGGTGGCCAGTGCATCCTTGTACATAACGCCACTATAACTAAACTCCGCAATTGCGGTTTTTGCTTTGCCTGTGACGAGCGTTTTTAAGTATGTCAATTTCGTATCATCGGTGAGAACAGCGGAATCAACGGTGGACTTAAACTGACCAAACCATTCGTGCCAGTTTAACGGGTTACCGTCAAACTGGGCTAACTTCCATTCAGGAAGATGATCTTTGCGGCTATGCATCAATAATTCCGCCAATTCACGAGCGGAGAGAGGTCGATCCGATGAACAACCTTGGTTCGAATAAGCGGGAGACGGTGCGTAGTCTTCGTTGACTGGCTGATAACCAGTATTAGTTTGATTGACGAAATACGGAACATGTTGGGGATGAACTGGGGGAGTATTAAAATACACAGTCCCACCACTAGTATAAGGAACGGCGGTGTTACACGATGGGACAATAGTTGTCACATTAGAAAAAATGTTTCCAGCATTACAACACTGAGCAGGCGTGACGATTGGAGTTGTAGCTGCCAATCGCCATAAGTTTGCATCACTTGTGTAGTAATCGTTGATACTAGGTGACACAGTATGCGGAACAAAGGGAAGATTATGTTGCGTCTGGACTGGCTCTGCATGGCAGTTAGGTGCCGAAAAGAAAACCGGCGTTGGGTTTACTCCAGAAGATGAGAAGCCACCACCAGCAAATGCAGGCGACAAAGAAACAAAACCAGAACCGGGTTGGGCCGGTAACATTGGGACAGGTAATGATTCCGGTTGCGCAATGGCAAAACTACCATTAGTTATGTTTGAACTCATGGTCTGTAAAGGAATAGCAGACGGTGGTGACACGTGTGCACTAGAATGCATATTGTTAACTGGGAATGGAACAGAGGCTGGGAATGAAACAGAAGCTTGCAATGGCAAACGGCTTGCACTGCCAAATTGAGGCATAGCCCGATGTCCATAACTATGGATTCCAGGGTCACTCAATGCTGTGTGCTCATGGTTATGACTATTACTGGTGTGAATTGCATGAGCAAGGAGGGCGGAAGTCGTCGGTCCTGACGAAATGGGTACATGAGTGAAGGCCTGCAAACCTGGAGCACTAGCAACGTCGGGAGGTGCTTGTGAACTAACAGAGTCTACCCAATCATTAGTTCGATCGGTTGCTACCTTTGAAATAGGTTGACTTACTCCTGTTACATTACTTTCCGCTACCTTCTCGCTAACCTCAGATGAACTGTCCTCAAGTTCAAACGCTTTCAATTCCATTTCAATTAGTTGCTTTTTATGATTTTCAGCCAATTGCTCTAGTTCCAGCTGACTTTGTTCGAACTTAAGACGGTTCTCTTGCTCTTTAAGTCTTAAAGATACTTGATACTGCCTTTCCAGCTCCTCATGGCGTCGTTTTACTAAAGCTAACTCATGCCGTTTCTCACTTGATGACATAGTGCGAACAGTCGACGTATGACGAGTGGAAGCAGATTTATCAGACTTATGTGAGTCAAGCTTTCTACTATCCTTAGACTTATTAGAGACCTTAGACCTGTTTTCAGATACTCGTGCTGCTGAATCACTTGTTTTGTGCGAGCGTGAGGATGTCTCAGACCTGGTTTGTTGTAAAGATCCCTTGCTCCCTGTAATGCCGGCTGCTGGAAATGACGAAGGTTCAAGGCTCATCTTGTAACTCTGAGCTTCGTGCATTACTTTATCGTTCATTTCGGTTACTTTCTTAAGCCAAAGGTCTTGCTGAGCAATAATTTTTTCAGGATTTTCCGTTTTTCCCGCTAACCTAATTAATTGCTCATTGACGTCGACAGCTTTTTCCAACGCAATTTTACATTTGTAAACAGCATTATCAATTTTTGTAGTGCGACTATTATTCTCAATGTACTCAAGTAATAATGAGTGACCTTTGAGCAGCTCATTTTCTAGATTTAGACGGGTTTCGAATAACTTGCGTATCTTACTTTGGAATTTTTCGTCCATGTTTTTTACAAATTGACAATATTCTACGGATGCTCACTTATAGAAAACAATCAATAAAATGAGATACTGTTTTGGTACGTAATCAAATTTGCATTAGTAAATCATCATTAGCTTACAAGACGGGGGAACTTGACGTCTCAAAGCTTCTGCCTGAAGCCTATTTCTTATAGCTTTCCGAGCTTTGAGGGGTAAGCGGTTTCGCTTCTTACGTGTCTTAAGGATGTTAAGATTAGCGCTATAACGCCTTAGAAGGAGGAGAGTCTTTAACTCAAGGGAAGGAGGCTGGTGAAGCTCTTTGTACTTCTCAATTAGTACCTGGTCCTTAGCCTTACGCTTAGAGATAAAGTCTTTAACGACGTTGAGAATGAGAATACCTGTTGAACCTAAACTATCCTCTATATCCTCTATATCCTCGGTTCCGTTCCGTCTACAGTATACGATCGCACAAATGTTTGTCCTATACCTTAATAACAAATTGACAAGTTGCTCACTACTCAGCTTGCGGTTATTGTTGCTGCGGTGCCTACTTATCGAGTTATTAATGGCGTCGTGCCAAATTACAAGGTCGTTACGGTGCGACAAATAGTGATGAAGGTAGTACTGTATCGTTTTCTGAGAGTCCCTAGCGTTAAAGTTCAAACTTAAACCTGGCTTCGTAAAGCAAGTATCTTTGACGCGCTTCTGGGACGGAGCGGGAAGTTTTCGGAGCGCGTGATCCAAAGAACTAGCTCCTAGAATGAATACCATACACTTAGGGGACCTATGCGACGGCTTCGTTACGCTTAAGTACCAATGGGGTTGGGAAATTAAGTAGGTCGGTTGAACTCCAACAACACACACGGAGTAAACCTGAGGATGAAAGAATTCAACTTAACTCACTTAATATCACCGTACCTGACCACTTAACTTTACTGTCACGCAACGAAGTCAATAATATGACGGGCTGAAACGGCTTTGTTTTACTCGAAGCGAACTGGCTTTCAGTTTCACCAATGGTGGGTGGGGGATCAGGCAAATTGGTTAAGTTCCAACAACACACGCGGAAGAAACCTGAGGATGAAAAAACTCAACTTAATTTGCCTGATATTTCGCTACCAGACCACTTAACATAAGGTTGGTTTCATCTTACAGCACAATTTCGCAGAATTCTGGAGACGTTTTGAGGATTTTTTGTTAATTTTTTACTTTTTTCACAAAATTTTTCAGTAAATTTTGGTCAGCAGGTTCGAGTCATAAACCAATCCAAAAAACTAGTCCAGTACCTCTTGTCTATGTTCCGATTTCACTGATTATTATTCCGTTCACATATATCCAAAAATTTTTGGTATCGAGAAAAAATGTCAAGTCAGTTTGTCTATGTACCGACTGTAAGATATTTCAGTTCAACGGAACTGTCCAAAAATTTTGGGTATTGAGAAAAATTACCGGGGGCTAGCTTGCGGAAAAATTTCTCAAGATGTATGACAGCGTATAAAATTTTATAGCACAATATGAGAGTTTTAAAAGTTTGTCGAGTCTTACAGTTTTGAAGATTGGGCGGTCACCGGTCTTACACGACACAGACGCTCTCTGCAATCCGCAAGAGACCCTCTGCAATCCGCAACAGACACTCTGCAATCTGCAACCGACACTCTGCAATCTGCCACAGACACTCTGCAATCCGCAACAGATGCTCTGCAATCCGCCACAGACACTCTGCAATCTGCAACCGACACTCTGCAATCCGCTACAGACACTCTGCAATCCGCAACAGATGCTGTGCAATCCGCCACAGACCCTCTGCAATCTGCAACCGACACTCTGCAATCCGCTACAGACACTCTGCAATCCGCAACAGATGCTGTGCAATCCGCTACAGACCCTCTTCAAGCCGCAACAGATGAATTCCGACCGACAGCACTCTGTTTGAGCCACCTGCTTTCGTACAACTCTGGGGATTCTGCCAACTACACTCGTGTCGGGAAAACTGTCCGAGAAACAAATTGAAAGGGAACTATCATCGATCTCGTGTCCCTTGTGGGGCGCCAAAATGTGCGCTCAATCTCCGTTATTTGGTAAAACTATGAAGTCGAATGCTTTGAATTATAAAGAGTATTTATCGGCAAAGACTCTCAGAAAAATCAATATTTTATCATAATTTTGGTCAAGCATAACATCATATAACTTCAATTCTGAACTGTCCGTTTTTGGTACAAAACGGCGCAAGCTAGCCACAAGAACCGGTCGGTAATGTCCTTGAGACAAATTGCTCTTTTTGGCGGTCAACCTTAATCAAGGCTGAACCGAATTAGAACCAAAAAAAACAGTAAAAAACGGTCAAATGGGGCTATAGCCCCTCGGGTCTACATGTTTTAAGGTCTGCATATGGGGGGACTCGAACCCGGTTGACCGGCGTGAGAGACTTGTCTCTAGGCCGCTCGGCCAACTGTGCTTATTGTTGTTACATTTTAGTTCAGTTTTATATGCATCTATACTCTACATTCTATACTCTACATTTGCATTGCAACATAACTCTTTCCTGAGTTCAGCGTCTTTAGGTATCTCCTAAGCTTAACACTGCAAACATCCGGTGAACCAGGGACAGGATCTGCTAGTTTTTGCCGACTTCAGTATCTTTATGCATTTACTGAGATCAGTATCTGCAAGTATCTGCTGATTTTAACATCTGCAAATAAAAAGAGGAAGCAGTTCCTGAATCAGAATCTCCACTGAAAACACTATCTGCAACTATCTGTTGAATTCAACGTATCTGTTGAATTTAGCGTCTGCAAGTATCTGCAAAATCTACTGATTTTAATATCTGCAATTATCTTCTGAATTCAGTATATGGAATTTCATGAGTCAGTATATGCGATACTTTGCTAAGTTTAGCATCTGCAAATGCCCGCTGAGTCTCTGTAAGTTTATGCTGACTTCTGTATTTGTAATTTTCTACTGAGATCAGTTTTTGCTAGTATCTGATGAGCTCAGTATCTGCATGAAAATGCTGAATTCAGTAAGTGCAAGTATTTCAGTTCAGTGTCTGCAATCTTCATTGCGGTTTTTTATCTGCGAAAATCAGCTTAGTCAGTATCTGCTAGTAAATGCCTAGTTCAACATTTGCAAGTATCTGCTGAGACCATTATCTGCAAGTGTACAGCCGAATTCTGTATCTACATGTATCAGTTGAGTTCAGTATCTGCAATTATGTTGCTTAGTTGTCTATCTTCAAGGCCTGCTGATTAAGTATACGCAAAATACTGTATATGTAAGCATCTGCTAAGTAAGCATACCTGCGAAATCAGTAAAATATCTGTATCAAAAAGAATCCTCAATGTTGTCGATCTGAAATTGTCCACTGAGCTCCGAACTTGCACATTTCTCGTTGAGTTCAGTATCTGCAACAAGTACCCACTGCAATTATTATCTACAAGTTTGTGTTAAAAAATGCAAGTTCTTACTATCTTAAAAAATGCCGAAGTCAGTACCATCAAATGTTACCAAATTTTATTATCTCCAACCCTATGCTAGCTTCAGTAATTGCTAGCAACTGCTCAGCTATGTTTCTGCAAGCATCCGCTGAGCTCAGTAATTGATAATATCTGATGAATTCAGTATCTTCAAATAGTGGATGAGTTCAGTGTCTTCAATTATCAGCATAGTCAGTACCTGCTAGTATAAGGCGTAACCAGCGAGTGCAAGTATCTGCTGAGTTCAAAATCTGCAAGTATTCACTAAGTTCAGTATTTGCTGGTGTCTGATAAATTACGTGTCTGCAATTATCCGCTGAACTCAGTGATTGCTCGCTTTTGGTAAGTTCAAAAACTGATTGTATCTACTGAATTCAGCTTTAGCTGCAAGTATCCACAGAACTCAGAGTTGGGTATTTTTGAGCGAGTTCAAGATCTGCATGAATCTGTTGAGTTTAGGATCTGCACATATGTTGCTGAGTTCGGTATCTGCAAGTGCCTACTGATTTTATTACATGCAAGTATCTGCTAACTTTTTATATATTCAAGCGCCAGCAAAACAAACGCTACCTATTTAAATTAGTACCTGCAATTAACTTCTAACCTCAGTATCTGTAATTATCCGCAATGTTGACTATCTGAAAGAACCTGCTGAGCTCCGAATTCACAAGTTTCTTGTTTAGTTCGCTATCTGCAAGAAATGCTAAGTTTATTATTTGCAAGTTTTCCTTGAGCTCATTACTTTCAAAAATGTATGCTGATTTCAATATCTGCTAGTAATTGCTCAGCTATATTTCTGCCAGATTCCGCTGAGTTCAGTATTTGCTAGTATCTGATGAGTTCAGTATCTTCAAATATCTGCAGAATTCATTACTTGCACTAATTTTCGTAGTCAATATCCGCTAGTAAAAGCCAAAAACATAAACAGAAAGTATCTCTTGAGTGCAGTAGCTTCAAGTACATAACAAATTCAGTATTTGCTTGTGTCTGATGAGTTCAGGGTCTGCAATTAACCACTTAGTCAGTATGTGCTTGTCTATGCAAGTATGGGTTTATGCGGTATGTGCTAACTTATACCGAGTTGATTAATTGCCAGAATCTGCCGAGTTCCGTATCTTTAAGCATCTGCTGAGCTCAGTATTTGCAAGTCTAGGTTGAGTTCAGAGTTCAGGTTAGTTAACTGATCAAATTAGTATCTGCAAGAATCTACCGAACACAACAACTGCTAGTATTTGGTAATTCATTACGTAGAAGAACCTGCAGATTTCGTAACTGCAACATTTTGTTGAATTCAGTTACTGACTTTCTCTTATTATTGAGCATTTGATAGCATATACCCACTGATAGCATGATAGCATAGTTCATTAACTGCAAGAATATGCTCAGATCCTTATCTTTAACCATCTGTTGAGCTCAGTATATGCAAGTGTATGTTGAGTTCAGTGTTTTCATGTATCCGTTGATTCAAGTATTTGCAAGAATATTTCTTAGCTTAATCTTTGGGATGTCTGCTGATTTTAGTATATGAAAATATAAGTACTATTCGTATCTACTAAAATATGCCAAATTCATTCAATGCAAAAATTTCGTGGTTACAGCGTCAGCATGTTACATTCGAGTTTGGTGTTCGCTAGTATCTGAGGAGATCAGCATCAACACATATCCACTTAGTCAGTATATGCTTGCCTATGTTAAACTCACCAATTGCAAGTATCCGCTGGTTTCAGTCGTATTTGCAAGTATCCGCTGAGGTCATTTTGCTAGAATCTGATGAAAATAGTAAATGCAAGAAACTGCCAATTTCAGTATCAGCAAGTTTTTGTGAGATTTTCCTGATTTTAGTAAAGCAAGTATTTGATTAGTGACTGCAAGTGTCTGATTAGTTGTAATCTGCAAATAATCTTGATGTAATTATTTGCTTTGTATC